>NC_092822.1:16486250-16795625 GCF_023375885.2 Dermacentor andersoni | reverse complement strand
CAGAAAGGCGGGAAAAGAAGCGAAAAGTAGAAGTGGAGGGGAAAGGAGGGAGGTGTAGCGTGTCACGTGGCGGCGGATCCGGTCTCCGATTGGTCGGCGCTCGAGGGTGTGTGTGTGTGTGTGTGTGTGTGTGTTTGCGCGCGCGCGTGCTGGCGGTGGAGAGGTTCTGGCGAGGAGGAAAGGGAAGGGTCCGAGCTGGCTTGGCGTCGGCCCTCTGCGCCTGTTCGGTGCGTTCCCGTCCGCGTGCGCGCTGCCGACTACAGCGGCGCGGCGGTGTGTCGCATTCGTTCGTTGATTGGCAAAAATTCTATGCGTGCCCAGCGCAAAACGCAAACCCAGTTCCTTTGCGGCTATTCGACGTGACGCTGATTGATAGCGTCGCCACTCGCGTGATTTCTTTGCACGGCCTATTTTTCAAGACTGCACTTGACTTTTTGTCCCCTGACGGTGACATTTCGTCGCTTGCCGCCAACTGTTTCATTATCAAGAAGAGTGTGTCGCGCGTGTGCTTACCCCCCCGCCTCCCTCCTCCGCCTTAGACACCCCTCCCTCCTCTTCTGGACGCGTGCTTCTTCGTTTACGTCCTTCGAGCGTTGTGCAATGCGGTCCTGGTTGAGACGGCTTCTCGTGTCGCCAACGGCAACCGGGTCGACGGCAAGCACTGCACAGCGCCAAGTCGGAGAAGTCGTCGGCTGGTGCGCGCGCGGCATCGCTGCTGGTGGTGCGCCCCGAGCGTGACGCGCTGTCACAGGATTTGTTGACTCGGACTTAGTGCCGGTGATCGTGCCTGCCTGTGTGCGCGTGCGCGCCCTTGTCTCGTCGTGCGCACTTTTTACGGAGCCAAGTTCACTAGCGGAAACGGCACTCGCAAGTTTTCGTCTCAGCTGCTGCTGCTGCTGGTCGATTGAAGGAAACCGAGAGGGGCGGCAGTCATGTTGGTCGACTGGGGCATCGTGTCCTCGCACCCGCTCATGAAGGAGCAGCGTCGTAATCGAGGTGAGCAAGGCTGGAAATGGCGTGTGCAGTTTTCGCCCGAAAGTTACGAGACCGCGCTGCACCCTTGACCGTACCGGGCGGAGTTCCCCCTGCGGCTTTCCCATTGCGCAAACGGGATCCCGAAGATGAGGCCACAGCTTTCCGCGTGCATGCTGTGCTCTTTAAAAAAGTTGCGAAGATACGAATCCATCGTGTGGCCCGTAGCCGTGGTGCGGAGAGGCCGGTATACTTTTCAAGCAGGCTGTGGTGATGAGCTTTAATGTCCACCTATATATGCTTCGCTTACATAAATTTGTACAAATGTGCGCGCCGGTCTGTGACATTATGCGTCCCGTTCACTTGGTTGCCATCGATTTGTGTCAGCGCCGCAGTCGTTGTACAAATTGCGTTGGCCACTGGTCTTGAGCAAAATCAATGCGCCTGCGCACCCTGTTGACAGGCGGGTGTGTTTGTTCTAGTCTTCCGCGCTGTTTTCAGAAGTTGCGCTTTTGCTGTCTATATCGAACGAGATGCGTTTCGCTCAAGCTCGTCACGGGAAAGGGTTCGGGGATTCCCGTCGCGGTTTCTCGTGCTGCTGAAGCGTCTACTCGTACTTTCGAGAAGGTCGGTGGCATTGGAACTGACGGCGATATGACGAACTAGGAGTTTGCGGTGTCGTTATGCTTTATAGTTTCAGCTATAACTCGCTCTTGCAGGTCACGAAATATTCAACCATTAAGTTCTGTAAATTAGAATTATGACTATCGCAAAGTGCTTGATGTAAAGTACTTCGTGTCTACCCTTGTCACGTAAGAGCACTGGAGGTAAGTCTGTAGACAGTTTACAGTAACAGTTATACAAAATATGAATTTGAGGCTTTTCTGGACTGAGCTATGCGCAGCAGCAGCACACTCTTTTTGTCTGAGTTCGCCACCGCTCCCATGCTTCTCGCATTATATCAAGCTGAACAGGAAATGAAACCCTTCAGAAATCAGATCCCTTCAACCCTCTCTTCCCCAACTCCCTCCGACCCCGGGCCTGTTTCTTTTCAAGGATCCGATTCATATTGAAGATTAGGCAACTTGTCGGAATGTTGGGTCATTGTGGCTTTGGTGTAAAGATTAGCCAACTGACAGCACTGTCACTATTAGTACTTTGATTTAGAGCTCATTGATCTGTCTTGTCTGTTAGCATCAGCAAGAACGATGCGAGTTAGGATAAGGACACAGTCGCTTGAAAGTTGTTTCGTTGTCCTTCTAATGCCCAAACACTTCTATATAAAAAATATTAAGACAACTTGTTCACCCTTATTTCTGACCGTGGAGAGTACGTTCTAAGAAAAAGAAAGCCATTTGAGTAAAAAAGTAATTAGTATAGTAATTAGCCATTGATGTTACAAGCTATCCACAACTGGGAAACATACATAGCTGCAGCGTATAAAGAATTGAGTGAAATTTCCCGTGATTATATATAGGAACGTTAAGGCATATCAAACGGAGCGTAGCATAAGTGATACGCCTGCCATTACAGGGATACACATGCATCACTTTTGTGTTTGGTAGCCCTGATGAACTAATTAAGTGTTATAAAATAAAATGGCGGCTGGTTGGTGAAACATTGCTTGGACAAGAAAAAAACAAATCTTTTTTAGTGCGCAATTCGTGTGAAGGAAGGAAGGCGGTGACTGTACATAGCGCACTAAAAAGGTTTAGCTATAACTATATCATAAGCCCAAACCACGGTTGTTATTGGTTTCACCATTGGATGCCCTCGTGCCTCCCCTGCCAAGATTGACTGCATTCCTGCGGCAGGTGGCAAAGCGTTGTGTACGGCGGCCCCCTTGCGAGTGACCTTAAATAATGCGGGGGCTGCGCCAGGCCCTCTTCTACGGAATGGCACGTGTGCGACTCGGCGTCGACACCCTCCTCCTCGCATCTCGGTCGTTGTGGGCCGTAACAGCTTTCGCGCCCGGGCGCATTTTGGTTCGGGGTGCCCCCGGACCCCACGGCACTGCGCCGTAGCCCGAGGCACCGAGTTTCATCGCCTCCGCCTCGCTTAGTAAATTGCTGGGCGCAAAGCGTTGGTGCAAGCGTACGCGGTTCTTTTAATTCGGCTTACTTGGTTATCGCTTCTTCTTTTTTTTTCTTTAGTGATCGTGCAATGGGGAAAGTGCCTGCAGCGGTGTCGGAAGTTGTACGGCGTTAGAGGCAGAATTTTTCCAGCCCGTCAAGCGCACTTGCGCTACGCCACTGGTCGCGCGAGACTGGCTCTTTATTTCGTTTCTTCGGAAAAGGAGCAAGTGATATATACTATAGAAGCTGACAGTATAGTATAGTCTGTGTTCTAGTAACGTCTTAGCAACCGGCGTTGCAGCAGTCTTGTCGACACTGTAAGAAACAAATGTTTTATTGTGAAGTGCGCGCTAAGAGGAAGAAATTAGAAAACCAGAAGCCTATAGTCCTTGCCGCCAGCATAACTTGCAAGTGCACGCTAGAACATAAATTTATGCATATTTAGAAACCAGATTTAGTTAGCCGTAGCGTAGCTTGTGGTAGCAAATTCACGCCTTCGTTCAGCACGGCAGCCATCCCCTAGTCCACTTTCTTTTATTTGGCGATTACAATAAACCTCGTTATAACGAAGTTGAAGAGGAAGCCAAAACTACTTCGTTATATTCGTTATTTCATGTACTGCAACATAGATCTCTACGAGGATTTCAAGGGAAATTTCACTACTTCGTTATAGGCATTACTTCGCGATGCACCGTTTCGTTCAAACTAGGCACTTGTGTACGTGTGTATATACAGTACTATAGGCCTGGGATATGTTAGCCCGAACCGTTCAGGGCTGTGGCATTTAGCGTCCAATGTATGGCCAACACTCCCTCCGTGAAAGTTTATTTCGCCCTCTTGAGTGCCTTGTAACTCCATGGGACGTTTTTCTCAGTGGTCTGAGCGCCCTGGTCCCGGTATGTAGCTCTCCGCTGAGCACGACGTCGCGGGTTCGATACCCGTTCCTCCGTGGTGCGGACGCGGTGTTTGGGAAGGAAAAAAAAAAAAAAAGAACGCCCGAGCACTGACACATAACCGCGCGCGCAAGGAGTCGCAGGTGGTCTGCACATTAACTCCGCGGAGCCTTCCTTTATGAAGCCCCTCATAGCCCAGATGTTTCGAACCCCTTAAATCAGTCGATGGTGCACGCGTGCGCCGATCTTACCCCCTTTATTATTATTATTATTATTATTATTATTATTATTATTATTCGCTGTTTCTTCAGAAACAGCGTACGACTGTTTGGTCAGTGTACTCAAGGTCGACGCATATTGATCGAGGGTCCCGTCTGTGCGTGAGTAGTTGACGTGTTTAAGATGGGACGTATAACTAGACTGGCATTCGCGGTGACGCAGCTGTTCGTAGCTCTCGGAATTGCTTGTTTCACAAGTGCGTCCGCTTTGGCGGCGCAGGTGTTTCGGCCTTCTGTTCGTTCTTTACAGTATGTAGAGCCCACGAATGGTAGGAGGATTAGAAGGATGGGTTGGTACCTCTGCACTCGAGGGCCTTCTGCTGCGAAACACTGTAGTGGCGCTATTCGAAAACCTTGGCATGGTTTAGCGACAACGCTAAAAACTGCAGATGTGCCATCGCCTTGATACACGGATTTTATATATGCCTGCTGTTGCTTTTGCTGCGCAGTTTTCGAGAGGCCTCGATCTGGCAGCGCATTTTCTCGCTAAGTTTCTCGGGGACTTTTCCCCTTAGAACTACGGTGCGCCATGCATGCTTTGGGGATTAAATGGACCAGTCGTGCTCGTCGAACTGCGCCGTTTGCGCCATTTTGCTACAATGCTACTCGCCTGCAGCTGCAGCCGCCCGCCCGAGTGCCATTTGCGCCAAACGCCTGCTTACGTGGCACTGAAACGTTTTCAGTAGGGAAGTTATAGCAGTTATGTCTTTTTGCACTTGACAAGCAACTTTGTACATATTGGTGCTGCGCATGATTCCTGACCTGTAAAATGATTGTTGTTGCCCAAAACACGCGCGGTGGCAACTATAAACTTGCTTGGACAAGTGGCCTTCATTTTGGTGTGGCAGGAGCTGCATGGTAGCTCCTTCTATTGTTTCTTCCTGTTGGCTGGATGGATGATATAATGAACAAAGGGTTATTATACGCGCAAGGAGCGAGGACTACACTGTTCAGAAAGCGCTCCCACGCATTTGTTGTTTCTCCTGTCTTGCATGGTGTGGACACTACAGTGGACATTTTGGAAGATGCGTTCCGCAGAAAGAAAATGGCTTCAATTAGTCTTACTATTGGCAGGTCCTGTCTCCGAAGGGTTCATCTATCCCGTGTTGTCAATTACGTGTACTAAACCATAATGTCACTGGAGTAAACGTGAGGGGCCGCGCGTGAAATACTCCCCGGAACAAGACGCTTTTTTCTTTTTTTAAAGCAGAGTTGGGGGAAAACGGTCATTGGCGGCACCTTGCAGGGCAACCACAGAAAACTTACGTTGTCCACTGAAGTTGGCACCATGCACAGGAGCTTCTCGAAAGCACTAAAATTCTTCCGAAGATCACCGAAATTTGTAGTGGACAGCATGCAACAAAGGGATAATATTTCAGTTTTCGAATATACGGGTAAACACCCGGCGGATGTTGGTGCATAGGACGAGCCCTTCCATGGCGCTCGATCTTGCGTGTGTGTGTGTGTGTGTGTGTGTGTGTGTGTGTGTGTGTGTGTGTGTGTGTGTGTGTGTGTGTGTGGGCGCGCGCGAATCTTCTTGGCGTTGTTGACCCGTATACGGCTCGACAACGCCCAGATCATCGCACATACACATCGTGATAATCTAACCGATTAGCCACTGGAAGGCACGCAGATCGTATCGGATATACGCATGTTCACATAGGAAGATTTCTGTCAACGCGCGATCTCAAGCAGACAAACGAACTTCTGCATGTGCGCTAGCGGCATACTTGGCCGCCCTCTTATACCCGAGCTGGACCATATATGCGAACATCGCTACCGCGGCCGTCAAAAACCGCGTATGTGCGCGATCTCGGAACCAATCGCAGATTAGCCACTCGCAAGGACGTATATATATTAGCGGCAAGGTTTCCTCGATGGCTTGCAGCCCGCATCGCATGATACACACAATCAACGGCCAACGACCTTTTCGTCACCGGCGCACTGCCTATAGGCCGTTCGGCCTAATCGGCACTGCTCCGTCTGGTCGGTCGCGGGTATCGGTGACTAACGTTGCGGCTTTGTGCGCAATTGACTCGGATCTGTTCGCAGAGGCCGCGCGGCACTGAGGAAACCGACAAACCGCTTTGCAACGAAAGTGATTGTACTGGATGGTACCAAGGTTGCTCGCGGCCGCCATCGCCATCTTTGCGATATACGCAGTATAGGGCGGCATGTCCTCCCGATAGATCTCTTGTCGTAGCTTCGAACATCGTTATTGGGCACAACGCACATTTGGTGCATTGCGCTAAAACATATCAAAGCACACCTGTCATTTGGAATACTTTTGCCGTTCGTTTTCCATCTGTCAACCACAGTCTTGATTTTGGATGAAGTTACTGAAGGCGCACTCCTGCGTGGAGGCTCGCGTGTGAGAACTCGGTGCGCTGTTTGCGTCGCCCTGTGCACCTGTTGTTTCGAATTCCGCGAGTCGTTCAGGCCACCGATCATAAGTTAGTTGAACCTTCTCGACGTTGCGTCGTATGTAGCGCGTGCGTATAATTCTCCAAGCCCTGCATCAATTGCGTCCGGAGCTGGTTTACACCAGTCACACTTGCGGAGGTTCTCCTATTGTATACTCATGCAAGATTGCGCTTGATCCTCGGCATCACGCGCATTTATCTCGTCTATACGGCCGGCAGTCTTCAGACGCGCCGAGCTATCTAACCTCCCCCTTCTCCACCTCATCCGCGCTCTCCTACTTTGCATATCTTCTGGTGTGTTCCCTGTTCCGCCTTCTGCGCACGTATGCGAAGCTGTAGTATGTTAGCCGCGTGGTGTTAATCGCACAATTACCTTGTCCTTTGTGCACTCGCCTGTATCGCGTTCTTTATCGTTGAGAGCATTCGTCTCAGATAACGTGTTGCTCCGCTGTTATGGAAGTCCGTTTGAAATCTTCCTTAGCGACGCAACCGAACTCCGCCGCAGTCTATCAACATGCGAAACTACCATTATTAATTAATTGATTAGTTTATTTATTAGTTTGTTTAAACCGGAATTGTGGCTTCACTTAACGAGAAATGTGGGCCGATCTCGGAGATAGTGCAGTGGTAGCGCAGTTTAAAAATCAAATTAATAATGGCGTTTTACGTGCCAAAACCATGATCTGATTATGAGGCACGCCGTAGTGGCGGACTCCGGAATAATTTTTACCATCTGAGGTCCTTTAACGTGCACCTAAATCTAAGTAAACGGGCGTGTTCGTATTTCGCCCCCCATCGAGTTTAAAAAGAAAGCAAAGGTAATGGTTCTAAAGCAGGGGAACGTGACGTAGGCGAACTTAAGGCGAGGTTAAGGCGACCTAACAGTGGTTGATATCGAACAAAGAACGACAGCCTTCTGGAGAGAGCTTCCCAATTCCCTCCACTGTAACTAACATAGGAAAAACATGGAATAAATCACATGGTGCACTAAAGCGACCCGGAAGGCTGGCTGTCTTCCATGTAAACCGCTATTTATTTATTTATTTATTTATTTATTTATTTATTTATTTATTTATTTATTTATTTATTTATTTCAGTACTCTCAGGGTGAGGCATTACAAAGACGAGGGCATACAAAATCGGTGGCAGTTTTCTTAAATTTGTTGACGTCGGTGATGGGCAGCGATGAAGGTAGGGAGATTGTTCCAGTCATTTCCAGTTCGAGTAATGAATGAATTTATAGAAAGGCTAGTTCGGCATTGCGGTATTCCTACCTTGAAGTTGTGGTCAGTACGTGAATATATATGAGATGGAGAGAGGAGTAACTTATCTTTGAGAATAAGGTTGGTATAATAAATTCTACGAAAAAGACATAAGCGAAAATATTTACGGTGCAGAGAAAGAACGCGAAGACCAAGTGCAGGTTTCATTGCAGATACGCTTTCCGTTCGGGAATAATTTGAAACAGTAAAACGGGCGGCGCAGTTTGGAACAGACTCTAAAGTGGTAATTAAATTTATCTGATTAGGATCCGAAATGCAGCAAGCATATTCTAGTTTAGATCTTATTAACGTCCTGTTCAGATGAAGCTTAACGGTGCTGTTAGAAGCTAATGGCGCCGTGAGAATCCGAGCGTGCGGTTAGCCTGGTTAGATGTGTAGTTCACGTGCATATTCCAGGACAGATTGCGTGTTCAGGGAATACCCAGATATTTGTACGATGAGACAGGTGATAACGGAGTGTTATCAAGAAGATGGCGAGGGGTCTATTCAGGAGGACGGCTGGAAATACGCAGGCGTTTGCACTTAGTGGTAAGTGTCATGAGCCATTCGCTGCACCATGAAGAAATTGCGTTCAAGTCCGATTGTAAATATGCGTCATCAGAGCGATTAGTAATTGAACGATAAAGCACACAGTCATCTGCGAAAAGATTTATATGGAATATAACGTTGTCAGGAAGATCATTATTGTAAATTAACAGGAGAGGACCTAACACAGAACCTTGAGGTACTCCAGAAGTTACGGAAACAAGGTGTCATAATCATAAACTGAGACATATCGGCTACGGTTGGAAAGAAAACATTTAATCCAGCCTAATACCTGATCGTTAATATTAAGAGCACCGAGTTTAATTAGTAATGGATCATGAGAAACAGTGTCGAACGCCTTAGCAAACTCTAAAAAAATGCAGTCCACAATAACGTTAACATCCATAGCGCGAAAAAAATCATTAGTGAGAGATAAGAGCTGTGTCTCACACGAAAAAATTTTTCTGACGCCATGTTGACATGAATTGAAAAAGTTGTTAGATTCAAGGAAGGTAATAAGATGAGAATAATGTGCTCAAGAAGTTTACAGGGAACTCTTCCTTCCTAATGGAACGCTGTTGTCAGTGCACCGAAATTTGAACCAATCACCGTAGTTGTTTTTGAAATGTGGACACCTATGGCGGTTGATGACCTCTGTACTCGCCGACATGATGTTATCATGTTTATTACTTAATGCTTGACATCAGCAGTGTTTCGCTTGCTGTACAGCTTTTGTATATTAACGATATTCTATATTTACACAGTCAACCATGTTTGTGCCAGTTTGTGCAATTGTCGGTTCCCAGTATGTCGACCGTTGTCTCGTGAAAGCATCGATACAAGTTCGGCTACCGCGTAGTTGATCGCTTCCGAGATTTGAAGTCTTGCGGTATTCTCCTAAGTCAAAAACGACGAAAACTTAATGCAAGCGATGTGATCCATCGAAATATTGTGAGAATTGGAAGCGCTATTTTGTCTTTTTTTTTCGTGATGTACAAAAAGCTTGCCATCTTGTCACGCTTTTTTCTTTAATTTACTTTTTCGCACTTTTTCTTTTCATTTATTCAGTTTTCTTTCTCGCTTTCGAAGTCGGCCGTCGATTTACGTTGATCTGTACCATGTTTCTTGCCATGTTACTCGGTTGAACCGGAGGTGCCCTTTCCACCCGCGGTCGAGTAACTCTATCATGCGTGTCGCGCTTCTTGTGGGTCAGTTTAACTCGTTCGGCGTCAGTGCTATCACAGTCATCGCCTTCAACGAACGTCACAGATCTCGCAGCCGGTTCTTTGTTTCTTCTTTTTTTACTTGCGACATGCGCTGAGCCAGCGAGTGCCAACTGTTTCGCTTCGTATCATCTGCGCGTTCCCTCTTTTCGACTGCTGCTCCATCAGACGGCAACTCGCTCACACAAACTGCGGGCACTGCTGCCAAGGGTTGCGAAACGCATAGGCACCTCTGACGCGGGACTTTAATTATAGCCGGCCATATAATGTTCCGAAGGCGTTCTAAATATTGTTTCGTTTGAGTAAGCAGGAGGACGGAGATCGCTTAGACGTTAATCTCTTCCCTTTTGTTTACTAGCGTCGTTTTATTTTTTTGGCTTCTTTGCAACGGCACACGTGCGCGGTTGCGCCCCGTTGCGGCGTCCAGTGACGTCAGTTTTCTTCTTTCCCTTTTATTTTGCATCGTCGTGTTCGGTCGTTTCATCACTCGCAGCGCGTGAGGCTGAAAGGTGCGTGCTCGGGTAAAGGGCTGTGCCACGTGATTAGCACTGTGACAGATTTTGTCTGCTTTGGACGTAGAGTTCCTTATTGTATGAAACTGTGCGGCCTTGTACTACTCCGACTCCATCAGCCTTGGTCATTGTTTTTAGAGCGCCGCTCCAGATACTGCGTTTCGCGTCGGCGTCGCCCTCGGCGTAACCAAGCGAACGAGTGCAGCGAAGGATGAAAGAGGGCGGTAGCGAAGAGAGCGCGAGGAGGAAAGCGGAGGAATGGCGAAAGCGCAAGAAAAACGTAGTGCCGCTCAATATGGGCTCTGCGGCGACGACGGCGGGTTGGCGCCAGAGTAGCGTGCCGTCGTCTGTTACCGTTGGCAAGCGGCGAGCACATCGACCGATACAATATATGGAAACAAAGCGCTGCATGAGCGGAGGTCTGTCTGCGGCGGCTGGTGTGACTCGCGCCCACGCACCACACACGAGCGGCCTCTCGCAATCTCCCGATTATAGCGAGGCAGTCGCGCCACGCTTCGCTCCGTTTGAAATGTGCCGCACGAGACATTGTCCGCGCGAGCCGATATATTTGAAATGAAAACACGCATAGAGCTGCGCTCAAATTTCGCATGAGAGAGTATCGTTACCGTGGGTGAATTTTAGAGCGCAACTCTCAAAGAGAGTATCGTTACCGTGGGTGAATTTTAGAGCGCAACTCTTAGATGCCCGTTCATGCGTTGAGCATCGGCATTCCTCGGCGACTTAAAGGGGTGGAGACATCACAATTTTCGTTCATGCGTTTGTTGATTCAAACGTTGTCATGCTTCAGGGAGCACGATACACACAGCGGGATTCATATATATCCGATAAATAATTTAATAATAGCATTATTATACCGAGCGATTTCGGTTTCGGTTTCTGGGCTCCGGGGGATGCTATGACGTCACAGAGGAGGAAACGCAACATGGCTTGGTCACGTGGGCCACAAAAAATAGTGACGTAAAACTATGCTGCGTCGTCTGCTCGCGCATACGCGTGCTCTGCCAGCAGATGTTAACAACTGGCGATTCGAAGTGCATGTCGCGATTATTATAATTATTGCGAAGAGCGACAACAACGGTAAGAAAATATTGCGGCTTGTGAGAGACGGTGATTCATTCCGAAGCGCCGTACGCTTTAGCTTTGAAGTGAACCGGAAAAAGCCTAGCGACAATATCGGCGGCGCCGAACGATCAGAGGCGGTGAAGCTGCCCTCGGTGCCAGAGTGACCACTCCTTGGTCGCTGATTGGCCGCTTCGCCGTACGGCTGCCGCACAAATGGGTCCTGGGCCCGCCCTCTCTACGGCGAGGAAATCTCGCCGTTCGCGAGCAAAACCGCCGTCGTACGGGGGCCCGCGAACGGCAAACGGCGTGCGGCGAGTTTCCGTGCCGGTAACGTGGACAGGCCCTCACAAAGGCCAAGCGAACGAGAGACCGCTCCGAGCTGCCGAACTATGCGACTATGCGAAGAGAGAAGCGGACAACACGAACTCCGCATATCCTGGTCCCTTTCGGAGTCGGCCGGCTCAAACGTAGGCCCGTCCGCTCGGCAACTCGCCGCACGCAGTTTGCCGTTCGCGGGCCGCCGTGCGGCGTTCGTGTTGTCCACTTCTCTCCTCTTGTGTCCGTGCCTGCACGCCTTACCCTTTCTTTGCATTAAGAAAGGATTTCTATATGCCTGTAGCTCGGTCATAGTGGAGGCTATGCTCGGTCACTCGGCTCAGCATGCTCCGTAATCGGCATTTCATCGCTACTCATCATACGTCACGTTTTTGTGCTAGTGTGCTATGACGTCAATATTTTCGTTCCTCCTCTGTGACGTAGTAACTGCCGCGCTAGCGATGGGTCTCGACTACGAGAAGGAGTTTTTAATGACTTTTTGGAGCTGAATTAAAATTATTTTAAAATGTTTGCAGCGTCCAATACTTCGTTCTGGGTGTCCCTGCATACGGAAGCAGCCTACAACATGCTTTTTATAGCCTCAAAATTTGGTGTCCCAACCCCTTTAACCGAGCAAACGAGCACAGCGAAAGTAGGAAGAGCGAACGCGGAGCGCAGCGCGGGATGAAATACGGCGAGCGAAGAGAGCGCGAGGAGGAAAGCGGAGAATGATGCAGCGGAATCACGAGGAGGAAAGCGGATAAAACCGCCTTGAAGCACCACCAGATGACGCTGCAGTTACCGGGAAGCGGCAACTGTGTGGCCGGTCCACATATAGCGCTGCGCGTCCTGCCAGTCGGTGCGGTGATCGGTGCGATGCCTCAATATATCGCGAAATAAAAACACGTATAGAAGTGCGCTCAAATTTCGCGTTAGGGAGTATCGTAATCGTCAGTAATCTTTTTTTCCTTTGCGCATCAAGTTACGTATGCCAACCAGCCCGCTCTCAAGTCTTGCTTAATTCCTATATTGCGGGCTTGACTGTCGCTGTCGTCTGCTTCTGACTCATTCCATGTACTGTTACGCTCCTGTTCTGTCACGAAATCTAATGTGGATATTAGCGAGATGTGACCCCCACGTGTGCGAATCCGACCCTCGTAACTTATGCTACGCCGTACTTTAGATGCTAGATGCCGTTAAACCGAACTTCACGCGCGACACTCATTGCTAGGGTGCCGTAACCCTTCTGCGCACTCGCACTTAAATGTGTGACTGATGTCACATATCTAATGAATTAACGTGCGCAAGGCTCAGAAGAGCCATATATCAGTTTAAATGTTTGCTGAAAGGTATTAGAATAGACGAGGTATTACATTAAAGCAAGGATTTACATCGCGGATCCGGTACCTCAAAGAGGTGCAAGACGTAATGCTATAGCGTATTTCTCTTCGAATTCGCTATACACCCACAAACCGCGAATTCGCTATATAATGAATTTTTTTTTTTATAGTGAATGGCTTTCTATGTCACTTTCGCCCGTTTCCGTGGTCGGTGGTTGGCGGTCGGAGCCTATAGTGGTCGTTGGTTGGATCAAAGGCGCAGACGTAAAGAACGCGTGCGCTTGCGTTGCGGGTCAGCTTCGTTGCTCAACGCCAACTGTCATCTCTCTTTGAGACGCACATGCTGTTCGCCGTATATGCTGCAGCTACCGATGTACAGGTCAACTGCTCTGTTCTCGGCGGAATTGCATAGTGAAGCAACAAACGCTACAAAAGCGTCTTCACTGCGACAAATATACGTCGTCGAGTGCGTACAATTCCACTAATAACGAATAGCTTTCTTGAGCCGCTTACATTGACAATGATCAATAATATCTGCACATTCGTTGTTTCTTCGTTTTCCGAAAATTGCTCCTGGAACATTGAATTTTGTCTATGCTTACAGCCTTTATAAAAGTCGTTCTAGAAATGAAATTCCATCGAATTTGTGTTGTATTCAGTTGATTTTCTGTAGAAATACAATCGGTTGGTATTTTGCAATGGCGAATGCCGGCTCGCGGAGTGAGCCGGGGAGCAATCCTGCGCGCGCGCTCGATCCATTCTATGTAGTTCGCAATCCCGATAGTGCCGAAGCGTAACCTTGGCGCTGTTTTGCTGGTTCGCCGTTCACAGGTCTCGTAGTCCGTTGGTTATAGGCCAAGCTATATTACTGGCAGCCCTCATTGGAGCTGCGCGCATGCGCGCCCGTCGTGGACCTTGCTTTTTTTTTTTTTTCGCCCGCTTCTTGTGCGAGCCAACGCCCGTGAGGCCGCACGAACTTGACAGCTATCCTTGGTGGTCTTTATTTTGCTTCTCTCCTATAGTTTTGTTTCGCTTCACCTCGGGAGAAAGTGGTTAGCGCGTTGGTTCTGGCTTCCGCTTGTGCCTGGTGCGGTGTGCAAGGTCTGCAGCTCCCTCGCACTTGTTTGGCGCGTTGGATTTATAGTAACCCTCTCGGGAATAACGGGTCGCGTCCGCGTTCATTTGGCGTTTGCGCCTTCGGTTCTGTGTGGCGTCGCGCAATAAATCGGGGTGCTTCGGGTGTAAACGACTTCGCTTTCGTATCTGTCGAGGCCTTCCGAGGCACGGCCTGGAATCTTTGATTGCTGCTGGCTACCGCTACGTGTAAGCACCTAAACACGCGCAAAGACTTCGCAGTTCACGACCGCCGCAGCGATAGAGGGCGCTAGAGAAATTATATACTTACATATAGGGTCCTGAATATTTGGCTGCGTGTGTTCAAAAAAAAAAAAAAAGGTTGTGCGCTCACCGTTGCACTGTTCTTGCTCAAGTTCTGCAGAACGATCACATTTTGTTGTCTGCTTCGTTTAGTATAACACTTGGCACGATTAGTCACCTGTTTAACACAAATGAGAAACAGTTTTCGCCTATGGGAAAAATGGCGTCTCAAAAGCCGGCCCTGGCAGAGACTTGTGTCGCCGCCTGCCGGCAGCAGCAGGAAGGAGCTGCTTCGCAGGCGAAACAGCATATTGAAATCGGCCGTTTACGAAACAGCGGCTCCTTCCTGCTGCTGCTGCCGGCAGGCGGCGACACAAGTCTGTGCCTGGGCCAGCTTTTCAGACACCATTTTTCCCATAGGCAAAAACTGTTTCTCATTTTTGTCTTAAACAGGTGACTAATCGTGCCAAGTGTTATACTTAACGAAGCAGACAACAAAATGCGATCGTTCTGCAATATTTGAGCAAGAACAGTGCAGCGGTGAGTGCACAATCTTTTTTTTGAACACACGCAGCCAAATATTCAGGACCCTGTACATGTGGAACGTCTTCAAATAGGAAGTAGCACGAATTTGGGAGTTCTTCGACGGTTAACTTTTCATTGTTCTTGCGGTGTTCCAATGTTGCATTCACTAGACTCTAACCCTAGTTTTGTTATCTAGCATAACATAGCTTTAAAGCCCTTCGTGTTCCTTGGAAACGGTTCCATCGCAAATGCTGTTGGCTTTATGGTTGACAGACTAAATGCTGCAAAAAAAAAATCTCACTCGCAGAGATTTTTGTGCGATACTAAAGCATGTGTGTGCGCATAGAGGCCGCCCCGCCCCCTTTCCTCCTCATTTCGCTCTGGCGGTGGGTAAGGCTTAACTTGTGTACTAAGCCTAACCGGTGGTATGTCAGTACTTTTCCACAATTGCAGCGGACACTTACTTTGACGACTCGGGAGAAAATAAGGCATATTGCTTCTGTGTTTTGACATTTCCTCTAGTGTTGTCAGAACAAGTGTCCACTGAATTCTAAATAAGTAGGAGCCAACCAGCTCAGCTGAGAACCGTTGTACAGTATCATCGATACCACGCAGCATGATTTGAATTTTTGTTGACGATAATGTTCTTTCTACATTTTTAGTCAGTTGAACATTGCTTTATAGTAGACCATTGCTCTGTAAATATTCCCTGGAGTGCTATCTATTCCTGCTTCCCTTTTCATTCAGTAACAACATTTTAGATTGAGTAACTACAAATGTATAGAAGGCCTATTCCAAGAATGCTTGCGGCCCCTGGATGTAACAGAAGTGCCTCAGGAAGGTTCAGTTAGGTTTCTTTACGTGAGTTTTATTTGCTCCAAAGCATGTTTGCTGTTTTGCTTTAAATACGAACTGCACAGGAGCAAGCCTCTACTGTCATGTTACTGTCGTTCAGTTCCACGCATTCGAAGCGTCCGAAAAAGGATATCGTAAAATCGTGCTCTAAGAAGCTACTGAAAAACTCGGCGCCCTTCCACTTTGTGAAGGAGGACCAGCGAAACTGTGTATGTGGGCTGCTTAATTGCGAACGGCACCTCTGCCGTAGGTCGGCCTGGCATTGCATTATCTTTGGGATTGGCCCACGTACGTGGAGCGCTTAACACCTGCTTCACCTCCGCCGCGGGTCAGTCCGGTATTGCACTATCATTGGGATTGGCCCATGTATGGGGAGTGCTTAATGCCTGCTTCACCTCTGCCGCGGTTCGGCCCAACATTGCACAATCTTTGGGATCGGCTCACGTATAGGGAATGTTTAATGCCTGCTTCACTTCCACTGCGGGTCGACCCGGTATTGTACTATCTTTCGGATTTTTTTTCTACATGTGGACACAATAGTTGGGAATGTAGTCCTTAACAGCTTTGCTGTAAAAGTCCTGCCGCCATGCCATCCCTTCCACTTTCCAGGAACAGATTATTTGCCTCTTGGCTGCTGGTTTTCCAACCCACGCGCTAATCTCGGTGGTCGAGTTCCTCTTTGGGGTTTTAAACACTAGTCAATCAATCCTAAATGTCATTACTGAAGGTGAAGGGAAAAAGGAAAAAATAGCCATGGTGCCAGACATTATTGTAGTGGCTAATTTTCCTGGGAAAGTGTCAGTGCTTCTGTTTGGGGTGTTCGGTACCTTACCTTCTTTTTGTGATTTTGTTTGTGCAGGGGACAGGACCAACTATGTCAACCTTCCACACGTCATCGCCATGGTGGGTCTTCCTGCCAGGGGCAAGACCTACATTGCCAAGAAGCTGACTCGATACCTCAACTGGATTGGCATCCAGACAAGAGGTGGGCTCTTCGCTATTTGATCTCTTGCACCATACGTTCACATTTGATTGTGGGGCATTTTGACTTTAGACATAGCTTGGTAGGTATTTTGACAGAGAAAGGGCTTGTTAATCCTCGGTGATGTATGCATTGTGTCCCAACTATCATGCACCAAGATTTTAAAATATGTAAATGCCACATCGCTGGACAGAACCAAGGTAAGGTTGTTTGCCATGACTTGAAGATACTCGGAGTATTTTTGCATTCTGTCTAATTACATAATTAGTCTAAATAATTAATAAATCCTTAAATATTGTAGTTACATAAAATGTGTCAATGGTAAAATCGTATAGCAACATAAACTCCTGATACAGCTTTCCATTGCTCAATACATGCTACATAAAAGTGTTTTTCCGAACACGAAACAAGCCTGCGAATACACGCAAAATGTCTCGAGCAGCAAGTCTCACGGCAATTTTGCGTATATTCGCGGGCTTCTTCTACGCTTGGAAAAAAAATTTTATGTAGCACGTATTGAGCAAGAAACAGCTGTATCGGGAGTTTTCCATGTTGCTCTACAATTTTCTCATTGACACTTTTTATCTAAATATAATATTTCAGAAGCTGATTAATTAAGAATAATTATGTGGTTAGGCAGAATGCAAAAAATAAGCTATCTCCTAGCGACGGTAAACATTACCTTCATTCTGTCCAGCTACGTGGCATTTGCATATATTTATATCTTGGTGCATGATATTTGGGACACCTTGTATAATGTAAGGGTGTGAAAATATTCACCATTCTGAATATGAATTGAATAGTCTGTGCTATTCTATTCATATTTGATTCGAGAAGTGACTATTCGAAATTGTCAAATATTCATTTTGTTTGAATATTGGATCTTGAATTGGGGAGCAGTGCGAAAGATGAGTAGAGGCACAAAACAACTGCATGTAGCACTGTGTGGTTGTTTGAGCTGTAAGGGAGAGCGAACGATGAAAGTGAGAACCATTCCGAATGATTACATTGTAGGAGAGCTGCAGTTGATGGTCAGATACGCCATTTGCTATGCGAGCGGATGGGACAGATAACTACTACTCAATAATTTCCAGTTATCCAATATGCATCATTTTCGTGCAGCCTGTATATAGAAATTTGTTGTTCCAATTTATTATTTGGTCATTCTTATCAATATTACAGCTCTTTAAAGCAATGTGCAGGGCTGTAACATCCTACCTTTGCTTCAACGAACAATGCCTGGTGACATAGCCACGATTTTGTAACGATGCCTTTTCCTATGCTAATGCCTTTCAGCACTTTTCACATTCGTGAGTGACTGCGTTCGACATTCCGCTCGGGGGGGAGCTTCTCTTGACCACTCACGAACGCGAAGTGCGCCGAAAAGCATTTGCATCAGGAAAAGGCATCGCTACGAAATTGTGGCCATGCTGTTGCTTTGTTTCATTATTGCCGTTGTGGAGGTGCCTCAGGCAACTGATCGCACGTGTTACTCATTTACAAGGTCATCAATTGTCTGCACGTCCTATTGCCAACTGTATTAGATACGTATGCAAAATAAATGTGCAAACCAAATTTTTTTACAATGGGCTATGTGCGAACTTTACATTTCACTCTGTTTAGAAATGAAAAACAAAAATAAGTATTTGATTTGATGTTCCGAGGTCGTTTTTGTTAAATATCCGTATGCGATTCTGTTCAGCTATTTTACTATTCAAGCACCCCTGCTATTACAGGCATCATAGCGAATAGCTCTGGTAAATATAATAATTGAACTACTTGTCTGCCTGAAATTAGGCAGTAAGTTTGCAAAATGTGTAAATCTACAGAAAAAAACAATGCAATGGTGAAAGTTTCCCAATCTTGTGTTGCTCATTTGGGTGTAATGTTAATCTTGCATTTCTGTCACAGTTGTCAAGAGTGACTAATTCCATACTTAAATGTCACATAAAGCTTCCTTGTTTAGGTCACATTCTTACTTTTTTCTCTACTTCAGGAATTTCACACTATTCTTTATTCCTTGTTTCTTTAGTGTTCAACGTTGGTGAATATCGGCGTCAAGCTACGGAGGCCTACAGGAGCCATGATTTCTTCAGAGCAGATAATGCTGAAGCCATGGCCATCCGCAGGTACGTCATAGCAATTAATTTTGTACTAATGTTCACATTATTTTTTACAGACAATATTCAGTTGTACATATGCCCTGTGCCTCTAGGCAGTCGTGCTGGTGGACCTTACACAAATCTATCTGATCTTGCCATCACAGATGATGTGGTGGTTTTAGCGTTGATACTGAGCAGCTTGCTTAGATGAGGGGTAGAGCAATAGCAGTGTCATGTGGAGCCATAAGGATAAATAAGGCTAAGGGCTACATATGAAAAATGGTGTCAGCAGAGCTTCAGATTGGGTCCAATAACTTGTTCTGTCCCATATTTTTTTTTTGTCGTTGTCCCAGTTGTTTCCTCACGCTAGTACTGAAAAAAATGGGGAAAATAGTATATAGTTTAGCATCCAGCATGCTGTGCACATGCACACACACAAAAGCTTTGAGCAGCAATAGTATGAGCGCTGTATAAGGAGAGCGGCGCAATTTCTGACATGGTAGCACACTGCACAAAATGCACTGATGACAGCAGGGATAGGCAGTGGATGAATATAGTGATAAGTGAACACATTCTCGAGTGGGTTATCACATTTAACATTTATTAACTTATATGTGTAGTTCTCCAGGGGTGTTATTTTTTTAAGTACAGTGCTCGGCAATTGAAATGCAATACTCGGACTGCAAGGCGGCCGATGCTTTTTGCACCACCGGTGAGCGCTGGGAGATCGCTGAGGAGCCGAATGCTGTAATAATGCATCACAGAGGCTCTCGTTTTCATGTGATGCTACCAAAAGTTGCCGGCAGCCACACACTACGAGTATCGCATCCCAGTCACTGAACGCGACTCTTAAGATTGTACCCTTCTGTAGGTAGTGCAGTATGTTACCGTAGGAAATGAGCATTAGTGGCACTGCGATGTGAGCATTACTTGTACAATTACATGAAATGAGCACTGTTTATTGCAGTTATTTGCAGCTTTACTTCTGATATCTTGGCTATCAGTAATGCCTGGCTTGTCTGTAAACTTCTTACCGTTTGCAGATTACTGGGTTACCGGAGCCATGAGAACAGTAGTAGCAAAGCTGGTAGTGTCATCTTGTGATGCTTTGTGCTAACAAAAGTTGTTTGATCTATTTTTGTGTCACGTGAGTGTTTTCATTGAATAGAATTTGAAACAAAGGACAAATTGTTGATTATGTTGCTGTGAAAGGATTGCAACAGCAGTTAGACTGAATATGGCGGGTCACTGCAATAATAGTCGTCTTCTCTGGTAAAGGTATATGTGAGCGCCGCTAACACGTCTGCTCACGTAGACGTCTCCAGTAACATGTTGTTCTGCAGTGAATAGTACCTTTATGGACAAGCTAGAACTCTAATATCTGCATTTTGAAACTTTTTTTCCAACAACGAATTCAGTTCTTTTATTTCTCACAATTTTACTATTGCAGCAAGTGCGCCTTGGATGCTCTCGAGGACATGTGCAAATGGCTGGAGTCTGAAGGTGAAGTGGCAGTGTATGATGCGACCAACACAACCTACGAAAGGCGCAAGCTCATCTTCAACGTGGTCTGTGAGCGATTTGGCTTCAAGCTGTTCTTCGTCGAATCCTACTGTGACGACCCCAAGATTATTGAAGCCAACATTCGGGTCAGTAGTTGCATCATTATTAATGAGCAGACATAGGCCTGACATTGTCAGGACAGATCATACATGCATTTGACTATCAGGCACATGCGTGCCTTGTATGCGTACCCAACTTAAATCTGTAGTAAAGTTGGCATAAGGTACAGTACACTCTGATTATTCATTATTTCAATTAATTCAATCCTGAGTGAAGGTCCCGACTGGCACCCATACATTTTGATGTGCAAAAGCTCTTGTTATTGGGATCCTAAAATTGGCCCTTATCACTTAATTCAGACTTGACCGTTTGGCACACATATGCCTGATCACACTGGCAACCTCAGTGGCTACAGCATCTATCTTGGCAATGCTAGGGGAGAGCGAATACATTAAAGACATGGCAGCCTCTCATCCTGATTCTAGCACATGCCTAAACAAAAGAAAAGTGGTCCCAAAATTACCTGTGCTTCGCAATCTGGGGCCAGACTGAAGCCACATCTGGGGCACCAGAAACTACCTATTCTGTTGAGGCACTAAAACTACTGTCACCCTGTACTTTACTACATCATCAGTTCATAACAATACTTTCATGGTCATAGCATACATCACTAGTCATTGTCATTTTATTTTTTATGTATTTAAGTAGTTTACAGTGGCTGATGTGTGGGCCTTTTTTATAATCATGTTTCAATTTGCAGTTCATTCAACTATTTCATTCACATTTCATTGACAGCTCATCACAATGCGCATGGTGCTTTTGACCATAGCTGACCCTTGCACCAAGAAACAATACACATCAATCAGAAGTTAGAGCCGCTGCCATTGCCCTTGTCATCACAAGATAGCAACAGAACAGCTTATTGCATAGGACGGCAATGACAATGTGCCTCTGTAAAACATGAATTATTAAAGCTCATTGAAGATATAAGTTAATATACATGCTAAACTTGCGACGGCATAGTCATGTCAGATGTTTTCAGCACTCTGGTGGAGTGGCTTGAAATATGCGGAATACCAAATGCATTGGACCACAGGAAGGGTTACGTGCTGTGGTACGTAGACCACAATATAAGAACACAACACAATAGAATAAAGAGATGTCTAAAATTTATGGTGGTTTACAGTAAATATAAATCAATTTTGATTGTGTGAAGGTAAACTGCATCTTTAATCTTATTTCTGATTGCTTTCACCTTGCTTGATACAATGCAGGAAGTGAAAGTCAACAGCCCAGACTACAGAGATATGAACAAGGATGATGCCCTCTTAGATTTTGTGCACCGCATTGAACACTACAAGGCTTGCTACCAGACCCTTGATGAAGTTCAGGAAAAGCAGTATTCATTCATGAAGGTCTTTAACACAGGACAAAAGGTTGTCGTGCACCGACATGAAGGTGAGATTTTTCCGTGCATGGATCTTCTTTGTCGCATTCCATATAAGCCCTACTCTTCCAGGAATAGACAACAGCATGTAATAAGTTTCAACTAAATTTTCCGAGGGTCTACATTGTCTGTGAACACTTTTTATAACATCTGTTGACAGACGATCAAGAGGGGATGCAGTTGCTAGGCATGTTCATATTCTTGAATACCTTTTATGAGCTAAATGCTTCCTTTATTCATTATGGTAGAGAATGTGTTGATAGCACATTTGCTACAAATCTCTGACTGCGGAAAAGGTTTAAGAAACAATTTCATAAATTATACGTCTTGCATCATTAATTCAAGAATTCTGTGTTACACCAGGCATAGAGTAGTGTACGGAGCAGCTGAAGTCAGATTAGTATGCTTACTCATTTGAAAGTAACTCATTTCACTCAATAGCTCACAATTTGCCTGATTTGCCAAGTTTGTTTGTGTTAAGTGTTCCATTGAATTTCTAACAGCAGATTGCTGAAATAATATTGGTGAGACCCCCTTGAGGCGGGGGTTCAATGGCAGTGGCAAATCCTGCTGCTGACCATCATACGGTTTGCAATTCGATTTCTTGATTGCATTGTTGCCTTTCAGTGGAAATGGAATGGGAAGAAGTCTGTGTACTGAAGTTTTCGTGCACAGTGAACAACCTGAAGTGTTTGAAATGTATATGGAACCCTCTGATATCTCTCATAGCCAGAGCGTACTTTTAGATGTGAAACTACAGTGAAACACAATGCTCTATGCCCAGTTTTTTTTTTCAGAATGATGTACTGGAGCACTTTGCTTTCACGTCGTTGTTTTGCAGGGCACATCCAGAGTAGGGTAGTCTATTACCTTATGAACATACACATCATGCCAAGATCCATCTACTTGACAAGGGTGAGTTTGTCTCGAGCTTTATGTGATCTAAGCAGATGTGTAATTTTGCTTCAATTCTGATGAAATATTTCTGTATCATTTATCCACAGCATGGCGAAAGTGTCCTGAACCTGCAGGGAAGGATTGGTGGGGATGCTGATCTCTCCGAACGGGGACGGGAGGTGAGCAGTGGACTTGGGTTGGTCCAGACTTTGCTAGTTGTTCATTGCAGGGAATGCAGTGCTCTCAGTTGCTATTTGCTCACTTTTCTATTGCTGCATTTCAAGTCCTCTAGAGCCATCTTCTTACTTCCCTGGTTGATGCAGTCGTTTAAAAAAAAAAAAGCTTCTAGGCTTGAACTTTCTAGATGATACCTGCGTGATGCTATGAAATTGACCTTTTTTTTTCAGTGTACTTTATGCATTGAACTCACTGCTTGATTTCAGCAAGCAATTTTGAAAACAAGATACAAAGCTTAAATCTCATCTAGGAAAGGAATTATTATTGATAAAATTTTAATAAAGTTCTGTCTGCCTAGTGTGCCTCCTGGGTAGCCTTTTGTTTGCTCTTTGGCTTCCTTAGAACACAATGTAGTCCATTTTACCGATGAAGAATTTAGGACCTAGCAAATACTGTCAAAACCAATGATATTACAGCGAGGTTTGTGTGGGAACTTAAAGGCGGTCTAGAAACATTCATTCATCAAGCATTCTAGAAGAGTTGACTGTTGGGCTAGTTGGTCGTCCATATTTGAAGTAGTAACTTAGCGCGAATAAAACCATGGAAACAAGAAAGACAAGTCCTTGTCCGTCTTTCTTGTTTCTGTGGTTTTATTCGCGCTAAGTTACTACTTCAAAATTATCAAGCATCTTCTTGCGGTAAGAGGGGTGTCTATGGTATTGCACAAGGGTAATTTATTAATACAGGTGAAAGCATTTTTCTCTTTAGTGTTCCTTTAAAATTTGCACATTTGAAGTTTCTGGAGGAAGTACATGTGTCCTTCTGAACATAGCTTCCCGAATGTCGGAAAGCAATCCTTCGTGCTGCACATATATTCCTCGTATTTTCTTCACTGGTGCAGTATGCACTTGCACTGGCGAAGTTCATAAAGAAGCAGTCCATTCCACGCCTCCGTGTCTGGACCAGCCAACTGAAGCGCACCATCCAGACTGCAGCAGGCATCGATGCTCCACAAGAGCGGTGGAAGGCTCTGAATGAAATTGATGCCGTAAGTTTTGTGCACTCTTGACCATCTTTTTGTTTTCAGTTAGCTTCCAAACCTTTCACTATTTTGAAGATTTAAGAAGAGCTGCTTCAACCTTTACTTAAGGAGACTGTGTTACCCTCCCTGTAATGACCCTGAGAGTGCAGTTGACAGTGCACAGTAAAAATAACTATCTTTTGTTCCCCAGGGCATATGTGAGGAGATGACATATGAGGAGATCCAGGAGAAGTTCCCTGAAGAGTTTGCTGCCCGAGATCAGGACAAGTTTCATTACCGGTACCCACGGGGCGAGGTGAGCTCCACTGTGCTTGACTTGCACTACTGACATGCAAAAGCATTCTCAGACTGTTATAGTCAAATCTGTGTAATATGGTCATAATTTATTAGAGTGTATAGAAGTAATGCAAATTTTCGAAAAGTCTCGGCCACAATGCGTAAAGTATAATACCGTATTTACTCGCATAATGATCGCACTCGCGTAATGATCGCACCCCTGAATTTTGTCGTCAAAATTCGATTTTATTTATTTCCCGCGTAATGATCGCACCCCAAACTCGCCGCAGCGATATGTCGTGTGCCAAGTCTAGCTAATAATGATTGCGCTTACCATCTGTTTAATGCTACGCGAACGACTATTCAAGACGAACCAGGCGGTCTGCACGCACCAAACACTCTTAAGTAGATGCCTCATTTCATTACTTTCATCACTTTCCGCACTTCCATGACAAAAAGAGGCACAACCAAACTTTCCTTTATTCTGTGTAGGCTTTATAATGGTTGTGGTCAATAATAAAAAAGGCGCCTTTCGATTCTTCTCATCTGCACTCGTGGGCAAGCAACAAATCGCAAGCGGCAACGATAGTAGCCACGTTTACACTGATACGTTAAAAGTGTACTTTATTCATACGCCAACGCTTGTAACACAGCTAAAATATTCACCCACCCTTAGCGCAAACGTGCGGTATTAGGATAGTAGTGAAGACAGATGCCGCAGTTTCCGCAGCATGCCCGCCATGTGTTTCTATGTCACTGGCAGCTAAGCGCGCCCATCTGTTTCTGCCCCCTCAAAGTGGACATGGCTACGTTATTGCCGCAAACTTACCGATATTAATGATATTATTCATTACTGATACGGAAAAAACTGTTTCAATGCATGTAATGTACTCACGAGAAGAAAAAAAATATCGCGTTCGGCGCTTTCGGCTTGCTCAGCCGGCCGCCATTTTTGTTTTGGTGTCCCGCACCCGCATCCCGCAGCAAACGGGGGACGAAAAAAAATATTTTTTTTTCGCGGGAAATTTAACCCGCGTAATGATCGCACCCCTGAATTTGCGTCAATTTTTTCTGACAAAAAAGTGCGATCATTATGCGAGTGAATACGGTACATCCTCTTTTGGAGTGACTCTGAGTGGCATCCTGGGCCATGGTGGATGATTTGAAGTTCATTCACTGAGAGATCTGTCGGGGGAGTGAGACTGTGGCACACAGTTATGAAGAAGGTATAACAAATATTGGTCTTCCATAATCCTGGCAGTGACTATTGCACTTCAATAGCATTCACTCTGACAAGCAAGTGTTGGCAAAGGAGCTAGGGCGAGTTATTGCGTACTCCAAAAGGACCTCCTCTGCAACATTGAAGAAAGGTCCACAAAAGTTTTAAAGCCTTATTTAACCACAGGTAATGGTCATAAACATTCCTAACAAAAACGTTCTATAGAAAAGCCAATAGCCTGTCACATTGAACATATTGGGGCTATAGGAATATTTGTCCTATAGGCGCATCTGTCCTTAGGCATATACGCATATTGGTCCTATCGGTATATTGGTTATATTGGCCAATTGAACCACTAGTTACAGGCGTAATGGTTTAATAAGTTATCGGCTTTAGACCAATAGTTGCATTGTATGGCAACAGAACACGACACCTGCTAACACAGCGCAGGAACATCTACACTATGATAAAGTTTGAAGTACTTTACTGGCACTCTGTGAGACGGCACTTATCTTAAATATGCGATACAATGGCCAAAATCACTTGCGCAGGCATAAAGACGATGCTAAGTCCAGAATTGACAACTAGATTATAATAACTTCTGGTGCAGGCTTGAAGCAGCTTCGGATGCATTGTTGGAGACAGCAGAAATAAAAGGCACGCAGCTGGTTTTAACCACAAAAAATATCAGTAGCACACTTGGAAGTATCGCTGCTCGGTCAGTTGCACCCCGTTTATTCTCATAAGTCATGTTAAGTCAGGTCAACATGTAGTCTATCACAGCATTGTACTATATCTATATTGATACTGCAGGGAAACGTCCGTTGTAATAGATCAGGCAGTGAGCAACTCCAAGGTGAAACTGAGTGCCAATCGGCACTTGTTATGTGCTTTTGCAGGAAATGTCATTGCAGTCCTAGGCCATGCCGACTCTACTTTGAGTTCATAAAGCTGACACTTCACACTGTATTTGCTGCACGTATACAGTGGAAAAAGCTTAGAAAAACTGAGGAGCCAAAGTGGCCATTGCCAGCACTTGTTGATCGTGCTGGCAAATGCCAGTTTCGTATTCATGTCCATCGCACTCGCATTTCAGTCAGTTATTTGGCATAGTGGAATTGTTGCACTGGAATGCCAGCAATGCAAATGCGCACATGTGACCTATGTGACAAAGTGCAGGGGCTACCGTCAAATCAAATCGATTGTATACGAAACTGCTACATTCTCAGTGCGCAAATTCCTTAACGTTGTATGCTTTCCCAAGTGGCATGCTGAAGTTTTTTGTGGTAATTACGCTGTTAGGTGCACTTCCAGCTCTGTCATTTTTATTTTAGAGTTCCTAGTGGTCCAACAGGAAAAAAATAGGCAGCTCATTGCTCCCAATTATTGGACTCTACTGTACCAAGTTATTGGTCTTAAAAGTGACAGATATAGTGGTCTCTTGTGGCAGCACAAACGTATTGGTCCTATAGGTAACCTATAGCCGACCCTGTTGATGCCAATATAAATCTATTGGTCCCATAAGCGAAAAATGGTTATTTCCCATTGGTACCAATGCAAACTCTTGATCCCATCGGCAACAAATAAATGTGGCCCATTGAACACTAGGTACCGATATAATCCTAATAAAACCCATATAATTCCAATAAGTCGCTCTATTAGACCAATAGAAAATCCTATTGCCATTTTTGCTAGGGCAATGTCTAACTTAAACTTTGATGCTGTGTTCGGGGTTTGTTATGGATCATATAAATTTTGGATGATACAGATAATTTCTTGAATCCTAAGAAATTTATAACAAGATTCTGCTCTATTTAGTTTCAATAAAAAAAATATTTCTTTCCAGTCCTATGAAGACCTGGTGGCTAGGTTGGAGCCTGTCATCATGGTTGGTGTTTTTATTGACCCTGCATGCCTCATATTCATAAGCCTTTTCTTTTTTCTTCTATACAATGATGACATGAATGTTGCTTATCCTTGCCAGGAACTGGAGCGCCAGGAGAATGTCCTTGTGGTTGCGCACCAAGCTGTCCTGCGTTGTCTGCTTGCCTATTTCCTTGACAAGAACTCTGGTAAGTAGACTCACTTTTTCATGTCAAACTTTGCATAGTTTTAATCAAAAATATCACCTCTCATTGTTTTGCTAGTTGCAAATACGTACATCTTGCCTTCTGTCTAAGTAGGGCCTGCTCACTCAATTGCTTTTCCTTTCTTTCAAAGTACCTGTCTGCAGAAGTTCAAATATTTCATTATTTGAAAATTTGCAAATAGGGTAGAGACATAAGAGGACCCACTTTTAATTGCGTTTGTTCAGTGGTAGGGGTTTAAAGCTGTAGGATCCTATTCCAGAGCAGTCTTCGTGCATTTGCCATAATTTTAGTGTAGCCCCATACTATTGAACCAGTACCTTTAATTCCAGTTGTAAGTTAGCGAAAGCACTTGGAGGTCAGGTTGCTTTCATTCTGGAAAACTTATTTTTTCTTGTCAGCAAGATTGAAGGTCTGTCGGATGCAAATTTAACTCTTATGCTTGTTTAGCAAACAAGTTTAAAGAAAACCGTAACACTTTGGCTGAACAGGTAGGGAGATTTTTCAGTGTCTTAGCATATCAATACTTAACACCTTCATGCAACCATGCATTTCTTGCACGATGTGTTGGTCCTTGATTATCTTCCGAACATGGTGACTGCATTGGCACTGTTTTGGCAAGCTGTATGCAGTCCCTTGTCATACATAAATTGCAAAATTTGACAGTGTGCTGAAACTTTACTGCTTCTAACAAATGGGCTTTAATTGGCAGTTCAGTGACCTGGGCTGCACCTTTGTGCCAGTGTTGTACTGTGCAAAAATTTCAGATGGTTGTCATTTGTTGCTGTTACAAAGTTTTTAAAGAAAGACCCACTTGGGGGATAAAAGAAATCTGGGTGCTGGTTCGAAAAGGCTGAGGGCGCAGACCGTGACGCCCTGTTGCCTTTCTCCCTTCCTGCTTCTCTCTTTCCTGCCCTATTCTCGACATTTTCTTCTTCGCCGCTCTGCTCGTTCTTCTGGCGTGCAGAAGAGATGACCCACGTTCACGTGCCTCTGCACACCATCCTACACTTGAGGCTGACGGCACATGGCAGCCAGATATCAGAGTTGAAGACAAACGTGGAGGCTGTGGACGACCACGAGCTCCTCTGAGCACTGCTACGGTGTTGATCCACATGTTTTTTATTTTTGCCTCTGCCCTCTTCTCCAACATTTATATTTTTTAACTAGTGCTTCCATATGTAGGATTGTATTGTTAGGCACTGGCAATACACAGAGCAGGCAGGATGATGTGAGACATTGCCTTGTGTCTTGTGTCCGAGGTTCCAGTTCGGACCCATACAGTATGAATGCACTCTCTTCAGTCTGTCGAGTTGTCACTAAAAGCTTAGGTAGGGGGTTGTAGCTTTGCAAATGTCAAGGGTGTGCAAACTTTCAGCCTTTAGGAACCCTACTTTATTTAAAATTATCAAAGCACATTAGTGCCCATTATCCCAAGATGCAATTAGATAATAAGTACAGATCTGCATGACTCCTAAATGAGCTCCTGCTTGTAGACTTTTGAACTGCCAGTCATTTATGATTGTTTGGAAATATTAAAATCAATGTGTGTATGTTGGTGCAAGGAATAGAACAAGTTGGGGATAATGTTGCTGCAGATGAAAGGAAGAAATGGGAGGGGGCAGCACAGGGGCACAATGCTTGTATTACTGAAAGAACCGTCAGGATAACCAAAAGAATTTATGAAGCCCCCTTTGGGAGAACTCTGCTCTTGGTGTAAGTGTGTGTGAAAGTCGGGATGCCTCACGTTTTTATGGCATCACTAAGCACTTGTTTTTAAACAGAATTGTTTGTGCAGGATAGCTGGCATGGGTACAAGTTGACAATAAGACATTGGATAGACTACCTTTGCTTGCACAAAGTGAGCCATAGTTGGAATAAACAGCAATTGCCTAACTGATTGGAATCACTATTAGTTACATGTATGCTGATAAGGTTAGCATTAGTGCTTGCTTAAGCAGTTATATTTGGAGTGTTTCTGTGGCACAGTGGAATACTAAAATGTGGATGATATTTCGCTGTTTCTGTATTGAGTACAACTGTACAGCACCTTTGGTGAAATCAGTGAAGCAAATAAAGTACGATGTTTAGTCACCTTTGAATACATATGTACAATCAGTGAGACAGTATTGGTATATACGAGTTGAACCACCCTAACTTGGGGGTTAAATTTCACAATCAATAAGATTTTTTCTCTTGTCTGCACTATGTCGACTCAATTGTTTCTCTGCACATGGAGACAGCTTTTGCTTGCTTGTCTTAAGGAGGTTTGCAAAGTACAGTATTGGCCATCTTGTGAAATGTGGCTGAAATCTGGCCTTGAATGACTTGTATCAGCATTTGTATAAACAAAATGATAAAATTTTTGATGCAGCCATACACTCAATACTAATATCAAAATTGCTGAATATAACAATTAAAACATCCCACTAAACACGCAGCAGATCCTAATCTAAACGTTTCAATTTGTCAGTGTAATACAGTGTGAAAGTCCTTCACTAGACCACCTAATTATGTGCCTGTGTAATGAAACATGAAGTGATTGCAAACAAACCTTGATACCACCTTGTGCGAGAGCCTTCAGCATAGTACCTATTTAAGCATGCTAGCTTTTTTGGTTGTCAACTGTCTGATCTGTTGTGATGCAGCTTGCCATGACTTCAGTCATAGTTGAGCAGCAGTTGTGAGCCACTTGGTCTACCAAATGTCTTAGCCAAACAAAGGAAGCAGCCAAGCACTTGGAAGTTTGAAAAGTGATTGGGTTGGGTACATATTTTGGCTGTGAGCATTGCCCGCTTGGGTCAGAGGCAACAGCTTTGGTTTTAAAAGCACGAACAAATCTCTTGGGAAGGGGAAAAGAATGTTGTTATCAAAATAAAAGCAATTCATGCCATTTCATCAAGGTGGTGTTCAGTTACATGTTGTAGACATTATTTTTACTGAGAATTATTGTAGCTATAAAGACATGGTCCAGATGTAGATAGAACTCTTTAAGACATTGTGTTAGTGTATGACTCAAACCATGGAGTAAATAGCTAGCACATGACTTCCACAATACATAGCTACATAGTACAAAGTGGCTGATCCATTGGCATAGCCAGTGGGGCGGTTTGGGTGCTTGAAACACTCCCCCCCCTTCCTGGAATTTTTGGACAAACTGCCCTTTCTTCCCCTCTTTCCCACGGAAGCGAATGTTTCGAAAGGTGGTCTCCGAAAGAGCGGCATGAATGAAAGGAAAAGCTTGAATGTGAAAGCAAGACGAGGACTGGTGTTAGTGCGAAGGCGTGGAGGGACCATGGAGGCTGTCCCCTCTCCCATCCACAGAACATTGCGGCTCCTCTCTCGTGATGCCCCTCTACCTCATTTCGGATCATGTTAACCATAACTGCTGAGGGACGATTGCGCTAAAAATTCCACACAGATATAGATAGGCCGAGCATGTGCATAAAACTTGAGGGCATTGTTGCTTCCCATCAGGAGTTCATGTCGTCGAAGAGCTTCTCATTTCTGGTACTTTGTCGAATCGTTGATCATGCTGCGCAGAAGAAAATCATTCCAAAAATATTGTGACTTGCTTGTCTAGGAAATGCATAATAAGCCCCCCTTTTCTTGTTTTTTTCCTTTCCCTTGTTTCTTACTTTCATTACGTTAATAAACATGAAGAGAGCTTGCTGTTAGGCTAGTTTGTGCTCGTGCTGTTAAGAATGAAAACAGGGCAAAAATGGGACAAGAAAGAAATAGCTACAGAACATTGATTTGCACACAGCAAAATATATCAAGGACGGTGGTGCTGGGCCAGGGAAGCTAAGAAACTGCCACAACAAACAAGCGGGAGGGCAGGTAGGTGAATGGCCTCAAAGTCAAAGCAGAAACAGAAATGTAGGAATGTTAGGGGCCGTCGCGCCGTTCAACACTCCTGTGAATGTTGAAGAGCGCAACAGTGAAGAGTATGCGCATAATAGGCGTCAAGAACAAAGTTGGCGGGTAAAAAAAATTTGAGGGATGCTTAAGCTTCGCCTTTAAGGGTGGAACGCAATAGCACTCAGATCCCTGCGCTTCCAGGCAACTGCAGCTTTCTTACGAATGCGCTGAGGCAAACGTGATGGTGTTGCAAGGAACCGAGCGGGCCATGCCACTCTGAATGGTAGCAATGCTGAAAAAAAGGGTTTGTTTGAGATTCTGCATAACAATTATGTTTTCTGGTATATTCAAATTAAACTCTAACACTATCATGTCTGTATGATGTGGTTTAGGTTGTACTTCACAATTTTTCTGGTGCATTTTACCTTGAGGAATTGAGTTAGTTCAGTAATGCCTCTGCACCACGTGGAGAGCCTGCATGGTTGTGTTCGGAATGATTTTTTTCGAAACGACATCCGACGGCAACAACGGATTTTTTGTGGCACAGGGCCCTTAATGCTATTGCGTTAATATCGACACAGGGAGAGCGTCTTGTCACTGCCCGATCGCTCAACACCAGACAACCGTGGCCACTCGCCTAGCTGAGGCTCACCTGCCACTTGGTAACATGTGCTGCTTGCTGTGGAGAGCCCATCCTAAGTAAATGTCTCGGCAAGTTTCAGAGTAGACAGGTGTCAGGAGATGCGACACTTTCAAATCGCTCGGAGTTACTGGCCCTGATTTTAATGCGAACTACAGATACCATAATCTTCAGAAAGGCTTCTAAACAGGAAGCAGCCCTGCTTCAGACTGTCTGCTTCATCAGTTCCTGTGTTCGATAAAATAACAATATGCGTCGCGTGATGACTACAATACCATGATTGCAAGTTGCTTCCAAACATCTTTTCAAACAAGAACATCAGGTCACGGAAAGTGAGCGAAACTTGCATCATATGATACAAAGTTCTAATGCAAAGCTTCGCTCCTGTATACTTAAATATTTAGAATGTGGCATGCTCACAATACTGAAAACGCGATTGAGTGATAGGCAGCTTGCTCACCCTCTTTAGTATTTAGCTGTGGCCGTACGGCTCACTAGAAGACCTGGCTGGAAAACTAAACAGTGGTTATCTCCACTGTTACCTGGACTACAAAAAGTCTGTCCTGCAAACAAGAAGACACAATAATGTGCTATGTTGTTTTTCTTTGGCCCCATTTCTAGCACTGTTCGCTTTTCCAAGTCTTGTGTCAGCTATGTCATTGACATACATTATATAAATGCGTCAATTCCTAAATGGAAGTTTAGCTTTTTTTTCATATATTCATTTTTAAACATCGCATCAAATCATGCTAGTATCCTTATGCTAAGTGGCTCCACACCTTAGTAATGCAGAGCTTTTGTCAGAAGTTGAGCAAAGTGATGTTTTGGCAGGGTAAAACCGTGCATCCTCGTTAAAGTACTCTAGTCTGGGGAGTGCTAGGAATTTGTCCTTGCCTCCACACACGTGCACACGAGCGCACGCACACATGAGGGTGAATCAGAAAGTCTTTGCCCTTATTCTTTATTAGCCAAAATAAGGTGCACAGAGGTAATTATAAATACACATACTATTATACGTACCTTACACTATTTTTCCACATAGTCCCCACACTAGTTCAGACATTTGTTCCATCACAGCACCAAGTTTATCCCATTGCAGTCCTCGGTCAGTGACACACGCAGCCTCCTCAAATGCTCACTGTCATGCAAGTCTTCATGACCTTTTGCGATCTCTTAAAACTACCACCTCACACTTCTCAAAGTGGGACGCCTTGCCCCATACGTGGGCTGCAGTTCCCTTGTGGATTTTGATGGCCGTTCATCCCTTGCTCCATAGAAAATGAATTGCACTTCATTGCTTGTATGCCATGCACGTGTGAATCGTAACCGCCATCTGCAACAACTAACAGTAGTGCCGTGCCACTAAGCTACAGGCATACAAGGCCAGGCTGGTTCAAGAAAAGTCCACCATGGTAATGAATGTATATGTTGAGTTTGCATTTACAGCCGTAATTTCGCTAAAAAAATAGGGGCGAGGACTTTCTGATTTGCCCGTGTGTGCGTGTGCGTGTGTGCGTGTGCGTGTGCGTGTGTGCGTGTGTGCGTGTGCGTGTGTGCGTGTGCGTGTGTGCGTGTGCGTGTGTGTGTGCGTGTGTGTGCGTGTGTGTGCGTGCGCGTGCGTGTGCGTGCGCGTGCGTGTGCGTGCGTGCGTGTGCGTGCGTGTGTATGAGAGAGAGAGAGGCGAAGGAAGAGAAGTGGTGTGGTAGTTGTCAGTGGAGAACTCCCCTCCCCCCTCAAATAAATTTCTGGCTATGCCACTGGGCTGATCATTATCTGTATTGACCACTTGAACTGTACAACAATACTATGTGTTCATTTCATTCAGTGGCACATTTCAGCATGAAATGTACAATGGTGCTGAACTTCTTGTTCTGTGTGATAGGAAATTCACATCACCCTTCCAGTTTCTAGTCTAGTGACTATTCGCGGATGTCTCTAGAAATTCTACTGTAATTACCATAGTTTACTCCTCATTTGAAAATTTTTTTATGAAGGTCTTGATTCCAGCTTTGCAAGTGGCATTCTATCAACCTAGTTTTGCTTTACTGTACCTTATTTTGGCTTAACCGCTAACTATACATCTACATTCATGCTGGTCTTCAGTGCTCTTTCCTGTGTGCTTGGAAAATGTGATGCTGAGAACTATGCAGTCATGCAAGGTTTAGCTAGGTTCTTCAATTGTTTTGCTTCCAGCCTGCATTAATTTGCTGTGTTGCTTTGCTTCCTTAATTTGCTTTTGCAACTTTATGGGAGAAACTAGACATGTCATAGAGAAGGCTACTTAAGTTCATTGTACTGTTTGCCTCATTCACAGGGCTTGATGTTTGTCGACCACATTATGCTGTTCTGCGTTGCTAATTGTTTAACATTGTCACTTGGTTACTCTTAATACTGAGTGCACAATAAAGTGCAACTTCCTTGTATGATCAATCACTATGAATGATTGAGATCGTGAGTGAAACATGTGTGAATGATCCTTTTTGTTTTAAAACACAATAGCAGATCCAGATAAGGGTTTCATGCCACGTCTTAACTTTATCTTACTACTTTTGACACATATAAGCTTCCATCAATTTTATTTTTATCTCTTGAGCTGGTGTAGGTGCATTGTGCTGTTTCCCATTTATTCATCTAAAGTAGTATTTAAAATGAAGTCTTCCCCACACAATCCAGCTGCATTTAGTATTGTAGCACAACTGAGCATTGCAAGGTTTAGCCAATCGTGGAACCTGTTTTAGTCTAAAGCATTGTTCAAGCCAGTTGGTGAGACGTACTTCTGTAAAAATGAAATAAAGTACAGATTAGATATGTGTATGTCAAAGACCCTATCAAGCCGAAATAAAGGGAATGATCAAGAAGCACCCCAAGACAACGAACATTTCGTCCAGGATATCTTCAGAAACCTAATTTCAGATAAAGAAATTGTACAAAACATTTTCATTTATAGTTGATTGCCCAGTTTGCTTAAAACATGAATAGACTAAAAAGAATTAGCCAGTTATTGATTCCATTTATTACATTGATACATTTAGTCACTTGTTTCAAGATTTGCAGATATGGAGTTTTGGCCACTTGAAAACTTGACCATGTGAAAAAAGTTGTGGACATGATAATGAGTAAAATTACTGCTTTCTGCATCTGACTTTTGTAATGGGAAACTAAAAAGCACTAAAACTTGCACAAGCAACACTGTAAAGCAATAAGCTTAAATCAGCTGCTGAGGTACCAATGTGCTTACAGCAATGCAGTCATTCGTATAGTGTTCGTTCACGCAATTTTTCAAGCAGTAGGACTGTGTAGGGAAGACGGCTGGGGGGGGGGGGGGGGGGGGGGTCTTTAAAGCAGTTTGGTTTTAGGTGTATGTAGATTGACACAGCTTAACTTCTTGATTAATTTAATGTTAATTTGTCTCATTTGCTCCTTAGGCACATCTACTTTTCTTTTGTTCTTTTATAATTTACTGGTAGGCACTCTTCATAGTTCCAATCCTACATACGTTAATATAAAGCTCAATGTTTCATATACGGTATGTTTTGTGGCCTTTAAGAGGTGATGTGTTTATATGTACCTTAGGGACTAGTCATATTTCTTGTACACATCTTTTCTTAATTGGTACCTCGTGTTCTAGTGCATTAGTTCTTGGTTGTACAGTTTATGTGCTGTATTTGAGGTTTGAGGAACAAGATTACAAAGTGCAGACAAAAAAAAAGTTTCTGCATGAGAGATTTTGCTGCAGTACTCGATGTTCCCTTGGCACCTTGCAATAGTCTGAACCTTCCAAAAAACAAAAGTAATAATAACCTCGGGAGTTACTATAATGTGAAATAATACATTCAAGTTACTGAATCAATCTGCACAGCCTGCAGTATTCACACAGAAACATCGTAGTTGTGAACTCGTGGAGAAACAAATATTTTAGTGGATTATACTTAAAGTATCGTCGCATTTTGAATAGAATGTACATGAATCATGTGCTCAATACCTGAATAAATTCTTTTGTTTGAATATTGTTGTTGCTTTTTATAGACACTGTCCCCAATTTACATACTTCCTAGTCTAATTATGGACACTGTTAGTCCTACATTATTTTTTTGACTGGCATATGAACAGAAAGTAGGGTGCATTGACATTTTTACTACTAGAATTGCTTTTACAGTAAAGCCAAATCGCAAGCTGCATGCCATATATGTGATGCGAAGTTAAACAGTAGCACTTGCAGCATGTTCATCAGCATGAGGTCACCAAGTGATCTAGCCATCTTGAAATACTGACTTGTGCAAAAGCATGCATTTGGACACTAAGCAACCTTTCTTGTTGAATTCATGTTTAGTAGTTCGTGTAGCCAAGGCTTTTTGGACATTTCAGTCCCAGAAACTTTTCCATCACTATAGCTTGTGTTTAGCCTTGCAGTCTTCACCCCCCCCCCCCCCTTTGTTTATTAAAAAGAAAATTCAGTCACCTCATATTTTCACACAAGAGGAAATGCCTTCATTATCTTTAGTTGTCATAAGCATGTATTCAGTACTCTCTGATATTGGCATGACACATTTTAAATTTTCTGCATGTTATCTGACAATTTGTTATGTCCATGTTCATTATATTGAGGATCAAATGTTTCTGCATGTAGGCACAGATTGCAACCCTTTCGAAACATTGAAGTCACTAACTAAATAGCCTCATGCCGTGGGTGTGTAGCCTGCATTTGGAAAGTTAACAGTACAAGTAATGCACAGGAGGGCATAGTGCAGTTCTTGATTGCTGGAGTTATTAGGCTATAAAGGAATCCTCACAGCAACTGGTGTTCTGGAAATTTCTGTGAGTGGTTGTACATGGCCTAACATGGCTTTTCAAAAGTTGTGAACACAGGCAGCACTGCCCGTTATCATGAGCCAGCAGATGGAGCTTGCTTCCGTTAGTGACCTTAATAAAGCAACCTCGTGTTTGAGGAATAGGTGAAAAAGTTTAAATTGTGAAGGACCCATTGCACTCAAATTTCTGTGACAAATGCTTATTCATTATCCCAGGCAAAAAGAAAATTAAATATGCTATGAACTCCGCAGGTGGTTTTGGGCGGAATGAATGCCTTTAAACTTTCCTTAGTCGTAGTTGTAGGCTATAAAATTCTTGCGACAGAATAAGCACAATGAATGAACATGATGTGTAAATGATTTTGCATTAAAAATAATTTTTGCACTGTTGAGCCGTCACGTTTCTTAGCACTTATCATGGTTACTAAAATGCTAGTATACAGGCCACAGTCGACATTTGAAAACTGCCTGAAGTACATCTGCAATCGGCATCATTGGAGTCATTGCCGATTTTAGGAAAACTTGAGGCCTGTGTTTCTGGTACACATCTATTTGTTGGAAAGTATTTCTCTTGTCTTTCTTTCAATTTTTTTCAAACCTTCGTGGTGGCCAACTTTTGCACCCGGAACAGGTAGTACTGACACTGTTTGCTCTTCATAATAACACATGGGGCTTTTCAGATATTTGGTAAACACAATGAATAACTGTTCACTATAGAAAGCATTTGCAAATACATGGTTTTGTGGGCATAATCTTGTAGAGCCTGTTGTGACACAGGCCTGTCAAGACCATTATCTTGCACACACACGCACACACACACACCTTGAAAGACGCATGAATCCAAGGACCATTGAGATCTGCGAGCCTAATTGCCTTTTTCATGCAAGCTCATGGAAGGGAGCAAACAGGTCACACAGACTGCAATTGTGGTCGGTTTCTGTGATCTTTCAAAGAGAATGTCTGGCAGGGGTATTGGGCACCTGAAATTCAGGTGCTCTGAGTTTGTTTGCCAATTATGCCAGTGCAACAGTTTTCTGTCCTTGTGTGCTAGTTTAGCCTAGTTTGCCTGACAGATGCTTGCCTGCTTGGAGTTCATCTCATTGTTTTGTTGTCTTAGCTAGATTTTGCATTAGGTAATGCTCTGCAGTCACAATTCTGCAACTTGCATAGTTTTTAAAAAAGTGCTGTCACTCAAAGTTGCTTTACTGGTCTCTGTGATGTGACCAAACTTCAAATTAAATATCCATTTGATCTCTGTAGCCATGTTGGTGCACATTTTCTAGCTTAGCCTAGATTTTGAAGAATCCAGGTAAATACGTGGCCAGGACAGTTCATTTTGAATTAGCTGATCTCTTGAAAATCTCTATATTCTGTACAGCTTGCAAAGTTCAAGCAGGTGTTTGGTATTCAAGTGACTTCAGAATTTTTTGTGCAGGAAACCTGTAAGTGAGCCTAACACATCTGCATTTGAGAAAGCGTATAGACAATGTCTAAATTGATGTAGTGTCATTGTTACTGTACTCTAATTGCTACTGTGCAGAATAATACTGATAAGCAAAATTGCAGCTCATGGTCATGTGTTTCTAGGTTACTTGTCATGCATGTGACACAAGTTAAATTCATAGCCGTTCACTGAGCAATTTTTCAGCTAGGAAGGGTCAACTTGTACAACAACTTCCTTACACAGCTTGCATGGGCCTAATGCCCTTGATCTATATAAGCCGTAGGTTCAGTGCAGACATCTGAACACCCAACAGGACATGTCTGTTCCTCAAGCACGGTAGTTAATCTCAACAACTGCCATAAAGTTGTTCTCACTATTGTGTGATGGTGGGGCAGTTGATTGGGCAAAGAGCGATGTTGGATGTGCTGGGATCTTCACACATTAACATGGGTAACATGCATGTCTGTTCATACCCTGCCAGGCATTGGCCCTGCAGTGAACATTAACATCTGTCCTGAAGTTTGTTTCTTGACACTGACTTGCCACTTTTCCACTGGCCCCTAAGCTAGCCATTTGTGTGCTTCCTCTTTTTTTTCTTCATCCCCTTGCCTTCCTCCCTCCTTACTGTTCTCTCGTTGCTGCTGCCTCCTGATCATGGCCTGGCTGCCTCGCAGAGGAGCTTCCATACCTGCGTGCTCCACTGCACAGCATCATCAAGCTTACACCCACGGCCTATGGCTGCGAAATGAAGAAGTTCAGCGTGCCCATAGCTGCAGTGGACACACACCGCGCCAAGCCCAGCGTAAGTACCGACGGCACGTACACCGACACCACTGCAGTCGACAGCCTTGACCTGCAGGGAATGCAGATCACCGAAGAAGTGCTAGTGCAGCTTGACACCTTTGTGCAGGGCTGAATATCTACCATAGCAACTGGTCTCAGCAGCCCAACTCGCAGTAGCTGGAGCAGTGCGAGCACTGCAGTGGAGCCCTTGATTTACTACTGCTGTTAGTTTACCCTGGTTGGATATGAACCTCTGCAATGTTTGATTAGAGGTCTGAGGGCTATCATAGAGCAGCTGAATCTGAATGCTTGCTGTGTGGGCATTAGTCTGCTGAAGGTGGGTGTTAGGCAAGTTCATTGAGAAGGCTAAACTTGGAGTACTCCACTTTTAATTTTTTTCCCCTAAGGGTAGCTTTTGCCCAATAATTTTGTTCTAGCAGCAGAAGTGATACAGCAACCTGGCTAGTTCCATAAGAGCCTAAACCAGAACCCTGTGTACTGTCTCTGCATATGTAAGAAAATCTGCCACTTCAGGTTGAAGCAAAACATGCAAGTTTGTGTAATCATGTTAATAAAATGTGAAGCTGTATGATGTGAGAACAGGGCAGCAAAGAGCATCTTTCCTGTCCTGTGCTCACATCATACTGTTTTCCTATCATTAGAAGTTTGAACCAACTAGCTCAGCAATGAGTAATGATATGTGCACTTTTTTGTGTGCGCACATAAGTGAGTAAAAAAATTACACATTCTCAGTGTTACAATGAAATGATACAAGTAGACCAGAAGGCAGGATCCTACGAATGGTGTCACTTTGATGCTGTGAGGTTCTTGGAAGAGCTGGTTCAACCATACACTGAGTGCACAACTTTCCAAGCTTAAGCAATGTTCCTTTTTTTTTTTTGTTCTTGGCTGCTATGCTGAGTTGTCTCTGGTTTGGGCTGCAGGGGATGTGAATGATAGCTGGAACTGTGAACTGAACTGAGCTGATGCAGTGCTCGGGTTACTGCAGTTGAGTTGCAGAGACCAAGGGGACTCTTCTGTCTTCCCTGTGACCTTAACAAGGCAAGGCCCACTTGTGGTCTTTTTTCCACATGTTTTTCATTTCCTTTGATGCTCGGGCTTGTCTCTTGGCACTGTATACATCGCCCAGACCTTTGCTATGAACCATTGTTAAACAGGGTATCATCAGTGTTCGCGGAGTGCTGTAGCAGTTGACAGTTTAGAGTGGCAGAAACATTTGTTCTTTGGGCACTACAGTTTTTAGCCAGCAGGAAAATTCCCAGGACCTGAAGAAAATGCCAAACCGCTGTCCAAGCTGGAATGAATAAATAAATAAATAAGTGATCTTTCTGAGAATCTGGCTTTTCATCGAGGTAACTTCTTTATGATTTTCTGAAATGTGTCAGGGATGATCATAGCATTTAACACACAAAGTAGGTGGCATTGAGTTTTACTGTAACAATCATCTGCTTTTTCTGCCAAATTTAGTTGCCTCTGTAAACATGACACCTTATGCCTTGCCAATATACAAAAGCATGAAATTGCTTTAGGAGTTGCTTGTGCATTTAAATGCTAAGGTTTAGTGCAAGACACCAAGACCCACACATTTTCTGTGAACCAGTGTGAAATGGTATCAGTGCTCACACAGTACTAGTTTCATCTAGTTGAGAGGACACTGCAGCTGTCTTTGTGTGCAACAACTTTGTATAAATGGTGCAACGATATTATTCTTTGTAATGGAGGCAGGGACATTTTTATTCTGAAGAATGGCTTATGTCTCTAACCTGCATGGTCTGTTTATGAGCCTGCATGGTCTATTTTTATTCTTAGGCTTCGGTTTCTTGTTTTAAGTGCTTTGGCATCTATTTTGTTCTAGATAACCTTGTCAGAAGTAAACTTTGGGCCTTGCCTTGTTGCTTAGTACAGTGGAACCTCGCTCATGTTCTGAAATAAAAAAAAGAAATGTGAGAAAATTGTTATCTAGAGAAACATGACATGTATGATACAAACGGCATATCTACAGAGTTATGCACCAATAATTTAGGGAAGTGTGTAAACCATGAAAATACAAACAAGATTCTACTATATTTGAGCATTCAGGGCTAGTACATCTCTCATATTTCATGGTTGTCCTGTGTTCTATAGTTGTTACGGCAGGTTACTTTTTACTGCTTAGTGTACTTTTATAAGTGGCAATTCTGTTGTACCTGACCTAATATAGCATTGACATGGATGTCTATTCAGTACCTAAGTTAGCCCTTAGTTGAAGAAAACTCTTGGCTTTTGTTGCTTGCCTGACATGTTCTTCACTTTAACGAGAAGTGGGTTTGTTCAAATAGTGCCACATGCCTTGGTGCCTCTGCCATCATACATAATAGCCACACACTACAGGATGAAGCAAAAATGTAATGCTTGTTCAAGATTTAGCTTAGGGGCTCCAAGTTTAGTTGAGTAATGATCATATGTAGCTTACAGACAGTGAAATCATGCAAGTTATGAAGGAAACACTTCTTGTTTGCTTGCTGTCTAGTAATTTGTTGGGAAGAGAAAAGTTGTGATTTTATTGATGCAAGGACAAATTTAACCCCTCCCACGCTGTCAAAAATTACAATAGTACCAAATTTCCTGAAAATACGGCTCATCACTGCTGCATGTTTCCAGTTCAAGCAGCCCATAATGCGTTAAGACTATATGCAATGTCACTAACATCGACAAGTGCCGACATCTAGTGTTGAAAACTGGAAGTACAAACAAACTGATGGATATATTCGTTGTCCATTCGTGCTGAATTTTTTGTCATGGCAACTATACTAGTCATTGGATATATTATTTCTACAAATTAAAGTGACTATATTCATAATTGGCTTAGAAAGTGTCAACTGTAGGTCAGCATAAATATGTTTGGCTATAATCACAGAGGCACTTTAATCAAACTAAGTATGTGTCCTTTGTGATTTTTTGATGTCACTGTCTGTTGGTTTTATATGTTGTTTTAGTGAACAGTATATTTATTGACCTTTTGAGCATTGCAGCCTTGTTGGTGCAATGCATTGTGCTGTCATCTGGGCAGTGGTTACGAAGACTTACTAAGCACATGAACAAGTTGGTGTAATTAGTCTCACTGGGGGGTGAAAGATATTGTAACATACCTGCTTCTTATTCTGAGCCCTAAAGTACTTCCGTATAGGTTATGTGTTAATAGAACTGCACAGAAGGTGTGCAATGAAAAGTTTGGTGTCTTACACAAGGTTATGCTTCTTGTTGGCATTTGGCAGTTTTTGTTGACACTAGAGCGTTCACTTTACCCATAATACAAGTTTTAGCATGTAGAGTGTCCCTCTATGGCATGTGTACATGACTGGCTGTATTCTCTACATTGCCATATTTTTTCAGCCAAGTGCAGGGTGAGCTGAGTATAATTGTACCTGTGAACATACTGTACTCAACTTTCAAGTGTTCACATTGCCGTATCTTTCAGTAGATAAGCCGTGCCGCTTACAGAGCTACAATCTTGAAAGCATTCGCACTTTACCTGATGTGCTAGCTAGCAGTGCATGCGAAAGCCTAGTTTTCAAAAGACACTGTGGTATGTGGATGCCTAGAATGTGCAACTTGGATAGAGGTCCAAAAAGCACTGTATCTTCTAGGTGCATTGTAGTGATTGCTGGCTCCCAACTTCTTTTTTTTTTTTTTTTTTTGTGATTGGTGACATCAGTTTCCTGTGTGTACGAGTCAGTGCATGGAGGCTATTTTGGAGTTTTGCGAGGTCGTAGCATCACTTAGATTTCAGCTCCATGTCATTTCGGACGGCTTATTTACAGGAATATACGGTAAGTATCACGTTGTAGTACTCTAATACGGGCATGTTCTTTTGTCGTTTACATTTAGCATGTTTTCCTTTTTAATGTTGTATATATTCTTAACAGTGCTATATTGTTTTATACTATTATTTGTTCCATTTAGTGTTTTAATCATGTTGGAAATGCTCTTCCTTTTATGGCATATTATCCTGGCTTTCCTCACAGTAGGGCTAACCCATGTCATAATTATGTGGTGCGTTCCTTTGCACATATGGTGCAGTTTAATGCAGTATTTTAAGCTAGAGCACTTGTTCCAGTATTCAGGTTTACTGATTGCTCTGTCATGATAAAAAAACAGCTGATAGAAGAAACCTAAAAGAAATGAGAAAAGCTGCATAACCGCTCATTGCATTGTTGAAAATTGTTCTGATGACCAGGTTTGTGCAATCCATTTGTGCTGAAGCAGCACTGGTGCCGTTTAATGGCAGTTCAGCGGCTCACCATATCTTGTGCCATAAAAATGCATGCAATACAATAATGCAAATGGCTTGTGTTTTCATTTTCTGTGCAGTTGAGTGTGCATTAATGGCAATAACACGATAGAGGCAATCACCATTGTGTCAATGCATCTGTCATTGACCACCATTCACGTGTTTGGTGACCTTCTTTGAATAGTACTATACGTGTATTTTCCAGTGTGTACTTTTCAGCAAACTTGGTGATCGGCATTAATTACATTTGTAATATCCATCATATCAAGTGAAATTATCCATATATATTGTGCAAGAACAAACATTTTCGATATCATTTCAAATCCGTCATTGAGTCATGGCTGAAATATCAACATCAGAGCACATCTGTCATCATGTCATGCTTGTAGTTTGCATGTCCACAAATCTGACTTTTGGCTGGATTCTGTTCTTAGCTATTTTTGCCTGTCTTGAATGTAAAGCTTTCTGCATGAATAACCCCTGCATCAACTTTGCCACTTTGTTCTTACAATGATAGTACTAAAACACTTAAGATGTGTTAAAAGCTCAAGTATATTTTGTAAATCACACAAAAATCTACCAAGAAATGTTTCCACAAGAGGTAAGGTTAAGTAAAGGAGGCATGTATCTTTTAATCAGTGCAAGTATCATTGAAAATTAAAGCAATGCCACAATTTTATATAGGCATGTCTAAGGTAGATATATTTTCTGTAGTGACATGTAAATCTACAGCGAATGAATTTTTTAATCTTTAAAAAAATGCTTCTTTTCAATGATGGACTGTGTTCCTGAAAGTCTTCGTGAAGGCATTTTATTGTAATGTATGTATTAACAGAGGGCTATGGCAGATCACTGCTGTGATTTTTCTCCCAAAATAGCCACTTCAAGCAACATTAAAAATGTCTTAGAACCCACTAAGCATTCTTGCAAATGAACTGGGAAGTTGCTTAAAAATTTGATTCAATATCTATCGAACGTCTACTGAAGGAGCATTATTTGTTAAGGCAACAGTAAAATCTGGTGGATGAAATGGCAATACTGATCTCCATATACTTTTTTTACATGCACCTGCTGCTTGCTTTATATTCATTTATTGCTTTTGTCTGCATGTTGCTGGGATGTGCCAATGTAGGCCAACTCTAATTAGCTTATGTCATAGCTGTGATAGTTCTTCTTGCTAGAGCTCTTAAGCAACCATTTATCAGTGTTTGCATCAGTGGAAAGCATCATAAGCTAGCCTTCTGTGATCCCCTTAAGCATGACAGTGACCTTTGTGATACGAAGATTTTATTACCTTGCTCAATGTAGCTGCATTGTAAACATATTTGCCATTCCAAATGAATGGATACGTACCCTATCCATTTGATGTTACTTGTTCTGTAAGGAAGAAAGCATGACACCGAACAGTGTACCTTTTTTGGCATTGTTTGTGTACCTCTCAGTTTTAGTGCTGTGCAATGTAGCTGAACTGAGTCTTCAATCCAATGTCAATAGTTGCGCCCGCAGTGCTGTGATGCAAGTTATTCAACAAAACTTCGTTAATAAAAAAATTTTGTTTACTGCTTGCTGTATCTTCGCCATCATCACCATCATTCTTGCATTTTTTGTGGTAACCTCAAATGATTGAGTACACGTGCATGAGAAGAGTCTTGGCACAATATATACAATGTTCTGGCCTGTTTGACAAAAAGGTCTGTAGCACTAGTCTCCTGTTTGCTAGCAGCAGTCATCTAATTCTGGGCATTATTGACCTTTGCTGCTGGTGTTTGAACTGCTGCACCAGCTGCTGCCTCAGTCAATTCAACTTAAAGACCAACTGCCATGGAATTTCACGTTGACTACATTCGTTGCAAGTAGTACAGAACCTAAGCAAAAGACTCGTGCATCAGAAGGGGTGGGGGTATTTCGTAAGGTCCCACCTAGTGGGCATGTTCATTTCATCTGCTGCTGAAGTGCTGATTGGCTGAGTGCGTTTGTCTCCTTCTGACGCGTACTCCAGCCCAGCCAATCAGAACTTCAGCAGCAAAAGAAATGGACATGTCCTGTAAGTGGATACTTACAGAATTCTCCCCCTGGTGGTTGTCATTTTGACTAAGGCCCTTCACGGCGCCTCTGAGATTTTTCTAGGTGGCCTCGGATGATGGCGTTATCAGTGAGGCTGTTGCAAGGAGCTGTGCATTCTAGGTCATGCATCACTTCTGGAAAGTGGTAATGGGGGCATTTCTCAGTTTCAGCATCAAAAACTGCTATTTTAGCCAGCTATTCGTAATATTTTCCTCATATTTCAAATGTCAGATTTTGCACGGAGACTTCTCCTTATCTGCTCTATATTAAACTAGGCTTTTTAAAAAATACGTCCAAAATTTTGTTGCATTTGGTCATTAAGCCTTGCCACACAGTACAACATAAGACCATCTGGAACAGGTGTCATAGTTCCATAATACTCCTCTCATTTCACTGTCAGAACATTGCTATGTAAATAGATCGCGCTACAATTTTAGCATCACTGCTGTTATTTTTGTTAGACACAACCTAAATCTCCCAATAGTCCAGCTGCATTGGATTAAAAGAGGCAGTATTAATACTAAAATTGAGAGCACCAGTAGGAACTCGTTAAGGTCATCCCTACAGAATCGAGCATTGCTGTATTTCCGTCAACCCACAAAGCAGGTCACCTCTTGGTTTCTGCTCAGTAGATTGCACATGCATAATTAGTCAATGCATACAGAAGGTAGTGGAATGTGTGTCAGTACAGCAGAACATAACATTTAAAAAACTGCAAAAACATTAGTTGTGTGGATGTATGATCTGAAATCAGTATGAACTTAGAACATCATGTTCTGTGCCATGTTGCCCTCATAATTGTAGAACAGGTTATGACCCTAAAAAGCATTTGCTGTCATTCTGACATTGTTAATGCCTGTCGTATCACAGCGCACAATAAATCGACAGGGACTGACAGAGTAAAGACACTACGAAGCACTGACTGCAACTGGTTGCCCAGTTGCAACTGCCCAGCTGCAGCTAGCGCTTTGTGGTGTATTTACCCTGCCAATCCCTGTTGATTTATTGTGCGCTGTGATCCAATAGGCGTGTATAACCAACTAGCCCACTAGTTCGTCCTGAGCAAATTGTTAATCTATTTAGAAAATACACTTGGATATATTGAGCATTTTCAGCACTGCATGCTTAACAACCATCACTTTTCATTATTGTAGCAGCAAGGCATGCATTCTCAAGAAAGTCCAGTTATATGCAATACCTTCACTGTTATTCATAGCATGCCAAAAATACGTGTTTCGAGCAGTGTAGGGGAAGAGTTTCGTTTGATGGTTAACAGAAAACATTTCAGCAGTCTTTTTACATTGTGAAGTAATTACTCAAGAGATGGTTTACTACAAGTGACTCGGGACGTGGACACGCAAGTTGAAATGGTAAGCTAGAATACAATTTATGCCCAACTTCCCTGAAGGGAGCCACAGTTACTGACAGGCAGCCTACTTGGATGGTAACATGTCGAAAGATAGCGCTACCCAAATGCCTGGGCAGTCAATTTTATGTTCCACAGCGTGAGCATGGTGGTGGCCTTAATAAGCACACTGCCATATGCAATTGGCACACATGGGTTGTCTACTATGTAGCAGTGCGACCAAGTTGTGTGCAGTCAGTCCGTCAATTGGGCCAAGGCTTTATCTAATGAAAAAAAACCTGACTGTGCAGATGACGCATGGTGCTTGTGACATGCAGTGAAGTTTATTTTGACCACTCTTATCAGTAAAAAAGAAACGGATAGTTGTAGCTGCACGTAGACATTTGGCAGTTGTATGATCAAGGTTAGGCAGGAGTTTGTCATAATAACCCCTCCCTCCCTATAGCAATACAGCTTCCCATCATTTCTTTTTGTGGTACTAATGGGATTACTGCTCTTTCACATAGTAGCTGCCATCTTTGCACAGTATGCCTCCTCAGTACTTGCACTATTTATCAAACATTTCCCAATCTTTCTTTTTTTCTTGTAGGCACATGGGCATCATTTGATCATGTTTTATGTAAAATACGGCTCGAAATATCGACTGTTGTTATACTTGGTTCAGCCACCACCACCACCACCATGTCCTATTCATGGCATCTTTCAAATTGATGCTACCAACCAGTAAATGGCCACAGAGCAGCATCATGAGTTAACAAATTTTCATTAACAGATTCCTGCTGCCACTTTGGTATCAAGGTATTTTTTGTGTCTCCACATCTTGTTTCTAGCCTTTGCTTTACACTTCTCTCCTTTTTGTTCCCATTTTCGGTTTAATTACCGTGCATGTTAATCGCTTGTTTTATAGCTCCTTCTGCGAAGCCTGTGGAAAGTAATCACTCCGGTGCCTAACAATGAAAATATTCTGTGGACACATATTGCAGAAGTCCATGTATTTGTCTCCAGTACCATTGTATCACATTGCAGCCCTCATCATCGCTGTTTTTCAGTCACTCCTTGGTGCCATAGTCCCCTTGAACACTGTCGATCCCACGTTTGCTGAAGTGGAACACCAGCCTTATGCAAGTTCTTTCCTGAAAATCCACGTCGTGTGGTTTATTCCTCGTTACATGCAAACACCTTCATGGAGAACAAAAAAAATTGTCTTTCAGATTCCAGGAACTTTGGAGGACAAGTTCAAGGCTAAGAACGACGAGTGACCCCATTTACCGCATCTCTAGACTTCCGTCCTCTCCTCTTTTCGATGATCCTCCATGTTTCGAGATGGACAGCGTCTTGACCTGCCTTTACGTAGAAACCTTGTGGCCACTACACAAAAGCGAAAAAAACAAAAACACAGCCTGCGGTGGATCCGATGTTGTGTATACGTACTTGTTCATGAAGACATCCCTGTTGGCGAAAAGTCTTAGGGCCTCGGTAACTTTGCCCGAAGATACATGGATGAGAAGAATTCACTTTAATGGCTGAATCGGTGTGATGGCACCTGCACCCTTTGCCGTGCCCACAGTGCACCGCCATCTTCTCTGTTGCTTTTATTTTTTTTTCTTCCTCTGTCTCATGAGGTGCGGCTCGTGTTGTGATCCTTTGGAGTATGTGATAAACTTTCCCTGATGTGCAAGCCCGGCGACAACGTGCTGTGTTTGATGCACTTGGGAGGTTGAGTTGTGATAGGACAGTGGGAATCCCGTCCGAAACGGTTCCTGTGTGCGCGAATTGGACCGCAGTTGCCTGTGTGCGGAGTTGGCGATTCTTTCACCCACGGAAGTGTGCGTGGGTGAAAGGGAACGAGGTAAATGTTAAGTTGTAAATGGCGTTTTAGTAATGCATAATACGTTTTATGCCGCCGGCAGAGGTACATAACCGCTGAAGGACACACACCATAAAGTGGGTGAAAAGCCGATGACATGTCATACGATTATGTATCGAGAGTTCTAACATGACGGCCCGCCGTGGTTGCTTAGTGGCTATGGTGTTGGGCTGCTAAGCACGAGGTCGCGGGATCGAATCCCGGCCATGGCGGCAGCATTTCGATGGGGGCGAAATGCGAAAACACCCGTGTACTTAGATTTTAGGTGCACGTTAAAGAGCCCCAGGTGGTCGAAATTTCCGGAGTCCCCCACTACGGTGTGCCTCATAGTCAGAAAGTGGTTTTGGCACGTAAAACCCCATAATCTAATCTTCTAACATGACGGAGATGCATTGGCGTAGAATACGAGAAGCCGTATACAGGATTATCGAGTGACCTTAGATTAGCAGCGAATGTGGCAACGCCTTGCGATGCTGATGTACCTACGATGCACGGAACTCCTGCAATGCTTGACTATTGTGCAGGTCAGGCTGACCTCCAAACTTTCTCTCATTAAAAGCTTCTTGCGCTTATCTGAAGGCGTAAACGACTCCCCAGATGCACTTACCAAGCGTGCGCACTGAAATGTTCCGAGGAGAAACAATGCGCCGCTATGGCAGGAAAACTGGTTAGAATGCGCAAACATGCTGCTTCGTTTCATTTGAACCCCACGGACCTGTACCGGCTCCCCCTCACGTGCCTGTAGCGTTTAGGAAACCTTGAAGACATGAAATTCAGCTAAATTCAGCTACTTAACATGAAAATCATGTTAAGTAAACACCAACTCGCCCAAGAAGAAGTTATCCTCAGCAGACGGTGCTCCTGCATTTGCCTCCTTCGAAGTCTTTGTCACCGCCGACGACGACAGTGTTGAGGTTTTTGGGCAACTCAACAATGACGGCACTGTCAGCAACGTGACAGTTCAATGCTGAGGCAGCGTTTGAACGCGTCGACGCTCTTCGCCGTATCTTGATCGCTCGAGTCGCGCTTCAAGATGGTGAAACTACAGAAAATGTTAAGGAGTAAAAATATATATCCAAATAAAATTGTATTCGTTCATTTTGCCGCCGTTCGTTAATTCGACCTTTCGGATAACTCGACGAAATCTTGCGGTATCGGAACAGTCGTATTAACGGTTGTCGACTGTATCGCACAACGCAACGTTCCTGGTGCTCTATATGTGAACCATGGCATCAGAAGGTTTCGCCACTAATTGCAGGTCTCGTACCGTCTACGCTAATGCTTCTTTGCTCTATTAAAGCTAATCTTGCTTGTTATTCGGGATTTGGTCTCGGGATTGCTCGGATACGAGACCATTGCACGAGAACACAGAAAGTCGGTACCAGCACTGACCATCGCATGCATTTAGCTTTGCCGGCGTTCAACTCGGACACTTGGACGAACTACGTAACGGAACGTCAGGGGCATAAAACGTATTCTGCACAATTCCTACGTTTAGTGGTTACGCAGTCGGAGGTAACAGACACGAACAGGGTTGTGCGCGTCGCTTCGGCTGTGCCGGTAGCGCGCGCGCGCAGGTTCTTGTAAATGACACTGTGTATAGGCTTCATGAACCTTTCTGTATGCGTGCGCTGCGCGCACTTACGCTTGTGAAACGCATTGTATGCGGTATGTGCTTTGCCTCGTTGGTGGTATATCGTGCAGGTTCACGAGTTAGCCGTGTGTGACCAACTCCGGTGCTAGAGCACTTGACTGAGCGTTCTTACGACGCGCTTCGCACGAACTTGTCACGCAACCCCCGTATTCTGAAACAATGCTCGACCACTGAGTTTATCACAGCGCCGCCCCTCCACTACAGAAGACACCAAGTTTCTCAAAGGTTGTTGTGCACTGTGTATGTAACGCAATGACTGCTTCTGTGAAGGGGCGGCGTGGCTGGCATCGACTTTCCATAGTCGAGATGGAGTGTTGTGTGGAAGAATGTTCTAGAATACGGGGACCTTTATGGAGGAGCGCTCTGTACTGATTTGGACGCTTAGTTGCGCTTAACGCATTAAACAAGCCTGTGCGCTAAATTACACTTGCCAGAAGATGCTAAATAGGCCTGGAAAGCAACAGGCTTGGAAAGCTGAAGAGCGGCTGAGCGTCTTGCGCATGCGCTCTTTCCGCTAAGCGTCCGGGCGGAGCGAACCGTACAAGCGCTCGGATATAACAGAATGGCTCTAGCTGCTCTGGTGACTTAATATGGGCCGTGCGATATCACAGTATGTTGTTCAGTCTTTGCTTGCACCACCGTAAAGTTTGGTTCTGCATTTTTTTTTCCTACAGTAACCGTGAAACTGTGCACCGACCGAAGGAGTCCGATCAGCGCGATCCCAGAAATTTGGGCTACTAATAATGGTGACCGTTGTCAATGAAACGCTAAAAGGAGGCACTAAACTTGGCTGACATATTAGAGTTATAGAATGCCCTGTCCGCTCGACACACTTATCTATTGTTCGTCGAAAAAAAGAAAATGTGACGGCTTGACGGGCCATAGTCCTATTTTCATGCCCAAGGCACGGTACCGGTTGTTTGTGTGGAGTAAGGGTATTTGCGATATCTACGCAGAATCATTACCGTGCAACAAAAGTTGCCGCTTAGGAGCTTGTTTTTTGTCTTTTCCAATATAGGCGTAGTAGGTAGCCGCGGCTTGACTTTGATAAACGACCCTACTTCGCTAAATATGACGCCACCCAGTGCTGGTGCGGGAAATCAAGGGGGGCGTCGCCACCCGCATTTTTGCTTTGTCTCGTTTTCTGCTTCGCCATGCATCCGTTGTCGCTAAATAGCCACCGACTTGGTATTCTAAAGGTGTAATATGTGAAGTTCAGCTTAAAGAGACTCTAAAGAAATATATAACTAGAGCTTTACTAGAAGATTACTTTTCTAGAATGCAAAAAAAAAAAAAAAATTCCGAGGGCACCTAGGCATCTCATATGAGTTGTGAATGCGAAAGCATTGACGTTCAATTGAACGCCGCTGAGCGTTCATTCGAGTTATGAACTCGCGGGCAAGCGAGCGCGTTGAGACGCTTATTACGCGAACAAGGAACGCGCGGATAACACAGGATTCCGCGAGCGAGGGAGATTTGGCGTAGCGGCGATGCCCTCTCCCCTCTTGCAACGCCTGGCGCGCTACTGAAGCAGCGAGTGTTCCCTTTCGCCACCTTCTCTCCATTGGTGGCGCCGTCACGTGCCCAATGACGCACGTACTAGGCCACACGTTTAGGCCGCCGGAAGGCAGCGACGTGAAGTTTGCAATGACGCACACACTAGGCACACCTTTAGTCAGCCAGAACCGTGGAGCCGCCGTGGTGTCGGGTAAGCAGGCCCGGGCTCGACTCCCACCTCGGTCGAAATGTGCAAAATTTTCCCTGAGAAATCTGACGTCAATCCGAGCATTCCTGACTTGTTTTTACTCTTTGCGCCGTCGGCCATTTTCGATACTATATTTAGGTAACGTCGACTACGGCAGATTTTCGCTCGACGAGGCATATAATGCTTTCGCATTAAAGAAAGAAAAAAGCCTCCACGTGAGAAGACACTTGATAAGTTAGACAAGACTCAAAAATAGACAGGTGGCGACGCCGCCTTGGAAGTCCCCGCATCCGCTCGCTGTGACATCATGAATTTTAACGGTGTCTGCACGGACGTAGTTATTTTTTTTAATTGGCAAAGATGGAAGAGCACTGTATTCTAAAGGAGGCCACAAACTGAACCTAGCAAGTTTCAGAAACATTTACACCGTCAATGGAATCAAAAGATGTGGGATTTCAATGGGCGCTGTTAATGTCCCGGTATACGCTATACAGGGACACTAGGCGCTGGATTTACGACGCAAACTTAAAAAGAAATAAGGCTATCGCTTTTAATGATCAACCTACTACTGCGAAATTTACTGGAAATGCTTTTAAAATTCTTTATCAGTATACACTGATTAAATGTATGTTTATTTTCCCTTTAATGTTTTCTTCATTGTCCCTCTATAATGCCGTTCTCTTTGTTAAATGCGGGTTAGCCAAAGAAGATATGCAGCTCTTACGAGGCCCAGTTGTAACCTCGGAAGATCGAAATCTTTTGTTGCAGCCTCGTAGATTTTCCTTCCGCCAAGAGCGTTTAGGTTCTAAAATATTATTTCGGGCCTCAGGCGACATGCTGCGACTTGGGTTGCAACTGTAGCTGGAGAAATGCTCATGAAAGTCGCGCGGTCGGTGCGTTTTAACTATCGCAAATTAACCGCGACAAGAACGAATACGTGAGTGCGTATTCTCGATCCAATCATTTAAGGAGATACTTTCACTTTTCCATAATGCAGCGTCCAGCGCGACAATTCGCAGCATTGACGGACATCGTGTTGGACGACTCAGCCAATCAGCGCGCTTTACAACGTGCATACTTAGGCGAGTGATAGATCGAAAATATGGCGCATGATGACATGTGGTTTTCTTCTGTCGGTGCACACCATGCACCGTCTCATACATAGCAGGCACGGCTCCGAAAGCTAGCAAGACCTCTCAGCGCTCGCATCCGTGAAAAAAAAAAAAAAATGTGCATCTATTATATAATATACGAGTATATAGGTATGCCTCATATACTTCGGCTGTCTCGTACTTTTGTCGCAAGATATGTACAACTAACTATCACATGGTAGACGTCGCAGATCTAAACCTCGTTACCACGGAACGGTCGGAGTGACATGTTTCCGTGACCAAAAACGTCGTACGTCGCACATTAGAAGCACAGTAGTGCACAGCTAATTCGTGACTCGACGTAACCTTACGTCCGCAAGTTGAAGTTGTAATATTCGAAGTGATTATTTCGTAGAAAGCGTCGCAGATCAAAAATAGACGCAGTGCGAAACGCGTGGAGTAGTACTTCCGTGACCGTACTCCTAGCGTAGCTTCCGCAGCATTGCCTGCTCTGTATGAAATGGAGTATGGATAACAACGTCACTGTGGCTTTGGAGCTCTTAAGTTAGAGGGGGTCACCTTTCCTGCATTGAACAAGATGCTATGGGAACCTTTCACAATCGTTAAGAGGCCACCTGCAACGAGATTTTAAGTTGGGCAAAATTGGTTATACATGAGTAGCGTATAACTACTGGAGCAATCTTGGCAAATCTTCAGGCCTCTCCAATTACTTAACTGTCTAATATTGTTATTAGCACCTTTTCAATATTAGCACCTAAACAGACAACCCGTTCGTTCACTTGGTGGATGGCGGGTATGACGGAAGTCCCAGCACGTTACCTTAAAGGCTTCTTTCTATTTATCGGCACTGTCTGAAACACTGCTTTTTATGTGGCCCAGAAATTCGTTGCAGTTGGTCTTTAAGTACTTTGGACGCCGTGTATACAGCCTACCCGTTGTTCTTGTTGTGCTTGCATATATATATATATATATATATATATATATATATATATATATATATATATATATATATACACGTGATAGTTTTTGAGCATATTTTTGATCTCCTTGTACACAAGTGCATATGGCTTGAACACTACACTGAAGTATTTGTGCTTAGATTATTATGATAACTATTAGTCCCACTGTAAAATCCTGACGAATAAAAGCGTTTTATGGAATCTACAAACGGATCCACGCATGCATCACTTTATTGGCTAGTGCCGCGTTCCGTGGACTAGTCTGCCAATATAACGGCCAGACAGTAGTAACTTACAGCCATTCCCAAAAGTTCAGAGGCCAGCGTGCGCATGGGTGTAGCTGTTGCTGGGCCCTGCAAGTGGCGCCATTGTTGCACGACCAACGCTGCAGCGCTCTTGTAGGATGGCTACCATAGAGTTTCGTAATAAGATCACTAGGCTGCAATCTCTCGCCCGCCACGGAATCCCCTATTATTTATGGCTGAAGACCTGCTTGAAATTTCGGTTGCACATCAAGACTGCTAATAGGCCAGTTGTAACGTTGTAATCGTGGTTACGAAAATTCAGCGTAACCGCAAGGGACAAAGAAGGAAATGCATTTGTGAGACAGCGTTCGTATTGTGCCTTTCCTTCTCTGTCCATTTCGTTTGCGCTGAATTTTCGTAACCATGATTGGTTATACAACTGGTAGGCGCTGGAACTTGGTGGTGTTTTAGAAACAACCATTTCCTTCGTTCCTTACGAGCGGGGCTGTTGCACATCGTCAGATGGTCCTCGCTGCAGTAGTAGTGGAAACTGTAAACGCAATTTCAAGTATGGAGGATTATGTAGGAGACTTGGCGCCTGTCAGGCCCTGATCATGCCCTAGCCTCACAGGTCCCGAGCGTTGAAATGCTGGCATATAAGACGACGAGCCAGACTGCGTGGTGTGTATAGAGCCTGCTCCAGCCAGGCCGTGCAACAGAAAGGATGGTAGTTTAATTTTGCTTTTTTCCGTTCTTTTTTTGATCATTGGAAAAAGCTTACGATTCTACAGTGTACGAGTATTGCTCAGAGGTTGCCCCCATTATTTATCGCGTCGCTTTTTGCTGAAATTATAGCCGCAATATACTGCGGCTCTACTGGTTGTAATATGTTCAAACTTCGAAAACCTTGGCGACAGCGGTACGTTGCTGTCTGCTCGCGCTTAGCGGAAGCCATCTGGAGGGAGTGCAGGTAATTGGCACGTATTGGCTTCCTCTTGAAGAGCGTGTTTTCCTTTTTTTTAAGAACAGCTGCGCTTATCGGTTGACAAAAGCTGTGGCGATTTGCAGAAGAACATCCTGCGCGTGATCAAGTTGTTGTCGGCTCGAGTTCTGGCCACTTAAAATTATCTCCGCTTTGAACGCATGTCATGTTACACACTTCCCGTAATTAAGTAGTGCATACCCAGGTGACGTTTCTTAATTTGCTGCATGTATTCCTATCATGTACATACACTTTTCAGGGCTGCCTGCGGTTGTGAAACCCTGCTTTTTTTTCCCTCTTGTAATGGCGCTCTGCGTTGTCCGGTTGCGTTATCATTTACATTCACGGCGACACAGATCCTATCTTCAGTATGCAGGTTGCCTCATTAAATAAAAAAAGAAAAAAGAAACATAGCCACTGAGGTAGTCTTCGCCCCACAACGTCTGTTACTGTGGAAAAGCCAGCATTGACGAGTGCGTTCTAGCGAGCTACGCACGCACTAAAGGACAACTTGCGTGGCATGTCGCAAATGCTATATATGAGTGAGCGCCTGCATGAATCAGTGAGCAGCGAAGCCAAACACGGATATTCTTTACGTAGACGCGTGCTCTTATAGGGCGCCACCAGTGAGTAAACAGCACGTGCGAGCTTCACTATGTGTAGTTATTTTCCTTTTTGGTATAATGATTGAGCTGTTTCTTGCATCGTTGGGACACCTATGTGCTTTCAAAGCTTACTGCGACACTATATCGTCTACTAATTTTTGTTGTGTCACGCGCTTCATTGTAACACGGGTCCCATGGCGCCTAGGAAACCAGTCGCATTGACCAGCTTAAATATGTAAAGAAAAAACAAATCCGAGTCGGGATGGCAACCAGCTACAAAACACTTGCGCTTATCGTGTGCAGTGTAGCAGTGACAAACTGCAGCTTTCTTTTAGTACGTGTATTAGACGCCCTTTGGTGTCAAATTTAGTATACAAGAAAAAAACTTACATTTTAAGGCAACACAAGAAGAGAGAGAGGTTCACCGCAAGGTGGAGGCTTGAGGCGCCTAACTGCAGTAGAACAAGGAATGTCGCTGAAGCCGATGTTTCGACAAGGGGACTTGTCTTAAATGAAGTGACAACTTGGGCCGGTTGGTACATGTCTGCGCTGTTGCTCGTTATTATACTTATTTTTTTTAATACTTCGTCCATTTGTCATGACGTTAGCTTGAGCGACATTCGTTGCACTACCACTGTGAATAGCGACATTTCGTGCTCGTCTGACGTCGATCGTCTTAGACTTGTAGAAGTAACACGATACCACTTGAAACTGCGAAACGTTACCGACGCGTATGACTGAGGAACATGGTCAGTCGTACTCACGCTGCGCCTTCTGTGCTCCGTTTCACCGTAGGTTGCCGTATAGCGGCAGCTTTGCGAAGGCCAGCTCAAGATTCCAGACGTCCTTCGCGAAATATACAGCCCCCTGGCCGCGGTGCCTGTGAAGCCGGTCGCACGTACAAACCTACCTGGCGCATGGATTTACTTTGCGGTAACCACACATGCCCTCAATGCTCTGCACAGTTCTGTATCGTCCTAATTAGCCATGCGCGAATCTGGTCCCAGTGCATCGACTGGCACGCACTCAGCGCCATCTGCCCACGCACGTTTGTACTAGGATTGCCAACCGCTTTATCGAAAATTCCGGGGCCCCGACCTGACCATGTTGAGGTAGTCATCCCGCATAGTCGCTCGGAGAAAGGAGCCGGATACCATGTCAGTTGGTGGTGGGCAGCATGCGTATTGAACGTGTGGCTTGCAACTTGCCAAACTCTCTTCTGCTTCCCGACTTTGTTGTTACGGTTATACTTCGCAGGTGGACCAGCGATGAGCTAAAATCTTTCGTGAAAGCTTCTGCAGACTCCGGTCAATCGAACGCGGTAGTACAGAATTGGAACGTCTACCTATAACGCGACGATTTCCAGGACTGCATTTTGAAGCGGAATTTCACTTGTAACTTATAGCAGCGTTTTTTGTTACGAGCAGCCACTTATCTGTTTAAACGAAACAACTAGAAAAACGAAATGGAGGAAATGCTGATTTCGCCAGAACTTTGCACCTTACAACACCTGTCCCAACGCCTTGCTTAGAAAGTTGACAACCCTTGTTTCCAGAAGAAAAAAAAAAACAGCTATCTCGTAACCGATTTTGCGTGGGTGTAGTTGGTGGTGCCAAGTCGCCGTACCTGGTGTCCTGCTTTGCTGTAACGCATTGTATCGCATCCTATGGATGCTTGTTAGTTCGCTTGCACTATTCGAGGTGAGTACTAGGCACGGGCCCTAGTAAACGCCTGCTCCGCATGACATTATCGAACATGTGACGAAACACAACACAAAGGGCGCAGTCACTATTACAGTCTACATCGTCACCACTTTTTAACTCCAGCGTAACCTGCGACCTAGTAACCACGCTGCTACGGAAACCTTTTCATGGCTCTCGATACCGCAGCGTTCCGCTGGTGTCGCAGAGACGACTTGGTTCATGTTTTTGTGCACACTGCGGTCGTCGCCACCTGTCGTCGGTCAAATAGAACGCGTTGCTTGCAAGCTGAACTGCGCGCCAAAAGCGTGCCTGTGTTCTGCTGCCTTTAATTCTTAGCAGCGAAGGCACGGCAAGTGAACAGTAAGAGGCCCATACCTCGGTTGGTGTCAGCTTACCAGGCCAACGATGGGCGAACGCGAGAGCCGGTGGCTGCGATAGCTTCAGGGCATAACGGAGAACGGCGTTTGCGATGCTTTCCAATACTGGTAGTCTTCCTTGGTTAGACGGTTCCCCACCAAAATGGCGACTTTTTGTTGCCCGCGTCTTTAAATGTGATAAGCCAGCAGAGAACATTTACGAGCCCGCCGTGACGTCTTTAGTGGCCGGGAAGTACTTAATTGGCCCTCATTCCAGTATACCTCCAACATTTACGAACGAACGAACGAACGAACGAACGAACGAACGAACGAACGAACGAACGAACGAACGAACGAACGAACGAACGAACGAACGAACGAACGAACGAACGAACGAACGAACGAACGAACGAACGAACGAACGAACGAACGAACGAACGAACGAACGAACGAACGAACGAACGAACGAACGAACGAACGAACGAACGAACGAACGAACGAACGAACGAACGAACGAACGAACGAACGAACGAACGAACGAACGAACGAACGAACGAACGAACGAACGAACGAACGAACGAACGAACGAACGAACGAACGAACGAACGAACGAACGAACGAACGAACGAACGAACGAACGAACGAACGAACGAACGAACGAACGAACGAACGAACGAACGAACGAACGAACGAACGAACGAACGAACGAACGAACGAACGAACGAACGAACGAACGAACGAACGAACGAACGAACGAACGAACGAACGAACGAACGAACGAACGAACGAACGAACGAACGAACGAACGAACGAACGAACGAACGAACGAACGAACGAACGAACGAACGAACGAACGAACGAACGAACGAACGAACGAACGAACGAACGAACGAACGAACGAACGAACGAACGAACGAACGAACGAACGAACGAACGAACGAACGAACGAACGAACGAACGAACGAACGAACGAACGAACGAACGAACGAACGAACGAACGAACGAACGAACGAACGAACGAACGAACGAACGAACGAACGAACGAACGAACGAACGAACGAACGAACGAACGAACGAACGAACGAACGAACGAACGAACGAACGAACGAACGAACGAACGAACGAACGAACGAACGAACGAACGAACGAACGAACGAACGAACGAACGAACGAACGAACGAACGAACGAACGAACGAACGAACGAACGAACGAACGAACGAACGAACGAACGAACGAACGAACGAACGAACGAACGAACGAACGAACGAACGAACGAACGAACGAACGAACGAACGAACGAACGAACGAACGAACGAACGAACGAACGAACGAACGAACGAACGAACGAACGAACGAACGAACGAACGAACGAACGCGAACGAACGAACGCGAACGAACGAACGAAGGAAGGATATATATATATATATATATATATATATATATATATATATATATATATATATATATATATATATATATATATATACACTCCGTTTCGTACATTGCAGGCAATGTTATGAAGGCTAGAGATACATATCTCGCTGCTAGAATTCGCAACTAAAAAGAAAGAAATACATGGGGTATATGCGTCACGTTATCTCCGTAACATTAAATTTTGTACCTTTATGTGCCGAAATATTAAGCAAGTATTATATGGAAGGCACAACAGAACTATAGAGAACTACATCCAGTACATAGTCTAATCTAGTGCACCATAACAGATCTGAGCGACAGGGGTCGCACACATGTAGTGATCACAGGGCAACGCTTGCGCTCTCGACCGAAATATAGTACGGTGCATAGCGCAAGCACGAAATTGTACATATTATTAGGGTCATTGTCTTCGGCTAAAGCCCTATAATTCCCGATTTCTGTACCCCGAACAAAATTTATGAAAATTGGGGTAAACCCTATCTCTCCCCGAAGTTTGCGCTGTCATACGGGATAAAGAAATGTAGGTGTTACAAAAACACGAACACTGCCCACCTTTTCTGAGCAAGTGATCAAGCTGCGTATATGATGTTATTAATATTGATATATGGATATGGTTTACGCTTCGTTTTAGGTTAACACACAAGCGAAAGCAGGCATATATTTTTGTATATTATATCCATGCCAGCCTTGAGCGAACGAAAGCTCGTTCCTTTTTTTAGTAGCTACGTCTTTGGTAGCCGCATTTACGTGGATACCACAATGGCGCTTTGCCTAGCATTTCCTGATCGTCGCACACATGTAAACGGCGGTGATTTCGCTAGGAAGCGAAGTAACGCAGCGCTGACGTTTCTCTGCATTGCGAGTGGTAGCTGTGATGTTGAGAGGATGTTTACCCAACAACGTTACGTTCAAAGAAGGTCGGCTGCATCGTCTAATTGGTATTCTATTAAATTTGTTGCAATGACGTATGTTCGGAACCAGTAAGACAGGACAACAGACGAGGGCTAAAGGCCCGACAGGTCTAGGATGGACGCATAAATGCTCCCAGTGCATATGATAACTTACGTGAACAAAGGCTTGCAAGATGAGGAAAAGCATCACACCGCCTGCGAAGCATGCCCTTGTGCGCTACGTTTCCTACTTTCTTTCTTTTGCTTAAAAAGTGCAGAGAACAAAAAGAAAGATCGCCAAACCCGCCTGTATTTGTTGTTTTTGTTAATATGGTTTCGTTTAACTATATTAATTCCTGATAACAGGGATTTGTAGAGATATGTTCGTCACATGATTTGCGAGCAGCTCTCTTTGTAATTACCTGTTCCTGTGGGTATTTTCGCCTGTTTAAACAAAATGGGTTTGTCCAAAAGAAGACCATCGCTTGGTACTTGTTTTTAAAGGTTAACAAGAAAAATCTCGAACTTTCGGCCGCCAGACAGTGAAACCCCCGATTTCTCTGCGGCTTGCGTCTTAAAAATTAACACCGGATTTTTTACCCCCCGAATTCAATATAAAACTCGAAAACGAAGGACTCTGAGTATAATACATGATTTGACGTGACCTTAGGTCAACAAGTTGCAGTTCTAATATATTACGTGGTTATTCTGTAGAAGGCGTCGCAGAATAAAAAAAGAAAAACTTCGCTCTCAAAGGCTAGGAATGATACTTCTTGCGTAGCGTCAACAGCGTTGCCCGCTAAGTATGGAACGGCAGTGGAAGCTTCTACGAGTGCTTGAATTCTCCGTGTTGCACCTGAGAGTGGACGACTCTGTAGATTGTATCGCTTCTCCCCTTTCTCGAAATGGAAGACGGCGAGTTTCTAGAAACTTTACTTGTTGAATGTCGTCAAAAGTAGCAGACATATCGCACAATCGCTTCATGCGTCTATCTTGTTGTCCCAGCACTGAAGTACGCCAGTCTTTGGGTTCGCACCTATTTCTTTGTAATTACAAGTGCGCCCCTTTTGCCGCGGAGCTAAGGCTTGCCGTGGCCTTAGACTTGGCTTTTTATCGCCGGTGTCGGCGAATGTTTTCGTGCACGGTAAGACAGCAGGAAAGGACGCACTTTACCTGTCTTACAATGAAGGGCACAGGTGCGTCGCGACACCATATACATACACATATACTGCACACTGTACTCGTCACGCACCAGCATGTCAGCTTCCTACTCGGTACTTCTGCAGGAATCGTTGTTTGATTGGCTAGCCTTGCTAAAACAATACAACCGCTATGAATGACGCCGTGGTGGAGTTGCACTAGTGGGTCGATTTTGACCAGCTGAGGTTCAACGCGCGCCTAAACGCAATGAGATATTTGGCTTGTCGTTCTAAGTCGCTCTGGCAGTGCAACAAATGTCGCGGAGAGAGAGAGAGAGAGAGAAACACGCTTTAGTCATATGCTGTAGATGTTAGCCTGGCTGTTCGCCTGACGTGCTGCTCCAGGTCTGCTCCACGTGCTGCTCCAGGTGTGTGTGGCGTGCTTTTCCATGGGTCGAGATGTGCTTTAGTGCCACAAATGTCGTGCAAAAGAGCATCTAAGTGCTATCTGCTAAGATAAGCATGCTCCCGCTTATTCTCGTAATTAAATTATGGGGTTTTACGTGCCAAAACCACTTTCTGATTATGAGGCACGCCGTAATGGAGGACTCCGGAAATTTCGACCACCTGTGGTTCTTTAACGTGCACCTAATTCTTAGTACGCGGGTGCTTTCGCATTTCGCCCCAATCGAAATGCGGCCGCCGTGGCCGGTATTCGATCCCGCGACCTCGTACTAAGCAGCCTAACATCATAGCCACTGAGCAACCACGGCGGGTCGGTTATTCTCGTAATAAAGATTTATAGGAAAGGTGTCTTTCTCGACCTTCGTGGCAATGCCAGAACGCTCCAGAAGAACGTCACTTTGGCCTAGTTGGTATTTACTGCATATCATATTCACCACAAATAAAGACGGGGACAGAGGGAGAGAACACATAAACAGCACGGGCGGTAACTTTCAACTGTTTTATTCACAGCAGCTCGTGGGCATATATAGGCAAATAGGCAAAATTGCCACGCGTGCTGGCAGTACTTCCCTCGGGCACAGAAGGGCTTGGTGCCATATGATTCCTCCCAATCAAAGATTGTTAAACGAGGAGTAGCGATGCTCTGCTTAGAATCGGCTCTCCGCAAATCGTGTGTACACAAGATGCAGCTTGCCTTTGACAATCAGATTTCCCGTCTTAAGACGGCAGGGTTCCCTGACTCGATGGTAACGCCAGTGGTGGAAACCCTCCTGCAGAAGGTAAAAGGATCTAGGGGCAAAGCAAGGGTGAGGACGACTACTATGGCCGTAAGACCTGAAGTGGTGCCGTATATTCACAGGGTCGCTCACAACCTAAGGAAGGTGGCAGGCAGGTTTGGAGTTCCCCTTGTCTTTTCAGCCCCTTTTAAGCTGGCGCGGCTCTGCCCCCGCACCTCCCGTGATCCTAAAGGAAGGCAAGGTTGTGGCAAGAACCACACCAAGCCGTATGCACAATGCAATGTAGGAGTTGTGTACGAAATCCCCTTGGAGTGTGGCAAGTCCTACATAGGGCAGACTGGACGGTGCCTGAATGATCGAGCCAGGGAACATGAACAAAAGTTAACGAAATATGAATTGGCGCACTTACCTGCGCACTGCAATGCCTGTCGCTGTGCACTTCTTTTTGAGGAGATAAAGATTCTGGGGAGAAGCCATGTCCAGACTGCACGTGAACTGATGGAGGCTTATCACATAAAAAAGAAAGGCCAAGACTGTGTTAGCGATACCTCCATTAGGTTGTTTCAATCGGAAATAGATTTTTTTTATAATTGGTTGCCACGCTAAGCTGATGTGTATTCTTGTTTGGTGCGATCTGCGCATGTTGTATTTGCCTATATATGCCCACGGGCTGCTGTGAATAAAACAGTTGAAAGTTACCGCTCGTGCTGTTTATGTGTTCTCTCCCTCTGTCCCCGTCTTTATTTGCGGTCAATATGATATCCAGAACGCTCCTAAACGACAACTGGAACGCGTTACAACTGCACTGACGGTTTTGCCACCTTCCACCGCCTGAATGCGACCGCCGCGTTCTGAACAGCTCTACGTCACAGCCACCGACCCACAGCGGCGGTAAACATTGTTAAACTATTGGCGCTACTTTTCTCCCTGGTGCACCCTGCACTTTGTGGCTCCACCTGTGTGCTCTGTCGCGCATGCATTCGGTTGTGTTCGTCCCTGACAGCTCTGCTTGTGTGCGACTTCTCCCCTCCCTTTTCTCTCCCTCCCTCTCTTGCTCCTCCCCCATACAGAACTGCGATGCCGGACGAAGCACTGACGACGCCCTCAACACGGTGCCCCCGCACGTGTGAGCGGAGCGGTGGCGTTGTCGACGGCACCGGCTGTCTTGAAAGCTCGACTCGCTGCTCACCGGGAACTACGACGACGACGACGAAAAAAAATACGGCGATTGAAACTGAAATTGTGCGTCCTGCACGAGCTACGCGACCACGAGCATTCTCAAGCCATTCTGTTCATCGAAGATCGAAACGACTCCTTTCTGGTGCAATGCGATACACGCGCCACCACCAACCCCATACCCATTCCTGTTTGTTCATTGCAGATCTCATTAGCACAGCTAATATAAGTACTACGGGACGCGGCATGAGACGTTAGCAGCGCCTTGCAGCGTACGCGAAGGTGAGGTTTAACACATCGGAGATGCCGCGTCGCACAACGCGTGCGATCAAAGTAAATACAGGCAGGGGCCTGTCGTGAGCGAACGAAACTTACGGTTACGTGGTTAACCACATGCGTGCTACTGCTCCCGTTCCCACGAGAATTAAGGGGAAAGGTGCGTAAGAGCAGCAGGTCGATATAACTAGCAAGGAACTGTTGTGTTCAGTATTTAACACAACCACACGCGCGGTATGGCCGTGAATCCCACGTACGGCAATAATGCGACGCACCGAATGATGCACTTTTTTGTGCGCCCTATTTTATTTCTTTTTCGCGCGTATTGTAAATTGAAGTTGTGTAATACCAGGCAGCAGTGTCGGTTGCACGCGAACTTATACCAAGCGGCACTTGTTTCCCTACTCGTTTAGTCGCGCACGGCCAACGCCACCTAGATAGCGCAAGGCCTGTTTACTCCGATCCATGACGTCACAAACATGGCCCTAAATTCCCATTGACAAGGCTGGGGTGACGAAAGCGGTGACGTCAAAATCACTGTTGCCTACTCGGGATCATCCCCATTGTATTCTATGGCAGCTGGGCTAGGTAACATGACGTCATGGATCGGAGTTAAAAGGCCTTGTGCTATCTAGGTGGTGTTGGCACGGCTCGATGATGGTGACGTCACGGCGAAATGCGGCGTTTTCTTTGCCGCTTGTGTGAACGGTCACATGGAAATGAAATATACTCCCAGCGCCTGGCGCAGATGCGTGCGACAGATGACACTCGTTGAATACTGTTACACTGTGAATGCGAAAATAGCCGGTTTCGGAGATTTTATTTACAACTGTATATTTTTATCATGTGGGAGACTACTTTGGGCACAACTGCTCACGTTTGCCCCGCGCGCCTCATGCGCGCTGTATGTCGATCTCAAGTGCCCAGAACTTTTTAGAGAAAATATTTAAGACGTAGTTAATTTGTTGTAGCTGCAGCCTAGTAGTTCGGTTTATGTAGCTATGGCTTTGCTTGAAGACCGCCCGCGCGCAGAGACTGTCGAGAGGGGCCGGCTACCTTCAGAACTGTAGCAGGAAGTAATAAATTTTAGATTCATGATCAAAGTATGCAAAAGTGTTGTTGCTTGCTTAGTAGAACGAAGAAACTCGAGAATGTATATTGTCCTTCATGGGTTTCGTTCTGAGACAATAAACGTTATGCTAATAGGCACCAAATTTTCTCTTGAATGACTCTTTAAAAAAATTGCAAGTGCTCAAGCTGGCCGTGCGCAGAAAGCGCGACAACCTATGTAAGCAGGGCAATGCGGAAGACCCCTACGCTGTGCTGCGGCTTCGATGATTCTGGAGTTTCCATAGTTCCAAGCATCTCAACGTAACACGGATCGGGTTTCTTTGGTGCCTGGTCACTCGTAGCAAGCCTTCACTACAGCTTGAAGGCGCGAATGATTCTTGAAGGCAACACATTCATGCGACGTGCAAAAGTGCTGATTCATTCCGCGGAGAGAGCGTGACGTGTCTGTGCGCGTCGTATCCCTCCACGTCAACTTCGCCACGTGATCATTTGTCTCGGAGCCACGTCACTCCCGCTGCGCTCAATGATTCAGCGATTTTTACGTTATGAGAGTACACACGTAACACTGCAAGAAAGGGTGGGGGTGCACACGCTAAAGGCATTGCCCTTCAGGGCCATTTCTGAGCACTGAATGCTTTCGACGTTGGAGTCGCTGGATCATCGGCCCGTAGAACTCCTGTGCGAAGGGAAGAACCACGTTCTTGGCTTGGATCTCGCCGGCGAAGAGGTGTCACGTGATACGTCAGCTCAGTGCGCAGGAACGTTATGCTCGCATAAGCAGTTGCCCATTTGGAACATAGTATGCTCTTTGGAACAAGGAGGTGAGGACACACCATCCTAGACACCTGAGCGATGGTTTTCACTTCTCTCTTAGTCCACAAGTTCGGCTTAGAGCAAGTTAACAAATGAACTCCGCCATACGTTTACCAGCAGTGATAGTGTCCGTGTACCTTCGGGCGCTCATGCGCAAGATATTTGTTCAGCGCATCTGTCGTCTGACTTCCTCTTGTTTTCGCTGTTTGAAAAACCGAGACATGCGGCAGTTCGTGAAGAATGGATGCCCATAGAAGCAGCCCGTCGGTTATGTTCTGACTGGCTGTTGCCCGTTTCTGCCTTCATCGCAGTTAGTCAACGCGTGGCGTGTAGCAGCAAGTGAGCACAGTGTGGCTTCGCCCCTGGATGCAAAATTTGGCTGACTGAATGTCGAATTTGGTTGGGACTATCTCGGGTAAGAAGGGGTGCATCAACTAAAGTGAAGTTGTCTTTAAATGCTATTGACCTAAGTTTCAAATATAAGATGTATAAGAGGGATAAGAAACGAAAATTTTCGCTTTACTCTACATTTCGTGACTCATAACTGTTCGTGAAAATTGTGTCCGCCAAAGCGCAACAAGCGCCTGTGCAAGCAGATTTTGCGTAGCTTGCATTGCGCTTTTATTAAAATTATTGTTGGCTTTAACTTTGAAGACTGTACAAAACATCAGTGCCTTCACGAAAAAAACTAAAATAGTAGCGCATCACATAGGCTTAACACGCGCTCGCGTGTTCCCCCAAAACATTTGTGTTTGGAAGAAATTGCTGCCTTTGAGCGCTGCAATGTAAACAAAACTGACTTGGTAAAAGAAAAGAAATAGAGAGGGGGCGGGATGTTATACGTTGCAGTAAACAAACCGATGCTATAGGGAACGAGGCGACAAATGTAATCTGCGCTGCGGCTGTTTGTCATCTGGATTTTTTTAATTCACTGATTTTGTTTGCCAGCCGCAAGAAAAAAAAAAAAAGCTCAACTGACAAGCTGCTTGGTTCGCGTATGAAAAATTGGGAAAGCAGAAGCTATGTTTGCAGCTATACTGTCGAGCGAATAGTTTCGTTTTGCAGTGCCGTCGACAAGATGGCGGAAGGTGCTTTGTTGCGAATCGATAGATGGCGTTTCACGTGTTGAATATTGAACATTTTTAACAAGTACAGGGAAATTGAAATTGTAAATAGACAAGTAAAACTCTTGCTTGGGCTAGTTGGTTCATGCTTGAATTAGTAAAAGCAAAGTAAAGGCGCCGGTTAGTAAAGGCGCCGGTCCTGTCGTTTGTGTTCTTCTTGAGTCCTGGTCTTCTGTGCATTGCCTTTACTAGTTCAAGTAAATAGACAACCAGGAGTCTTCAAAAAGAAAGTGAGAGAAACAAAGGTGGTGAATTGGATGTAAAAAAATGGAAAAAAAGGCCATTAAAAATTAATTATGGGGTTTTACGTGCCAAAACCATTTTCTAATTATGAACGAGAAGAAAGGGGGCTAACCGAGGGGCCCTATTTTTATTAATCATAACATGAGATGCAAACAAACAAAGGCACCACGGAAAACATCGGGGATATTACTTGTAATTAATAATTGAATTAAATAAGTTATAAGTTAATGACATTGAAAGTGGATGAAAAAACAACTTGCCGCAGGTGGGGAACGACCCCGCGTCTTCGCATTACGCGTGTGATGCTCTTTCTGATTCTGAGGTACACCGTAGTGCAGGCTTCCGGAAATTTCGACCACCTGGGGTTCTTTAACGTGCTCCTAAATCTACACAAAAAGAAAATAACCATGAATATTTACAAGAATGTGAAGAAATAAATGAGAAGAGAAAATCTGTACGGTAACACAAAAGGGAGTACCTGGCTGTTTCAGGCTCGGGCTGGTTTCCTAAGGACAAAAACATAAAGACTACTTGAACCTAGACTGGCTTAAAGTAGTACGTATGGTTAATTTATAGCGATAGAAATTTAACTAGGCGCAAGCATACGCCGTCAAAATCTATGACGTCACTGCGACCTGGCGCGGGAGCTTCAGGGTGGCTTCGCCCAGGTCCTTCATTTTTGCTTCTTTTCTGACTTGCGAAATTTACTTTCGCGGTAAGAGTGCCAATTTGTGTGTTGCATAAGGGTAACTTACTAATACAACTCGGATTAGGTTTGTCCTTAATTTTTCCTTAGGTAGAATACAATGAACGTTTCGTGTAGAATAAGATGGACGAGTGGACTAGAGGCAGCCCACTCGTTCGTCAACTCGGAGGAGCCACCCGGCGTCTGCGCTGATGTCGCAGATGGCGAGCAGCCATTGAGGCAGCGAGGGCGCTCCGGTAGTGCCCGAGTGCCACGGCGTGTTGGCGGGCTGTGGTGATGGCTTGGCGTCCGGAATGGTCAGCAAGTTGAAAAGAGCTGACCGCCCAGTAGGTGCCGTGAGGTCCAGTCTGCGTGGGGAACGTACTGCGATAATAAAAGGAAACGATAGCTCTGGCACTGTTAGAGTGAATACGAAGCACCGACGATGTGTCCAAGGGGTGAGGGCACTGTGCGGATGAAGCGGCAACGTCCAACAAGTCCTGGGAATTTTGTACACGTAAGCACAGTTCCCCCCAAGCGTGTGTAAATTGCCCTCAGTGCGTCAGTCGACCATACTGCTCGTTGATGAACTATGTGTAGCTCTTTATGAAGACGCGATGTTGACGAACACGATATATCACTACCGATTAGAAACTGAACGGGTGTAGCTGATATACCATTTGATATTAAGAAGTTTAAGGAACTTTTGCAATTCGCTACAGGCGTAGAGCCTTTCCTTCTAATTTGTGGGCAGGATACAAATATATGTTACAATGTGATGCTGGGCTGATTATCCGTAGTAGATGCGCGCCATACTTAAAGGAAAATTAAACCAAACACAACATCTATTAAGATAACCGTGGGTGCCAAGGAAAAGTACTTGCAGTCGATTAAGTGCTGTGATAAGACGAGGAAAGAGGCGCTTGGATGACACAAGACAAGAGGAATTTAGAGACGTCTGGGAGAGCCATTTGCCATCCTGTGGAAATAAAATGGGCTAATGGCAATGATGATTTCTTCCCCAGAAAAATAATAGTGGCAGCTCATAATTGGAGCAGGGATGTTACTACGCTTTCCTGCAGATATTTGTGTGCCTCACATTTCTAAAAATCTGTTAAATATGCTGTACGCGTACACACTTCAGTAGGTTTGCTTTTTAATTAGTAGATTTACACATGTTTCATTATCACACGGATCTCTTGTACGAAAAGCTTATGACCTTGCATTGTTTTTCGTTCACAATGAAGATGCATCGAAACTGTTGTAGCACTTGTTTGTTTTATCAATTCTGCTTTAGTGTGGCTACTGTCATCCCTGGTTTTCTTCGTACTTGTACTTTTGCGCCGGCACTCCACAATAAAATGAGGAACCGTCATCTAACTCAAACCAAGTAATTGCGGTGGAAAAACAATTTTACCATATTTTTTCATGTCAGACGTTCCCAGAAATAATATATGGCCAGAGAGCACCGAAAAATTAGTACACTCGCTCGCGCTTGTGGATAACATTTTTCCTATTTCGGCTGCCATCCGGCCCCATTCAGTGAAACTCATTGAGACTATAGTAGTCACGTATTGCCTATGAGTGCACTCAATAGAGAATTCGCCGACCAATGAGTGGTTTTCGTACTATGTTATGTAATAATGTTGAAAGCTGAACGTACTCTTTTGCCAAGAGTCACAACGTAAACGATTGATGAAAGTCATTACGTCTTTTATCTAAGCTACTAGGAAACATCAAAACATGGTTGTTTTCAGCTCGGAGCGCGGCAAGACATCTAGCACAATTCACACGTTCCCGAGTGATTACGCAGAAGGTAATGTAATTACATTGCACTAAAAGTGCTAATGAACCTAAAGCATTACAACATGTTGCTTTCAAGCCATTATAAAAAAATATGAGAGAGAATGATGAGCGGATAACAGTAACCCTAATTATTACAGCGTCTGAAAGTGGGTACCAGTATGACTTGGAAAAATAATTTCTATCCCGGGCTTCTAATGCGCGGTCCTACTACGCCAGTGCTCGCAAGCAGCTTTTGGACAAGGCCTAATGAGCTCGGAAGAATTGATATGCGACATTGCGGTGTCTCCTGAAGTGCTGGAAACGTTCCGTGCCTTTCACGCATTGTCGGCGACAAACGCTGAAGCAATGGTCTGTTGAGCCGCACAGGCATCGTGCGATACCTTTGTATACGGGCAGCGGAATCCGGCTTAAGTAAGCAATGGACACGTCACCACGTGATCAAACATAGCGGCGCCGGCGGGAGCGCTGTGAATGGGTCTGTAGAAGAACGACAGCGAAATATATGGGCAAGGTACCGTGGTAAAGCACCGGCGAGTTCATGATAAGTTGTGAAAACCAAGCAGCTTTGTACAATAAGTTCTGGTATCGACGATCGGGTATGTGCGAGCCGTATACTGCTTAGCCATTGCTGCAGGGCAAAAATGACGAAGGACACAATAAGAAAACCGCATACGACAAGCGCTGCGTTATTCTGTCATATGCAGATTTTTGAATGTAAAATTGATTCCTCAGCCGCTTCACTTGTGACGAGAAGCTTCCGTGCTATCGCAGCTGCAGAGGGCAGCGATGCGTTCTATGACCTCCGAGACCCGTCGCCGAAGGGGATGTCAGGCGCCACAGCTGCCCAAGTGCTGCATGAACTTTTGCTTCTGCAACGAAAGCGAAGAGACATACAAGGAGCAGTGATTCGTGCATTACGTTTTCGATGCATACAACTGAATTTATATATATATCGACTCGAACATGTATCGTATTTTGATGCAGCTCTATTTGCGCAAATGCTCGCGCAGTATTACCAAAGCGATCTATAGAAACAAGAGTCCAGGGCGATAGAGGAAAGCATGCGTATTATCACGCGGTTTGTGGCCTAGCCCCAATGGTATGTTTATGCCATTAAATAAGGGATCATAATCACTATCATCACCAAGCCCAAAGCTCCAGAGCGTGTTGCGCCTTCCACCTGTCTTAACATTCAACCTTCACTTAGTCTGCTCGCTCGCGTACTAGTCTAACTGTTCCAATATATTTGGTTTATTCTTTTAATTTGTTTCTCATATGTAATTAACATTTTTTTTGAGGTACCTCCTGCCTCCCGATTCTTGACCTTAGTGGGTACGAGCCATGACAGAGGTTCATCATCATCATCATAACTGACGAACAAGAACGAAGCTGCAGTCATGGCGCAGGAACGGCCGAGGATACCTGCGAACCTCCCCTGGGACGTGCTGGACGATTTGCTGACGCACGGCGTCCGTTTACTGACGGCCATCAGCTGTTGCATTCTGCTCGTCATCATCACGATCAACCTGAACCCTCGCTTCCTGGACAGCGGAGGCATCAGGCTGCCTTTCACGCCGCTGCCCGACACTGAGGAGCAGGTGTCCTTCACGCGAGCCGCGAACGCCGCGGCCAACGCGTTCCTGCTGCTCGGAGCGGTCATCACGGCGACGGTGCTCATGGTGACGCTCTACTACTACCGCTACTACACCGTCATCGGAGCCTGGATCACCCTCGCCTGCGCCATGATCCTGGTCATGTCGCCTGTCACTTACATCTACATCTTCTTCAAGAAGTACAGCGTGCCGGCTGACATCATCTCGGTCGGCTTATTCGTCTACAACTTCATGGCGCTCGGCGTGGTCGTGATTCGGTGGAAGGGCCCGCTCCTGCTGCAGCAGTTCTACCTGATCGTCGAATCTGCCTTCATGTCGATCTTTCTGCTCAGGTTACTGCCTGCCTGGACCCTATGGGTCGTGCTGTGCCTCATACCCATCTGGGACCTGATCGCCGTGCTGTCCCACGCCGGGCCACTCAGAATCCTCGTTAAGACATTGACTGAGAGGGAAGAGGGTCTACAGGCCGGAATGGTCTTCTCGACTTCCAGTACGGAAAGCGGCTCGGAGGCCCGTGGCTTCCAGCTGGGGCTCGGCGACTTTATATTCTACAGCGCCCTGGTCGGCAAGGTGTCGACGTTCGGCGACTGGGCCATTGTGTGCGCTTGCTTCGTCGGCATCCTGGTCGGCGTATGCGCCACGCTGTTCATGTTGTCCATCAAGCAGACTGCGCTGCCGGCGCTTCCCGTGTCGATGGCGTTCGGCCTCACTTTCGCCGCCTTCCGCAAGGTCATTCAAAACTTTATGAATGAACTTTACGTATCGCAAGCGTTCATATGATGCCTCGAATTCCTACACGAGCCGCACAAGACTCCACAAACCGAGCAGAAAAGGTGCGTTATGCTAAATTGAAGAACTGTCATCGCAGCTTCCGGCCTTGAGAGAAAGTCAACAAAAATTAGACGACGAGTATTTACGTCCTCTATTAAGATTGGTTAAATTGATAATACGAAAGCGTTCAGCACGGCACCGACAAGCGCGGTGTTCGCGCTGTATATTACTTTAGAGAATAAACATGACTCTGGCAATTAAAAATTGGCGACCAAATCTCAACCTGGGATCCGAAATGGTCATAACAACCTTGACTTATGTCCTTGGAAAAGGTGGAGTAGTAGCGCTCTTCGCGGTCACAATGGCTATTGTGTATTTGATACTGGTCGACCCTACATATCACGACGCCATAGACTTGGGGATGGCTGAAAGGGGTGCAGTAATTACATTCAACTCGCATAGCTATCAAAGTTGTACCGCTAGGCAAGGTTTAAAACAAAGAAAACAATTAACGCTTATGAATTAGGAGTCCACGTATTTTTTTTTTAGATTAGACAAGTCGGGTTTCGAATCGAGGTATTCGATTCGTGAATTTGATATTAGGTTTCTTTAAATATTTGAATATGGTCACTGTTGGGCTACGATTGTTTAATCATGTCTGCCCTTTTCAGAGGAGCTCAAGCATACCATGTCATGATCGTGTCCAAGTGCCAGTTGAAAGGGAACCAGAAACTATGGTGGGGCCACATTTATTTACTTATTTACGAGCTTGATATCAGATTTCAAGTGGCTGCCTGTGTATTGAAACAAAAAATAACTCCTTTCTACTGTCGTCTCTCTCAATGCCTGCTATATTTATATGATGCGGGCTGGGGGCTTTTATTTTATTAATTTATATGCTTCAAAATAAAAGAAAGATGTCTTCTCTCTCACTGCTTTTTCTTTCTTGCATAAACAATAACATTGTATTGGGTATTCTAGTCGATATTTGAAGTTGGGGGATCTTCGTACCTTCGCATTCGTTTTCAAAATTTTCGCTATGCAAGCACCCATAAGTACTTCGCTTACTGCCCTGCTCGCACTTTTCATGTAGGTCCTTTCAGATCGGCCAATCTGCATTGAAACGATTCTAAAATACGCTGTGCATCCTAAAAAGGAAAGAAAACTATTTGGCTGGTGTTGCACTCTTCCCTAGAACAGTTGGAACCAATTTTCTCAATAAAAAATGTTGGCAGTACTAGCGGATTTTATGCCAGGCATGATTCCTTCTCGCGAATTTGGCTCCAAACAGCAGCGTTGGTACGTCAGAGTGATGCCACGAATCTCAAAGTATTTTATGTCTTATTTACTTAAAGTGAAGCTGGAAGATTTTCCAGAAAAAATCAGTGAACATCTGTACACAATGGTTTTCAACCCTCCGAATTCGAATATCGTATCGAAATTGAGCGAAAGAAAGCGCAAATATATTTTATTTCGACGAAAAGTGCAGCAGCGGACACGCCCAGCTCGCGCGTCTCGTTTCCGCCTGTGATTGGTCGGGCGCCTCGTGACGTCAACTCTAGTAGCCGACCGCTGCCGCTACACATGAAGCGCGGTGCCAGGTAGTTTGGTGCTGTTTTTCTGAGACGGTAATGGAAAATTTAGAGACTGCGTTTTTCTGAGGAGTTCGGCGTTACTCGATCCCTACATGTACGAGCCGATTGCGAAGAGCCGGCCTCTCGAAGAAGCAAACGATGCTGGTGCGAGCAGTGCTTTCGACGCGAACGAAAGCAAAGTTTTGGGATCTCCTCGTGTTGGAAATGCTCTTTGGTGAGTATGTTTTTTGCAAAGCGATCTAGTGATCTCGCCGATCTTTCGCCGATCTAGTGAGCTCGTTTCCGGTCAAACAACTGTAGTGTTGTGTTCCTGCATGCCTCCTCGTGGAACGTAAGCGGGGATGCGATCGTCGGCATTTGTGCGCTGTCCAAAGCTGTCGGCAATCTACAAAGACGGTTTAAACGCGTGAAAAGCTTCCCGGTTCATGCAGTACGTGTAGTGACCTTCATCTGTTGACTACCACGTTGACTACCACTCACGTTGATTACCACTCACGTTGACTACCACGCACGTTGACTACCACTCTACATACACGCAGACGCACCAACAAAGGAATGCAGGGTCGATCGAAGCAGATTACGATGGCACGCACGCAGAAACAAGCGTGGTCAGGCACGGTCGTGGACGCTGCGAAGGAACGAAACACTAGAGTTGACGTCACAACACCGCGGTTTCCGGTCTCCGCTCGCATCGTCAGCGTCAGCAGCAGCGCGCGGCATTCGACGGGGGGTGGAGCTACAGCGCAATTTCAACCGACGATTACGTCGCTCCTAATTGAAAAAAAACCCCCCAAATTTTACCTACATGGTTTATAAGGTTCCCGCATCCGTATATGAGCGTCTTATTGAATTCGACAGACTCTTCAGCTTCCCTTTAACAAAGAAATATAACAATATGCAGAACAGCTCCAAAGACGACAATGGAAGGAACTATGCACGGAGATGGATCAGCAACTTAGCACGAGCAAGACGTGGAGGTTACTCAAATATCTCCTTAACCCAGAGGAAACAAAAACGGTGCACAGGCGAAACATGCACAAGATTATATAGGCGTATAAAGGAACAGAGCAAGATTTTTTGAAAGAGGTCGAACTCAAATACATATCACAGTCATCGAATGAATACACAGTCATCGCCGTGTATTCATCCCGTATACAAGGGGGAACAGAACTCCGACCTCGATGAAGAGTTTAGCGAAGCAGAAATAACAGCAATCCTGCACAAACTCAAAACCAAATCGGCACCGGGCCCAGACGCCGTTACAAACAAGACACTCAGAAACCTGGACGACGCGTCCATTCGCAAACTAACAGAATATATCAACGAGTGCTCGAAACAAGGAAAGGTACCGCAGCAGTGGAAGACGGCACAAGTCATCCTAATACCAAAGCCTAGCAAACAACTACAACTCGGGAATCTAACACCCATATCTTTAACTTTCTGCGTGGGCAAACTAATGGAGTATGCCTTCCTCGCGACGCTCACCAACTACATAGAAGACAACGACTTAGTTGAGTTGAGTTGTTGAGTTTAGTTGTTGTAGGCTACTGGTGGGATTAGCCTTGCAGTTGCTGCCGGCAATTGTTCCACCGTAGCGACACTTAAAATAAATAAATCACATAATCAACTCCGGACTTACTCCCAAACACGATGATAGGATTCCGAAGAAACCTGTCTACACAAGACGTCATGCTGCAACTTAAGCACCGAGTAATAGACGAACCTGGGCGATCGACTCGAGCCATCTCAAGAAGGCATTCGACAATGTGGCGCACCAAACCATACTGCACCAAATCAGCAACTTTGGCTTGAGCGAGCGGACGTACAACTATATAAGAAACTTCATAACGGATAGAGAGACAAAAATCACGGTAGGATATCTGACGTCTGAGAAAGTGCCTATTGGCAGTGCAGGCACACCGCAGGGATCGGTTATATCGCATATGCTCTTTAACCTGGCTTTGATTGGTCTTCCTAGCAAATTACAAAGAATCGAAGGACTTAACCACACAATCTATGCAGACGACATCACGCTATGGATACATGATGGCAGTGATGGATTGATTGAACAGAGACTACAACAAGCTGTTGAAACAGTCGAGAAATACCTAGAAGGCACCGGTCTAACATGCTCGGCCGAAAAATCTGAGTTGTTGCTGTACAGACCAACGCTAAAGAGGAGACTTCCCAAGAACTATACAACACACAAACTTACAAAGACATACAACTCATGACGCAAGATGGAAAACCCATACCCAAAGTCGAGAAGATAAGGGTGTTGGGATTGATCATTGAAGCCAAGGGCACCAACGGAGAAACTATTCGCAAAGTCGAAGCCAAAGTTTCTCAGACGATGCGATTGATCAAGAGAATCACCAACAGGCACGAGGGAATGAAAGAAGCAAGCGTCATGAGAATCACCCATGCGTTCGTCATAAGTCAGGTCACTTATGTGGCGGCACACCACAGATGGGGCGCTGCAGAAAAGAAGCTAGACGGCCTGATTAGGAAGATATATAAACAAGCGAATGGACTCAGGCTAAGCACGAGCACGGCGAAACTCCTAGAGCTGGGACTGCACAACACGCTAGAGGAGCTCATAGAAGCGCAACGTATAGCGCAATGCGAACGCCTCTCCAAGACGACGGCGGGCAGACACATCCTAGATAAATTAGCGATCCGCTACCACACACAACACGGAGACAAGCTGGACATACCCAAGGAAATCAGGGCCAAACTCAGGATACCTCCCTTACTGAAGAATATGCATCCTGTGCACCACGAGGGCAAGAGAAAAATCAGAGCAAAGAACGTGGCGAAGAACTACGGAAGGAACAAGGACGCGGTCTTTGTAGACGCTGCGCGTTACAAACACAAACGCAGCTTTGTCGCAGCAGTACTTAACCACAACAGACAATGCTGCACAAGCTTGACTATAAACACGACACGCATCGAAACGGCGGAGGAAGCGGCTATAGCGTTAGCCATAGCCCAAACCAACGCAAACTATATAATCAGCGATTCCCCGACGGCAGTACGCAACTTCGCGAACGGCCGGATCTCAGCTGAGGCGCTAAACATACTCATAAAAGGCAAACCAACAAGGGAATACAGGTGCGTCCAAACCCTATGGATACCAGCCCACACCACCGACTCAACGGGAGAGGACAACCTTAACGCGGCGGCACACAACGTAGCTCGAGGACTGACTTTCCGAGCTGCGATGAACGTAGACCCCTCGACAGGGCTCTCCGAAGTATGGGAATGGGAAGACAGATTGACCAGGTTCAGCGACATCACCAACCATTACAAGATGCAAAGATGCACTTATCCTCCACCCCATCCACAACTCACTCGATCGCAAGCTGTCCAGTGGCGACAACTACAAACCAAATCCTACAAGAGCCCGACACTAATGAACGCTATTTATCCAGAAATATACACAAGAGATAGATGCAAAGTGTGTGGCATCAGAGCCACGCATGCTATGGGAATGCCAGGAAGTAATACAGGACAATGCGAGCGCAGCCTCCATCGACAGCCTCCGCGCGCGATGGCAGGCCGCGCTGCTCAGCTCAAACCTAGAAGACCAACTCTGGGCAGTCCAGCGGGCCAAGGATGCCGCCGAGAGGCAAGAACTCTTGGCCGTAACCTCGGCGAGTGCCCCAGCCCACTAACTCGCCGGACGCGAATCGTTGTGATTCGAAATAAAGTTTTCTCACTCTCACTCACTTATTTTCAAAGTGTCCGTGGGCTGCTTCTAGACGGACAGGGATGAAGTCTAGTTATCTTAGACGCTTGCTTATAGGTAAAAGTTAAAGTAGTCCATCAACGCAGAAGCTATCAAAATGATTGACGTCATGACTATTCTGTTCGACCGCCTCAAGGTGACGCGGCCGCTTGTCTTTATTGCAACCCATTTTTGCTTACCAAGGCTCCGCGCTTGCGGTAACGAACGTCGTTTTTGTGTTCCACACGCATATTTTACGGATGCAGCCCGAATTGGTATTTTTATAGTGAAGCTGAGAAACGCTTGAAAACGTTATATGACGGTTTTTCAGGCGTTCCCTAAAAAAAACTAGATCACTCACAGAGTTTATACTTCAAGAAACTGTGGGAAATGTTAGGGACGATTTCCGGCAAATTTTGAAGTCTGTGTCAGATAGGGGTTACACGAAAACTGCTAAGCCTTCTTTCGGCGCGTTTCGAGGTGGTATATGAAATGCTTAAAAAGCTTTCGCACTACCCTGGAAGAACCAAAAAGGCACAGATTTCATATTTAGAGGAAACTGGGACCGTTCTATTCAGAACTGACAGTTTGAAGTGTGTATGTTAGTTCTGTGCTTTGAAAATAATTGCTGAATACTTTTTTTCTTGTTGCAGTTCGAGGCCTCTAAATATTAACATAGATGTTTTCATACGCCGCACATCTCCTCGCTTGCCTGGTTAACGCAATAAGGAAAAAAAGAAAGTAACGCGCAGCTTCCAAGCTCGAAGTTCCGGATTGACCGCTAATGCTAATCGCATTACCGTCGACAGTGGTCTTGAGATGACATCTACCGTATTTTTTTTTCTCCAGAGCACCTGTGAGGAGATGACTTACGAGAATATCCAAGAGAAGTTCCATGAAGAGTTTACTGCCAGAGATCAGGACAAGTTCCATTACCGGTATCCGCAAGGCGAGATGAGCTCCACCGTCCCTGCCTCATACCACTGGCGTGCAAAAGCGCTCTCAGGCTGTCGCATTCGAATCTTTATACTACGGCCATGGTTGACCGGAATTTACGATAATGCAAATTTTCAAAATGTGCCGCACACAATGCACTAAGTGTAATGCATCCTGTTTTACCGATTTCTCAGAACGCGCTCCTGGGCCAAGTCGGATCATGTGAAGTTGAATCAATTTCAGATCTGAATCGGTGCAGTATCGCTGTGGCGTACAGTTGCAAAGGCGCCATAAGGAATTTTGGTCTTCCGTACTCGGTGCAGTGACCTTATCACCTCAAAAGCACTCTCCGCAAGGTATATAGCACTCGGTGTATGCACTGTGATGGTATAGCGGACTTAGTCCACATGGTTTGGACCTGTCCTAGCTTTGACGAGCGAGATATATGTAGAGAATCCTGGGAGTCCTTGCTACTCAACCAAGAAGATGCTCAACGACATGTCATCGACCTCGCCCTGATCGCCGCCGTGTCCTAAGAGATCCCGGCCGACGGTTAGGGAGGATGTTTGGAGGGTCCAAGCAAAAGCCTCCACCCATGTCATCTATTTGACGGGTGCGAATTAACTAACTTCTATCTTTCTCTCTCACTCACACACACACACAAAAATGCGGGGAGTGCTGGTATTGGATTTGTACTGATTATAACCGCTGTTGTAACTGTGGGGTCCGGGACCTCTGTCAGGCCTTCGTGCCTTTAGACCCAGTCTGCCCTTGCAAGTTGACTCAGAAACAAGGGTGAGTTCTTTTGCACTCCAGAAAGACCTTCTCTACAACATTGAAGAAAAGTCCAAGAACAATTAAGTTGAAAGAGATATTTTCAGTATTGGAAGACTTGAGGTGTTTTGAGAAGCTGCCACAGTGTTACTGAACTTCCGAGCAGTCAGGAAGCAGCCCATGCCGCATATTAACGCGACAGCGTTAAGGAGCTGGTGTCGTAGAAAAGCCGGTGTCGTCGGTGTCGGCGCGCTGGCCGTGAGCGATAAATCTGGGAAGGCACTTCATAAATAATAAAAAACCTGAAACATGGGCTGGGTGGGAATCGAACCAGGGTTTCCAGAGAGTGAGACGGAGACGCTACCACTCAGCCACGAGTTCGATAGTTCAAAGAGGGACAAAAGCGCCTCTAGTGAATGCGGTGTTGCCTTAGAAACGTGCCGCAGAATGTTATACTGCGGTGTATATCGGTAATTAGGAGCATGTAAATTACAGAAGTCGCAGTTACACGAGTAGCGAAGTACGTTTCCGCTACATTTTTTCCGCGCTCTGCGCACATGCAGAGCCATCTTGCGGCAAACACAGAAGACCCCCTCCTTGCAATGTACGGCGCTGCCCCGACACGTGGCGCGCCACTCGCCCCATGGTCGCGTCCGCCTTCGTGGCGCGTCGCGGCCCGGCTGTCCGTGCCGATCGCGACGTTTGGCTCGCGTAGATCGTTTGAGTGGGCGGTGCAAACGGGGTGCGATAACGCTATCGCATTCCAGTCTTGAAGGCGAAGCTTAAGCGTCCTCCAATTTTTTTTCGGTGTTTCGGCACCAATCACTTGCAAAAAAAAAGAAAGATGCCTAATTAGTGTCCGCATTCCTCACCAATCAAACTACGCGATCACAGTAAACAGGGGGCTGTAATAACCGAACTAAACTCATGGTCAGGTGGTCAGTTATGCTTATCCTTTCACAAGGTTAAAGGTAGGAAAGAGCACGAGGTCTATTTAACTATGCGCGTAGTGCGCGTCGACGGTCGTGCCACTGGTGGCGGCATTGCTAAGTGCAATCGGGAAAGGAGGCAGCTGTCCGCCGTATTTTTCTTGCGTTGTTGCTCGCGATTCTTTGTTTATTGAAGTTTTAGGAGCGAAATAAGCACCACCCATCGCATGTGCATGGTGGCCTAAGCTTCAAGGGATGTCGAAGGAAAATGTTTCCGCGGTGGATCAAGTGCTCAAGTACATGCAAAAGCTCACCGGCGGTATTGCTCTAATCATTCCCCGGCCTACTACTGCATAGTCTACTGCTGCAGCCGGAGGGTACTTTCGAAAGTGACCGCTAGGCGGCCATCAGTGGCGCCTCTATAGGCGATGCACTATATACGTGCATAGCAGGGAACTCTTGCGCTGCTTCTGTGGATGAAAAAAGTTACGCGTGCGTTATGACCATGAATCTCACGAACAGCAATAATGTGATGCGCACGATGAACTAACGCAGGACTAGGCAATGTTCATGGTACGCGAACTAGATGTCTAGTTGTTAGTGATGTCACGGCAAAGTGAGGCGTTTTTTTCTGCCGCTTGTGTGAACGCTCACAATAAAATATACCCACAGCGCCTGGTACAGACACAGGCAACAGATGACACTCATTACTGTTACAGTAGTGTTATGTTGTGTATTCAAAATTGCCCGTTTGGGAATGTTCATTTACAACTAGATATTTTTATTCTGTTCGAGATTACAATCAGCACAGCTACTCACTTTTTACCCCGCGTGCATATGAGCACTGTATGTTTATCTCAAGTGCCCAAGTATGATCTCAAGTATATTATTTATGACGTTAATTTTCTGCAGCTGTAGCGTTGTTGTTCGGTTGATGTACCTATAGCGACACCCACCCCCGCGCGCGGCGTACACGTAAGGCCCGAATACAACGTGAATGTATTAGGGGAAATTAATAAAACTTATTCCCGGTCGAAGTATGCAAAAGGCATCAATGCTTGCTCAGTACAACAAGAAAACGAGACTTTTTATCGTTTGTGGTTTCGCTCTGAAAGAAGAAACGTATTTAGGCTCTGAATCTTTTATTGAATGATTTTTAAAACGGTAAAAAAAAATGGTCACGCTGGCTGGGCGCAAAAAGCGCGGCAACGTCTATGTACATGGAAGCAGGGCAGTGAAGGCTGCGGAAGACCCGTTGCACTCTGCTGCGACTTCGATGACTCCAGAGTCTGGGCAGTTCCCGACGTCTCGACTCAACACGAATCGTGTTTCTTTCGTGCCTGGTCGCACATAACGCGCCGGCACTGCAGTTTGTAGCCGAAACCGCTTCTTGAAGGCAACACATTCACGCGACGTACGAAACTGCCGATTCATTTCGAGGACGGAGCGTTACGTGGCCTTGCGCACCGAATCCCACCGCAATCCGCTCTGCGAAAGTCTTACGCTCTGCGTTGAGCCACGCCACTCTCGCTCCGCGGAATGATTCAGCGATTTTCCGCGTGGTGCGAGTCCACCTTAACCAACGTCTCTGCAAGGGACGGTGCGGTTGCACACGCTAGGGGTAGTTCTTCGTGGTCGTCTCCGAGGATCGAATGCCTTCGTTCTTGAGTCGCTGGATCATTGGCCCGTAGATCTCCTGTGCGAACGGAAGCACCATGCCCTTGGCTTGGATCTCGCCTGCGAAGGAGTGTCGCGTGGTATGGTCAGCGCAGTGCGCAGGAACGTTATGGTCATACAGGCAGTTACTACTGAACCTGTGCTGTGCCTACAGAGCAGGACTGAAAACGTACAGTACGGTGCCTATCTACAGGCCGATCATTTTTAAGGTTTATGGAATTTGTAAAAATCGCCTGTTGTAGATAGCTTACGTCTTGTCTTTGGATGGATTATTCGAAGAGGCTTACATTACTAACACGAGATCGAACCACAGGATTAACTAATTAACAATATGCGCTAATTAATATCTTAATATTCAGCACATATTGCAGTTTACGAATTGTAGCTGGTGGACTTGCAAGACATATCCACTTCACATGAATTTTCAGGATGACACCAGTTTCGAGACATTTTCCAAAGTGAGCGCTTCAATACATGAAAAAGCGGTTTGATAACAAAGTAAGTGGAACAACAGTGCAAATTTAGGGCAAGTTTGAAGGCGCATATCTCCAAACTGGCATCATTTTGGAAATTCTTTCAAATTGGATACGCCTTACAAGTTCACCGGATACAATTCGTAAATTGCAAATGTGCCGTAATGTAACTAACTAAAAAACATTCACCGACGTTACCATACTCCCTAATGTGAAATTATGGCGCAGCTGTATACGTGTTTTCATTTCGCGGTATATTGGTTGGCGCGGACAACCTGTCATGTGCGACACTTTGCAAATGGAGCTAAGTGTGGCGCGACTGTCTCGCTAATCGGGAGATTGCGAGAGCTGGCGCGTGGGCGATGCGTGGGCGCAACTCACAGCAGCCGCCGCAGACAGAACTCAGCTCATGCAGCGCTTTTATACAGACGGCGCACGCTACTTTGGCGCCATCTCGTAGCCATCGTCGCCGCAAAGCACGTCTTACACGGCACCAAGCTTTTTTTTCTCAAGCTTTCGCCAAACCATCCTCCTCCGCTTTCCGCCTCATGGTTCCGCTACATCTCCTCCGTTTTCCTCCTCATGCTCTTTCGCTATCGAGGTCTTTCATCTCCCGCTGCGCTCCGCGTTCGCTTTCATCCTTCGCTGCTACTCGTTCGTTCGGTTACGAGGGACAACGCCGACGCTCGACGCAGGAACGGGTGCTAAAGAACTGCGCTCTAAAATAAGTAGTTAATTTTTGTTAATTAGTTGAATATGTGTTTCGGTTTCTCCTGCAAGTAATGTCCGTCTCAATAATTCACCTCAAGGACTAGAATTATGTTGCCTGCAACATGTTTTTTTTTATTTCGTAGAACTTAAAATGCTCACCCTGTACAGCGAGGGTGTACTTCGGAACCACGAATTTAGGGCGAACACTTTGAACGGACACCCAAAAGCTATAGTTTTCCTCTCTCAGTGCGCGAGTTCAGAGAGCATGTTAACTACATATCTCTTGGAACGTGTGCTTTGGCACATGTTCAACATACGCAGCACGATCGGCAAGACGAAAGAAGGGACGACACTGGTGCAAAGCACTTGTTCAGGCGACGCCTCTTAGATAGCAGGCCTGTATACTCTGCTGTATGACGTCAAGCAACCTGAACCGACATTTTCATTGTCAAAGCCCGACGTGATGAAAGCGGTGACGTCAAATTCTACGCGGCTTATTCGGGAGCATCCCCGTTAGATTAGTGGGACCAGCCTATCGGGCGAGTAAGCACTACAGTAGCACTACGCTTCCCGAACTGCTAGTGACGACCTTGCTCACCCTGCAAAATCATCTTGGCAGCGATGGCAGCCGGGTAGCCGACGGTCTTCGCCATCGCAGAGTAGCCGTTGGGGTCTCCGTAGGTGACCATGTCGACGTGCCTCATTTCCTGCACAACAGTCACGCTAGCGGTATAAACTTCACAAGCTTTAATTGTATAGGCTTCACAACACTTAAATAAAGGTTAGACTAGTTCAAAGATGTTATCAACTGGACGTATACTACTTTGATCTTATAACGCGCCTGAGGCAGATTGCCATCTCAGATGCGCGATAAGCAACAACAACGTTAACTATACGTGCATAAAAGAGACGGTGGCGTCTGAGCAGTCCTGACGCTACGACCAGACTGAATGAAATGGCGTGAATAGCGGGCTTTTATCTGTATTTGCGTAGCACGTGCTCTTCGAAGGAAATTAAGGTAGCCCATCACATAACGGACAATGGATATATATTGCTCTAAGGATATCGTTCGCCTTTCCGTCCACATTATCCTTCGCTGAAGTATTGTAATCAGCGTTCATTCGCTGCGATGACGCTGTAGCGCAGAGAAACTTGCCTTCTTTTCATCGTGCCACTGGATCCCGATGTCGTGCCTCATTATGACTATATCCCGCTCGCCAGGTTCTGCGACAGACGGACAGACAGACTTGAAACCCTTCGAACGGGTGCGCTCACATCTAACCAATACACCACACGGAACCACAGACGCCCGTTCTTACCGTATGCAAGCCTGTTGGACAAGTGGAACATGAGCGTGTCCAGGGGAGTGTTTTTCTTCTCGACCGGTATGTCATCGAGGAGGCCCAGACTGTGAATTGAGTTTAGCACAGGATGCGGCATCACTTAAATATTAAAGCTGTCAGTCAAAGCTGCCAAGTACTTTATAAGCTTTAAACATCACCCCCATCTCGCCTTTAACACTTTCGGGAGTTTGCACATTCTCTCCATCATTCTCCGACGTAACATTTGGCATCATAGTAAATGCAGTAGTTACAATTCCCTTTTTGGTGCAGCAGTCAAATCTGGCCACAGTCCGCGAATACAGAATCACACGCACTTAGGTCAGCACGATGCTATTCTCAAATACAAAGTAGTGCTCTTGAAGCCATTGTAGCGATAAAATTGGGCGAACTCAGTTCACAATGTCAACAAAAACGTCGTTAGACAAGGATAGCAGGTAACAGAGCTCCTTGAGTGTTTGTCCCTACAAAACCAACTTGGGCGAGCTTAGCTAGTATGACGTCACTAGACGCATGGTAACAGGAGCACGGAAGAACGAACACAGAGGGCGAACGTACTCTTCAATGGCTTTCGTCCTGAACTCGCACTTGTCCACCCGGTCGTAGATGAGATTCTTGATGTTGGAGGTGAGCAGATTGTCCGGTTGGCCCATCAGCGTCGTCATGAACAGGCGCTGTGCAAACGAAATATAAGTGCTGAATAACCATGGCAAGTGTATAAGGTAGCAAATCAGTGCACAAAATAGTGACATACAAGCCTGAATATCAAGCGGCAACTAAACGGTGAGTGTGCGATCGCACGGATGTAGTGCCACCCGGCAAAAATTCGACGCATACCCAGGTGATCTCCGGTCCCCTCGGGTGCAGGCTGGGGTGAGGCTCGGTACTTAGAAGTCCGAGAAGCTGAAGCCCTTTCATGGCGCTTGAGAATCCCTGGGAGAAAGACCGCGACACGTTAGCTTGAGTAAATATTAACCAATAAATTGACTGTGTCGCTTTGCACACTTACACGCATGGCACACTTCGTGAAAACCATTCGAAAGCATAATTTCAGATGGCTCCACCAGTTTCAGTTGCATGAAGCAACTTCTTGCGACCTCACCGAACGAGGGAACAACTTGCAAATGTTATTTGTTAATCTTAAGCGTTGCATTTCGGGTCTGATATAACATGTTACAGTTTTTGTACGCTTTCTGCGCCGACATACAACTGTCGATGAAACGATTTTGACGTTGACCTGCGCGACGCCATTCCAATGAACGTGCAAGTTCAGGGCCTCGTGCGAGCCCAGAGTTGGCCACATGTATAGTGGCGTTCTTGCTACTGACCTCGCGCATCGCTACTGCATCAGCACTCCTCACCTTGTATCTAAGCGTACCGCGAAGCACGGTGTGGGCGTTGTTGATACCGTAGGTGTTCTTGTAGACAAGCGAGTCTCTGTTCGGGTATCCCTCAAGGTTGAAGCCCGGCAGGAAGGGAACGCGCTGGGCGTTGTCCAGCAGACTACCGGGAGCTATTTCCACCTCCTGCACGGAAACAAGCGTTGCGTTGGCCATAAGTGCGTTGACGCCGCCGCGAGAGCTGTGATGCTTGACTGCGTGGCGAAACTCGCCGACAGGCTTGCCGAATGTACGAGTGTGTGTCACGGTGCAGCAAGCCCAGGCCGAGAGTGTCCGAGCTTACTCAGAAGATGCTGCTATAGGCGAGATTTCTATGGACACAATCTTATATACGATGCAATAAACGTGGCGCCCATGTGGAATGCATTCGAAAGGTTACCGCTGCACCTGGCTAACATCCACCCGTATTCCAGGCTCAACATTCATGCAGGTAGAGTCTGGATTTAATCCCGAATCCTGCGTCTGCAATGCGGGAAATGTCGAAAAATCGGCTTGAATTGCAGTCGCTTACCTTGCCGTTTTCGAGATATCGAGCCGGTCCCATGCAATTGACAAAGGCGCTTCGTGGATTCCAGCTGTGACGAGTAAGAAGAGGACATAATTAGGATGAGACATTTTGTCATTTACGTTTATTTTTACTACTTCCTAAGCGTGTGCGAATATTTGAATTTTCGGATACGTATCGTACACTTTCCTTTCGAATTGAGGAATGCGGTTCAATGGACTGCTGTCCAATTTCACAATTTCCTACTATGACCAAACAAACAGTTGCACTGCCGCTATCGGAGCTGGCCGGTGGTAAAAAAAAAGAAAATTTTTAGGCACATATAGGGTCCATCGGCATGGTTCGAGCGCCCGTTGTATGCGGTGCTGACATTTTGTTGAATGAACATTTTGTTCATTGAAAGGCTATTCGACCAGACTTCCAAACGGCGTTGCGCCTGTTAAAAAAAGAAAGGACTTTGTACAATAATTTCTACCTCCCCCCCCCCCCCTGCCGCACCCGCCGCCCTCCTAATTTTTTTTTCTTGCTTACTGTCATACGAAAAATATCTAGTGTTGCGCCCGATATTCGAAGCCAGCATATTTCACTATTTGAACATGCTCACGTGCTACTTATTCCCCCCTTACTTGGTGTGACGATGAAAAATATGTCAGCAACGGTTTTATCTGATCTTGTTTGGTTTTTGACAACTCGGCGTACATAGCCTAAACTTACGGACATGACATAAAGGAGACATCAGGACATTCAGCGCACGCAAAGTTTCTCTTGACAAGGCCCACCTGATCTTGTATCGAAGCGGGTTGTTGGCGTGTTCCGGGGCCGGCAGCCCACCACAGTAGGACACGAAGGATAAGACCTGCAGAAACGACAATGCACCGTCAACGCAATCCGAGCCATAAGCTACGTTTACATGAACTCGACACAGGCGGGCCGAGTTGGCTTGTCCGGCTGTAAACTGCTCGTCGGGGTCACATGAACGCCAGCGGATCGTGCCGAGCGAGAGTTCTGTCACCCCGTCATCAGAGGATGGGTAGGTCTTTGAAACTCGCTTGGCGGATGCATGTAAAGGCGGCCGGGTCAGTCTGGGTCAGCTAATTTCCAACTCGACCCGTTCGCGTCGAGTGCGTGTAACCGAAGCCACATCCTCGATGTACAATGACTCTGCTGGTGCCTAACAATACACGAAGAATGTGTACGGCGTCGACCTACCTTGCCGCCCTTTCTGCGTACTTCGTCGAAGCACTCCATGGCCAGAAGGTGGTCGATGCCAGGGTCGAGGCCGACTTCGTTCATAACCGTGATGTTCGCGTCAGCGGCTCTGAAAGTATGGTCACAGGAAATAATCTTGATGAACATCACTTCGTTGGAACAATTCTGAGGCAAGTAGCTGTCCAGACCTGAGATAAAGTTAAGTAAACGGCACTTACGCGCTATGCAGTTCTTTCATCTCCGGGGTGAGGTAGCTGGCGGTCACCATGTTTGTCTTGTGTGCGATGCAGTACTGGGCTATCGTTGGGTGTAGCGGGTAAGGCAGCAAGCTGTTAAAATAAGTACAGTTTCACAGTTCCGCACTTTTTGTGCAAGATCTCGCGAATGCTACAGTAAAAATGACACTGAGATACCTTTATGATCTGACTAAAAAACACTGTCAGTCCACATCGTCAAGCAATGTTAACCGACTATAGGTGCGTAGAGCAATCACAGGAAATGCATATTTGCGATCACCGTCCCCCTAATGTTTTCTTCCACATGTTGCGGAAGAAATTTAGAACGTAGCTTTACAAGCTGATGTAATTGACAGGACAGGCACTGTACACAAGAAAATGCTGTACAGTTTTAATACGGAGCTCGGCTAGTTCACTGCTTCCATTGCATGAAATATTTACAACCATAAAGTCGGAACATGGAATAGACAGGATGGGCTGAGGATGGCAGCCGTGTTGCACGAATGAATGAATTTTGCCGTGTTACGTTCGAAAACCACGAATTGATTATGAGGCACATCGTAGCTGGGGACTCCGGATTAATTTTGACCACCAGGGTCTCTTTAACGTGCCTCCATATACGAGGCACTGGCGATTTTGCATTTCGCCCCCGTTGAAATGCGGCCGCCGCAGCCGGGATTTAATCCCGCGACCACGTGCTTAGAAGCGCAACACCATAGCCACCGCGGTTGGTGGCAGCCGAGTTCAGCTGCTATAGAATACAGACAAATGTATAACAGCACCGACGATTCTACTTTATATAGAAGTGAAAAAAATCGCAGTTCCGCCGGAAAGGAGGAGCACCGATACCGATAGCAAATTAGCAGATAGCTGTACGAATAAGGATAGTAGTTTTATCGACTGTATAAACTTGTAAACATTCGCTTACTAACTAAATTAACAATGATAGAATGTAAGCGCGACTCAACGAGGACGTAGAAAGAAACAGACACACGGAGACAACGCAGTCTTTGTGTGTCTGCTTCTTTTTAAGTCCTCGTTCAGTCGCGCTTACATATTCTATCATGGATTCAAACCAACTAGCCCGTCAGTGTTTTAACTAAATTAACCAGCAGGGGGGCATGCGCGCACAGGTAAACATGAACGCACATCGCTCGATGAACGCGGAAACCGTGTGAAAACGCTGGAATTACAAATCGCGGCAGGAGCCGCGAGCCAATTGACCTCCGTGTAACTGTTGCTTCAACACGTACGATACGTCAAAAGCACAGCGCATACGAAGCTACCGGCACTACGCGCACTCTGCAAGCATCGCACATCGCTTTAAAGGTGAGGCCCGCGTCGGCGTGCACTTTAGCCACGTCGCAGACCGCTTTCATGACACACGAGCGCCAGCAACGCATCCCTACGCCGTCCGCCAAAAGCGTTTACTACGGCGTCCGCGCTTCGCGTGGCGAATGCCGTAGTAGACGCCGCGGTTGCCTCCACTCTGTCCGGAGCGGCGGGCGAGGAGGACATCGAGGCACCGTAGCAGCTGTCGTAGAAGAAAGCCCCTCCTCCCAAGCCTCACCCCCTGCTATGCGCGTTACAAGAGCGGGCACGCATCCGGGCCACGTTCCTTGCTCGCGCACGCGAGATTGAACCGCGTTCGCCGGCTCACCCTCACACGCTTTCACTTGTACGGAACCTCACGGCGACGGCAGAGATGCGCCTGGAGTGTCCATATAATTGCTATCACAATAAAAATATCGGAGCGGAGGACTTAAGCTCGCAAGGTAGAATAATTTTATGAAAACTGCGGCAACCTCAGCGCACTCACGTTTGCACAGTCCTCCGGAAAACACTCATTTCAATTTCCTAAACAGCAACCTCACCGGAAATGACAACGGGCCGCCTGGTATGGCGGCTGAAAAAGAGCTGCTGTCCGAAAGCCTGCGCACATGCGAAAGCTGCGGACACAGCCTGGGTGCGTGGTGTACCTGACCACTAAATCGGCGTCCTTGATGAGGTTCTGTATCGCGTCCGGAGTCTTCGTCACGTCGACGACCACGGACTCGGTGTTCGGTGACTTGATGGCCAAAGCCTCGCCTTCCTTCTGGAATGCCGTTCCTGAAAGAGTACAAGGGGGCAGTGGAAAGGAGAATCATTTGATCGGGTATACCCTATTCAGTCCTTGAGGTTGGTGAAAACGAAATTTATTTGAAGGAAGGCGCATGCCGGGCTAAGATAAAACCCCGCTGCTCTACACTGAGAGGAAGAGAAGACGACGGGCGACAAGAACAGAAGGTAGAAAAAACATACAAGATTCGCATCCGGAGAGGCTTAAACCACAGCCGGGAATTTAGACCTGCATTGCTCAAGTTCACTAAACCCATAAATGACTCTTGGCTGATGCAAAATCCGACTAAGGGCTTAAAGGAAGTTAGCCTCAGCCAATAATATCCTGCTAATTAATGTCGTTGAAAGGGCCGATGCATTAACATTCGCAGGTACGTACATTGGAGCATACAAATATGCGCTCGACTGTTTTGGGCCGTTCACACAAATGTTTCGCGAGTCTGCGCGCCTGACGGGTACTAGTAGGTATGGTATGTAGAAATGGCGTGTAAAGGAAACACCCAAGTTTAACCTGTGCAAGAAGCTGGCATGACTACGCTGGATGCAGCACAGGAAACAAAATCAATCTTGTAGCCATTGACGCAGTCTTGGCTGCTTGAACAACCGCTGGAAGCTTAAAAGCAGCAATCCCGGATGCATTCTCTGAGCCTTCTGGTCTGTCCTCAAAGGACAACCCTCGTCCAACCATTTTTTTTCCTTTCGGCCCGGTGCCTTAATTCAGAAATAGCAGGGCCTGCCTCTCTGCTCTGGGCCTTGCCAGGGCCACATTCAGCGTAACTTCGAGAGCCGATAGATCAAACTTAATACGCACCAAGCATAGCGCTGAGAATACCCCGGTCATGTTGGGCTCGGAAGTAGCGATATGTATGTTTCTCTGAAAAGTGACAGCGAACGATTGCTTTGTACCACAACTACGCCAAAGCATGAGCGACGTTTTATTGCAGGGAGGTGTACAACCAGTTACCAGGAAAGCTTTTGCGTTGGCCTCTGTATTAAGCGACTCGACTGAGGAGGTCACTGTTTTAATGACACTGCGCGGCGATTATCGAGTGACAATTTTCTTGCCAGGCGGCCTCGGTGCCAACTAAAAAGCACTTGAGCCAATGTGTTTCAAGGAGCATGCACCTCCCTCAAGAAGTGCCAAGGAACGTAATGAAGCGCCGTGTCTGCGTTCGAGCTGTGTTCCCCTCGGAGGAGCTGAGGCCCGACTTGGAATCGAGGCCCGTATGAGAATACCGAAATAAGTGATTAAAATTAAAATTAAATTAAATTATGCGGTTTACGTGCCACAACCACTTTCTGATTATGAGGCACGCCGTAGTGGAGGACTCCGGAAATTTCGCCCACCTGGGGTTTTTTGTAATGAAACTGGTGTTGCTGTTATCACACAGTCCAATCAGCAAGGAAGATAAATTATTGAATGAGCGTCTACCAAACATGCAGACTCGTTTTGCCATTGTAACAATGAAGCCACGCAAGATTCTGTTAACCAGTTACGCATCGGCGCCGTATTCGCCGCGCGTTCATTTTTGTTCGAGGTATTCTCCCGACGCAGCAGTGCCTTGCGGCTTCATCTAACACATACTTCGTGTCGGACATCTGTACTCCGTTTCAAATTGTAGTATACAACGGTAAGGCTAGAGCGAGTGGTCCTAGGGAAACTTCTCATTGCTCGCATTACAAAAAAAAAAAAAAAAGAGTGCATTGCGTACGAAAAATGTTGATGCACCTCGTGTAAATCGAAGGAACGTGTTAAGTCGAATAATATGTCGCAAAATGTCGCATAATTATTACGTACATGTGCCGCAGATATTAACCTAGTTACCAGCGGACTGGCGTGTTCCGGCGGTCGTAGTGCACTGCTTGCGTTCGCGACCAAAATATAGCACGCCACGTGCCGGAAGCGTAAAGGTGGACTAATACGTGGTTTGACGTAGCCTTACGTACGAAAGTTGTAGTTTTTAATACAGTCGAACCCGGATATATCGAACCCACATATAACGAATTATTGTGTACTTCGAACAGCTGTAAGATCTCCCTGAAAATTTTTGTATAAACATTTTTATTTTATATATCGAACTTTCGCGATCCCCTTCAGATTCAATATATCGGGGTTCAACTGTATATGAAATTGCGACTTCTACAATGATTCTGTATAAGAAGTCGCAGACCGAGAAACTGCAAGGCGAAAACCACGAAGTGAGACTTCTACGTGAGTGCGCTACTTTCGTACCTTCCGAAACCTCTCTACCCTTTTAGTCTGGCGTCCTTGAATCACACTGAGGTGTGGTTGCGGGGGTCATGTTTCTAGCGTCTGCTTTCATCTACAGCAAGGTAGAAAGATGGGCGAGTTGGGAAGGACGCATACTTATTAATCAACGCGAAATCAATGGGACACAGAGGTAGAAGGACACAGGACGAGCGCTGTCTAACGACTGAAATTTACTGAACAAATCGCTTTCAGCACATTGCAGATCATGCGAGTGCAAACCTTTCTTCGAAAAAAAAAAAAAGACGGACATCACTGAGCACAAAAACAGAAGGGCTGGTGAACTTGCTGAAGCCTTCCATATAGAAAGGTTGCGCGACGATTGTATATCTTAGCCGTCTGTCGTTTTGCTAGATTGCGAAACGCACCAGCCTAGCAACTATTTCAACGTGACTTAGAATTCCTGCGCACGCAGTTAGCTGGTTTTTTCGAGTGTTTTCTTTTTCAACCTTGTTCAATCAATTCCAGTGTCCTACCTCTGTCTTCCGTTGTTTTCGCGCTGATTAATAAGTGTGCCTTCATCTACATTCATTCTGCAGTCAAAACAGCCCAGAACATTTCACAGCGGAAAGCTATTGCTAACTCAGATTTGTCCGTCGGCGTTTGTCGTGTACGTACACCCGGCTACAAAAGTTTACGGACCACGAGATCACAGAAAACGTTCAATTGGAGCAGCCTGTAGCAGTAGCCAAAAAAAAAAAAAAATGTATACGACGATGTTACTAGCATATTCTAGTGGAGCCTCGAAATTAGCAGGCTGAGTAGTGAGGTTGCGGAGATACTCAGCTTTTTCTGATTTCATGGTCCATAATATTTTGTGGCTGGGTGTACATCTTGGTTCTCGCCGATGTACGGGCTATTCTAGCGACGACTATCTAAAATTGTTAAATATAGGGGCATTCGAGCCAGAATGATCATTTTCGTTGAGCAACATTGACGGCAATGGGTGGCGGGGGTATAGAAATGTGTGGGTAGTTACCAATATGTGGTGAAATAAAATAATCTGCTCTATAATGATGAATTACGCCATTCTGGCTCATTAATTTAACGAAGAGAAAGCATGTCATAAAATTGAAGTGAGACAGCAAAGCAAGGTGTAGACACTTGCTAGAACTTGAGCATAGAATTTCTAAGTACTGTCCCAAAATGTAAAAACATAAGTAAGAAGACCAAGACACTGTCGAGACGCGAAATTAACGTTTTGAGGCAACAGCTAAGCAGTGTAGCGACACACACACACACGCACACTTTGTTACTGCCATCTGATTTTGGCCCTACCCCCTACAGTAGAAATATCTGGTGTAAATTTAAGGGCATCACCATCACCATTGAGAGTAGTGCAGGCTGTCGCTGCTTAGAACGTTGGGCTTAACTTCACCCCCCACCCCTACCTCCCTCGAAGCCTACCGAAATTGCTCTCGCGCATGCGTCGTTCGCGATTACGTTTCCGCACCCTACTACAGAGAGTGAAGTGCCGTACCGACGACGACGTGCACGGAGTCGTCCCTCGTCAGGTACTCGACCAGAGGCGCCGACACGTAGCCCGCGCCCAGCACCAGCACCTTCTTCATCTTAGCAGCCGTGGCACTCTGCGCCTTCTTCATGGACCTGCGCACGGGAACGGGGCGCGCTTTGCAGCGGCAGCGATACCGCAGATAACAGCACCGCTCTCGAGAAGGCAGGCCGCTCAGATAAGCCTCTCGCAGAATGGCGGCCTTTTTTTTAGAGGCACCCCAACAAATAACGAAGCAACCTCAGCAGAAGGGTGAATATAAGGCTGTGCGAATATTCAACATTTCCACTACGAATCGAGTAAGTCTGTAAACATCGGGAATTTGATATTTGATCCTCTTCGATATTTGACTTGACTGAATACACGGTCATGCGGATTGTTTTCACACTGTTTGAAGCAGGACGATATTCGGCAGCAAAATCTGTAATCGGAGGACCTCGTCATATTTAGATATAGAGACACACATGCGTATACTTTATTTGGTCGTTTCACAATTTCAACGTCCCTGGCCAAACTTTTTGCCATTCCCGCCATGCTCGCTCAAGGAGCGACACGCTTTACTGTTACGACGCCCGTCTTAGGAGAGCTGCGCCATAGTCGTCAGCTCAGAAGTGAGCCGAGTTACAAGGGACTCAAACATTGAGGTGCACGTGACTCCTCTCAGTATTGATTTAGCGAGAAGCCTTTTCTACACGCTACTACAGGTGTATTACTGCTTAACCTATGCCGTGAAATGCTGCCGTGGCGTTGACGTGTACGTTGCAGGAGTTTCCCGAAGTACGCGAGATCACACTTTACCTGTGATTTATGATACCTCCGCTGCGCGCTGACGGAATACGAAAAGTAAACTATAGCAAGGTTCTCAGGCCCCTGGTATAGCCCACGTGACCCTCCTGCGGCATCCTTTCAACCAGGTTAAATGTTGAAACCGTTGTCGACGCAGCCTGCCTCCTCGGAAAGACGTGCCGTCAACACGAACTCATGCGCTACGTAAGCGATCCTGTGCGCAACTCCTGGGCTAAAACTAACCTCGATGTGTTGCGCAGGTCCTCTATGTACTCGTAGTTGGGCGTCAGTTTTCCGTTGCTGGCGATAACTGCCTGCGTGAAAGAAAAGCACACGTGCGTCAGAATTTGGGAGGAAGACTGCAACCGTCAAGTATGCCGAGACGCTACGCACCCCTTCGACGACTGGGGACATTCGGTGTTGAGACAGCGGCTTTGTCGCGTCGGAGGCCATCTGGAAGAAAGTCACGTATTGGGCTTCGAGTCATCGTCTTAATTTTCAGGGTTGCCCAGTGTGATAACACACTAGCCTGTATGGTGGTCAAGTTGAAGGACACACACACGCACACACACACGGGAACCCTGGGAGTGGCGCTGGCTAACACTCCCAGGGTTCTACTAGGGCACATAAATACCCAAGAAAGTGGATGGGGTAACGGCGCCGCTGTAGCTCAATTGGTAGAGCATCGCACGCGAAATGCGAAGGTTGTGGGTTCGGTTCGCACCTACGGCGAGTTGTTTTTTCATCCACTTTAATTTCCATTAAGGTATCGTTTCTTTATTTCATTTATTAACCCTTTGAAGGTTTTTGCCGTACATGTACGGCGGCGGTTTTCTGTCCCGCAAGGTCTTTGCCGTACGGGTACGGTTCCGACCCTCCGTTTGAAATTTCGCGCCATAATGACGATGAGCGCTCATCGGGAGGTGCTGCCACCTCTTAGCCTTTACAAGATGCGTTTGAAATTGGTGCTACCTTCTTGGGGAGATAAACAGAGCTGATTGCTGGCTTCAGCGCGTCGCTCAGACTGCGGCAACGCCCCTTTGGCGGTTTCGGTTTCGCCGCGTGATCGCAACGGAGGCGCGCGAAACGTCATTTTTTTCTTTGTCGGCACTCTCTTGCAGGGCGGTGGAAGTTGATTTCTATCTTGATTGGCGCTGCTCTTAGCTTGCTTATCAGCGCGTTCGCGAGGTACTCGCGCACTGGGTGGCAACGCGCTTTCGCGGTTTCGGTTCCGCCGCGTGATCGCAACGGAGGCGCGCGAAACGTGATTTTTCTTTTTGTCGGCACGCTCTCGCACGGGTGGCGGAATTTGATTTCTATCTTGATTGGCACTGCTCTTAGCTTGTTTATCACCACTTGCTTATCAGCGCCGTTCGCGAGGTCTCGCTTTCCGCGGCAATGCGCTTACGCGAGAGGGTGCCTCAGACCTCTGCCCAAGGCAGCCGCACGCAGAGATGTCATGTGTGCGCCAACACAACTCCTCGCTTCAAGAGAACAGACACGCATTTTAGGTGTGCAGACTGCGATAAGGCGCTGTGCGTAGACCCGTGTTTCAAGGAGTACCACGCTCGGAAATACTATTGAACATTTTGCAGTTCTGAGTGATGCCGACACCAAAATACTGTTCCTAATTATTTTTTACTATTTATTCCCGACTTAATACATTTTGTAGATTCAAGATCCGCAATAAAATAATTTGACCACCTGGGAAAGTTTTTTTCAAAATAATTCGACCCTCAAAGGGTTAAGCACAAGTAATGTCCCTTATGTTGTCCTTGGTGTCAGTGTTTGTTGGCTTCTTATGATATGGCTAATAAAAATCGAGCCCCTCGGTTAACTCCCCTTTCTTCTCGTTTATATATATACACACATGTACACACATATATACACATGTACACACATATATACACATGTACACACATATATACACATGTACACACATATATACACATGTACATGTATATACATGTACATACATATACATACATATACATATATTCATCACGATCACATTTATATTGATTGGTGGCAGAGTATGAGGATTTAGCTGCCGCGGATATCGCGCTTAAGCCAGCGAAGTACCACTAATGCGAAATGTGCCTTTAAGCAAACTTGCGAGAAGTTTGTGCTCGCTGAACTCTGTCATATATATTAGTGTGACTACTGGCAGCAGTACTTACGATATCGTTGATGTAGGGCATGAGCAGCTTCCCGAAGTAGTCTGTTGCTTCCAGAGGCAGCTGCGTCGGCATGTTGTCAATGGAGCACACGAGAACGCCGGGGCCTGCGAAGCTGAAAGATGTGGGAAACGAGATGGCGCGTGAACCACAATTGGACGTTGCGTCTAGTGCGGAATCTAGCCGCAGCTAACTACCGTAAAGCATCGTGAAATGCGTGCAATGTGTCGCAGCCATAACAGAGACGTATTTAATAAACGAAAGTGGCCGAAAGACCGGAGGGCATATTACTACTTTTTGCTGGGCTAGTTGGTTCCTCCTTATTACGATGTATTAAGACGCAAGACAATTTGAAGTAGGACAGATTAACCTTGCCCTCCGCCCTGTCCACCCGGCACTCTTCTGTCTTGTTATGGCCTTCAATTTGTCTCACGTCCTCTTACACTGTAAGAAGTACCGAAGGACATGCAGGCTTCAGATTCTGCTGGCATGTAAAGTGAGTTGAATTGCAGAAGCATCTGACGAGCTACGTTCAAAGCTACATGTCAGGCACATGCATATTTTAATTGCAGCGCCCGCCGATGGAGACGCCATCAATGAAAACATTCGTGCTTAGGAACCGCTGTCCTACGCTACGCAGTTTGCTACGCATGCGACAGCTAGGTGCTCACCTACTCTTAGGCTGTAAGCTGAAAAAAAGAAAATTCAAATTATAGTTTATCAAAAGGTAGTGTTTATAGTGACAATTCAATAATAGAATAATAATAGCATAATATAAAATAATCAAGGAAGTAATGTCACAGCAGTTGTAAAGGGCGGGCAATTCACGCGCACCGGGTATCACCGCCGTCAGGTTTTCAAGCACGTGATTTTCAGAAAACTATGTCCCGTCGTCGTGACCATGTTTACCACTGTTCTTCAAAACTTCGATGCTACCGCAAGAGTGCGGTATTACTACGCTGTGCTAGAACTCGCGCATAAAGCCAAACGCTCAGCTCTCGCACGGCACTCGTCAAGAATTGTTTTGGCAGAGACGGCAGTCAGCGGCCCTAATATTGCAACGATCCGTTCTTTTCACCGCATGTTCATCGTCTGCGACGCCGCACCATTTCCGCCACCAGAGTTCGCCACGGGAGGCAATGCAAAACGAAATGAATTGTTACGAAGTACGGTAATAAAATAGAACTACAGCAAGGAACGGCAACGTTAGTAACGAAAGGAGGCGTTGTGCCGAGGGAGCCAGAGTGCGCGTGCCGAACCAGCGCTTACCTCTCGGTGTTCTTGTGTTGGTCGGCGTCGTAGAGGCAGAACGGCGCGTCGATGGTGGTGCACTCGTTCATGAACTCGATGGAGCCACCGGGGTCGGCGCTGATGTCGCAGATGGCGAGCAGCCGGTGAGGCAGGGACGGCCCGCCGGCGCTGCTCGGGAGCCACGGAGTGTTGGTGGGCTGCAGGAGCCGCTTGGCGTCCGGAATGGTCAGCAACTTGGGAGAGTTGACCGCCCAGTAGATGCCGTTCACGATCACCGACGCGTACGGTGCGATCTGCGGGGACAAGGGACGGTTACAACCACAAAAAAGACAGAAAAAGTAAAGAAAAAGGTTGGTCGCAGACTCAGAGCGAGCACAGAATACTGACCCTACCCAAGGTGCAAGGGCACCGCGAGCAATAATGTGGCAAGGTTTTCCAAGTCCTAGGGACCTTTATGACTTGTCCAAGCGTATATAACACTGCCGTCAGTGCAGTGAGTGGTACGAAGGTTTCGACGGGAATTTAGGGCGCAGGCTCTTTTCCCAAGCGTACCACCCCTGAAGAAAGCCGAACGCCAGGCCGTAGTACACTTGGGCCCATATGAGAACCAGTGGGTGCCTGCCGTCGGTGAAAATCGAACCCGCAACCTCCCGCAGTTGAGGCCGGGGCTCTACAACTAGGCTGTCTTGTTTTTCCTGCTTTCCGTTTTTGTCGTCCTGCGCTGCCCTTTCAAGACGACCCAATGATATAAATACAGCAGCGTGGATTGGACAGCGAAGCAGTGTAGCTGATATTTCAGTCGAGGTAAAACGAAAGTGGACTTGGGCAGTTCGCGGAAGGGGTAAGTCAGCTTCATTGCTTTTTTGGCAGAACTCGATGCTGGGATAATTCTCTTCAGCAGGTGCGCATCACACTTAGGGAGAAATCCAACCACACAAAACAAGTAATCTTAAAGTAACAATAGACGTCAAGAAAAAGAACGCACAGTCGAATAGTGCAGGAGATGAAGTGATGCGATGAGGTTAGGAAATTTTCGGGAATAAGACACAGTCGGCTGACGCAAAACAATGGTGATTAGGGGATGGCTGGGAGAAAAATAACATTAATGAGCTAAAGGTTAAGAGGTCGGGCTGATGGGGTTTTACTATGGGAAAAAGGTGCTCCTTTCTGCAGCCCAAAAGAAGGGAGCACAGCTCCGCACGTGGTCGGCCTGTGTCATGCAATTAGCCTGCTACCCCGGGCAGGGGAAGGAGTTTGGGAGAGAGACAGACAGGCTATGAAGATATTACATAAGAATTACTGCACATTGTATACTACCGTGAAACCCGCATTAGAAGAAGAGACCGAGTAACACCACTGAGTACGGGCAATGCCAGCAAAATAAGGGCTAGCGGTAGAGCTCATACGGTCTCATGATGAGTTACGAAAGTCGGAGCAGTGCTATATTCCAGAGCCGGCGATTTTAGACTTTATACCGACGGTGATAGGGTGTGTACGATCCGTAAACAGCTTAGTCATAGCTGCAGTGCTAAAATAACGTGGGACACGAGAGGAGGACAGCACTGGGCAAACGCTGCGCAGCTGTTACATATAGTCATTACTATAAAACTGACACGTTACGAGAAGCCTTCGTGCGGTAGCATCTGTTGAAGCAATGTGCCGTTCTACGAGGTACAAGACCCCTCACCGATGGTGTCTTGAACGCCGCAGTTACACTAAAATCTGCACGAACATTTTGTTCTGGCGACTAAACCGAAGAGATGTACAAGGCGAATGTTTCGCAGATTACTCTGCGCATACGGCTGAATCTATAGTATTCACTAACGCTGTACAGGAAGGACGAGGATATATTCTGCTGACACGAAAACATCGTAGTGGGTTAGGTCATAAAATTAGGCACCAACCAACCAGCCGCGCAAATGCTCGCGCTGCCTTTTTATCGCGAGCAAGAAAGAAGCGTCTGGGCACGAAATTGTCATCATCAGGAAATCGTGCTGTTCGAAGCTGCAGTCATGGCGCAGGAACGGCAGAGGCTACCCGCAAACCTCCTCTGGGACGTGCTGGACGATGCGCTGACGCACGTCGTCCGAATACTGACGGCAGTCAGCTGTTGCATGCTACTCGTCATCATCACAATCAACCTGAGCCCTCGCTTCCTGGACAGCGGAGGCGCCACGCTGCCTTACACGCCGCTGCCCGACACTGAGGAGCAGGTGTCCTTCACGCGAGCCACGAACGCCGCGGCCAACGCGTTCCTGCTGCTCGGAGTGGTCATCACGATGACGGTGCTCATGGTGACGCTCTACTACTACCGCTACTACACCGTCATCGGAGCATGGATCACCCTCGCCTGCGCCATGATCCTGGTCATGTCGCCCGTCACCTACATCGACATCTTCTTCAACAAGTACAACGTGCCGGCCGACATCTTCTCGGTCGGCTTCTTCGTCTACAACTTCATGGGGCTCGGTCTGGTCGTGATACTGTCCAAGGGCCCGCTCCTGCTGCAGCAGTTATACCTGATCGTCGAATCTGCCTTCATGTCGCTCATTTTGCTCAAGTTCCTACCCGCCTGGACCCTGTGGGTCGTGCTGTGCCTCATACCCATCTGGGACCTTGTCGCCGTGCTGGCCGTTGTCGGGCCGCTGAGGATCCTCGTCGAGACGGCTAAGGAGAGGAAGGAGGGCCTGCAGCCAGGACTGGTCTTCTCCACCATGGTGGTGGGCACATTCCCGGGAATGGCGACGCGGCCGAAGCACGACTCGGCGAAAAAGCGACGCTCCCACGGTCGCAGGGCGTCCGAGCGGCGACCGTCCGACGTTCCCGACCATCGCGGCCCGGCTTCGCCGAGGCCGTCGGACGCAGGGCCTCCCAATGTCGTGCCGCTAGACCGCAGGATGTCCTACCGCAGGCCGTCGGACGCTGGCTCCAGCGCGCCGGAGTCTTACGACCTCGCCGATGATCAGGCCGAACAGGCTGCGTCGCCGCCGGCCCAGGTAGCGGAAGTTCCGCCAGCTCAAGGACGACGGGGCCAAGTCAAGAAGCCGTCGGCGGATTTGTCAGCGTCGAAGGATGAGGAGGATTCCAGTTCGGACAGCGGCTCGGACGACCAGGAGAGCCAGGGCATCAAGATGGGGCTCGGCGACTTTGTATTCTACAGCGTCCTGGTTGGCAAAGTGGCGACGTTCGGCGACTGGACCATCGTGTGCGCCTGCTTCGTCGGCATCCTGGTCGGCATATGTGTCACCCTGTTCATGTTGGCCATCATGCAGACTGCGCTGCCGGCGCTTCCCGTATCGCTGGCATTCGGCCTCACTTTCGTCGCTTTCCACGAGCTCATTCAGAACTTTATGAACGAACTCTTTGTCACGCAAGGGTTCATATGAGGCCACGAGCCTCTTCCACACGCCGCACAGGACACGACACACCGAGCGGAAAAGGTGTGTTATGCGAAATAAACAAAATGCTCATTCCAACTGGCGGTCTGGGGGGAACGTCAGGCCAACAGAAACTCATCGTCTTTGTTCTGTATTATGATGATCAATTTGAATTGATAATTCAAATGCGCGAGCTCATCAGAGGTAAACGCGGTGTTTGCACTGCATCGCGTTTTAGTGACTTAAAAAAGGAATTGTATTGGCGCTCATATTTCAACCGAGGATGTGAAATGGTCATAATGACCATGACTTACGTCCTTGGAAAAGGTGGAGTAATAGCGCTCGGGGAACTGGTCGCACTCTTCGGGGTCATAATGGTCATCCTCGATCCTTCGGTAATGGTCGTCCCTGCTGACAACGGCGCCATAGACCTTGGTGATGGCTGAAAGAGGTGGCAGGAATTACTGGCTTTGTTTCCCCACGCATACCCATCAGGCGATGCCACGGTTAAGAATAGAACAAGCCCTTTTCAATTGGGGGTCCGCGAATATTGAAAATTTTTAGCACGAATCATACTTTTTCTTCGAATATAAGCATTCGATCGACATTTGAATCGTTTGCCCATTTTATTTTGGTCACTGTTTGGCTGCAATTCAATATTTTCCGCCTTTAGAAGAGCCAAATCATATGACCATCTGGCCGCTTCAGGTACTTGGTTATTGTGAAATTGTCGTGAAGCTCGCTTCCAATTTACATGATACGAAATCGAACGGAATTTCAAATGGCGTTGCGTGTATTGGAGCTAAAAAAAGAGTTATGTCTATGCTGTCTTCTGTCTCCTGCTTTCTTTTTATTCATTTATAGAAGACAAATACTGGGCATTCTATTCGACGGTAATGCTGTTCGCGTATTCGCACTGCAATGGCGAAAATTCGCCCGCGTTAAGAAATTTGTTGACTTACCGCCTTGCTCGCACACTTCACGTAGGTCTCTCGGATCGACCCACTCGCATGGAAGCGATTCGAAGATATCTTGCGCACCCTGGAACGGGAAAGAGGGACAACGCTGCCACTGATGGTGTGTTGTTTCGAGAGTCATTTACGGTTACTTGGCGGTAAATGTGACGGCACATATATAGGTCAAGGTTCTCGAATTTCGTGCCAAACTACAGTACTTGTAGGTCAGTTTGATGTCACGTATCCGGAATTATCTCAGCGCATCTGGGCCGTTTATGTGCAGGATGGGTTCTGAAAGCTCACCATGTTGAGTGTTCCTTCTTGATTTTTCAGAATCGAATATGGAATTTTCATGAAAGTAAACATTTCAGACAAAATATGACGTTACGGGGTACTAGTCCAGGAAATTCAAGGTGGCTGAGCCACTTGTAATTTTTTCAGTTTCCCCGACTTACGAAGGTTCCGATAAAGCAGTGACCTTGCTACACGCCTGATTAAATGATACAGCTCTGACTCTTTTTTTCTTCAGGGTATTGAACTTTCTGACAAATGGTGCGCGAGTTAACTAACAGAGCAACATGCTAGAGGAGAAGAATAAATTTATTACCCACATTTGTTCGTACAGCTGTACAGAGTGGGTAGGGATATGGTTTGTGATGCTGAATGTAGGGCTAGACAAGCTGAATTTGCAGCAACCTGACTAGCGCCACATCCTCGTAGTTCACCATGCCAGCTTTAAAGAGACGTAAATCACCTTATTTGACAAAACGTGCACTGTTTATGATCAGGAAACATTGCGATAGCTTTTTTTTTTGGTAAAACCGAATAAAATAACTTCATCAGTGAGGCTGAACTGATTACCTACTGTTTACCAAGGATGCTCAAACACTTGAAATCTGTACTTCATGTGCGGCCCTGGAGTATAACTACGTACGGAGTGTCGAGTAGATCGCGAATTATGTCCGAATAGGTGCAACCTGTATTGCATAAGGCCGAGAAATTGAGGTTTGATAGTTCAACTGATTTTATGAAGGAACAACACAGGCGGAACGTTAGTATAAATTTTTAATTGTGTGATATTTTTTCTGTCGTAACGTGATCTAATTTTCCGAAGTAAAATCAGTTCAAAGTCAACGTATTCTTTCCCCTCTCTCCTAACGATTTCGCACTCGTTCAGAGGCAACACATGCGCGCAAAGTACCAAAAAAAAAAAATAACGAAGAATAAGCGCGCTACCTGCGAGACGTTTCCGGATCCGGTGAAGACGAACGTGAGCGGCCCGATGGACCGGGGCATCATGGCGAGCGCGATCTCGTAGCCGGCATCGCGCACAGCCTGCTTGGCCATGCCGCTGTTGCGGTAGTTGTGCGCCGGGCCGATGTGCTGCGCCGTGGGAAGAATTGCGGCGTCAATTTCACGAAATGCGCGCGTGAAACGCCCTGGACACAAGCACTGAAGACGCGGCATATCTTAGCTCATTATAGTCTGTTCGATGCCACCACCTAATTCTGGAACGACACCCGCGTTGTCATTGGCAGAATCAAAAACAGCGTACACTGAGCAGATCGAGAAACGAAAAGAACAAGTATAGCGCCCATCTGTAAAGCGGTTGATGGCCCCTCTCTGTTCAGTGTATACGTGCCGATTTGCCGTATAGACCTGTACCAGGCAGCGCGCATAAACGGAGTTCATATATGGCTTAACACCGCATTAGGCTTATCAGATTAATTAATGATGGCACTCACCGACTGCACAAAGCCAGAAATTACGCTCAATCAAACCCGCTTTCGAGAATGCGACAGAGCTGACCAGTCGATACATTCGCGCTACACTCTGAGGTGTACGACAGCTCTTCCCCCAGTTGAATCTTCATCCTCCTTGCGGGTTCCCGCAGAATATTGTGACTCTAAGAAGCACGGCACGTTCTTCTCAGAGAGGATGTACTAAGCGGTTCCGCTCTCTACAGAATTAAGCAATGAAACAACAAACGGTAACTAATGTCCTCACGGCAAGAAGTGCGTTTCGTCTAGCACACAATTAAAACGCACTTTCTTCAAGCGCTCGGGTATTCACTTACGTTGAAAATCATCGTCAAGAGTTTCTGCACAATTTTCTGTCTCACGTCGCATTTCAGCGGTGCCACATTGGAAGTCGGCCAGGAGTTCGTACGGCGGTAGCGGTGAAAGCTGACGGCGTGCACCAGCAACACAGCTTATGAGGGAGCACCGAAGTGGCCGTATGACCGTGGGGTCAGTGATGAACCATCACTAAGGGCAGCCAGCAATAAGACCCCTATGGGTTTGACAACAACTCACGTATTCAGCTTTGCCATCGTTCACGTACCATTTCCTCAGACTGGCATACATCTGCAAATTACTTTCGTATGGCAACGACTTCGAAAAGCCACGTCAATCGAAAAGTGATTAGATGTTTTTTTGTTTTTTTTCAATGCTTGCCGAGCGAGTGTACCAACAAACACCTGGACATGTGCTCCCACGTCAGCGATCGACGGCGCGCAACAATCTGAGCGGTGCGCATCTCGTATCGCAGCTGGCGAAACGATACACGGACTTCAAATGTGACAACACTCGGAATGTCGCTTCACATTACCTTTTAGCATGACATTAACACGATCGCGCTAAAGGTTCCGTGTCGCAGAAAATCCGGTGTTTGCGCCAGGCGCTTTAGCCGGCATTGGTGTCCCGTGAGCAAAAATTACTGTTTATATTCTATACGGCACTAGAGTGCTTTTGTCACTGAAGTTACTAGTACCTTGCCTTACATTATTTAGAAAGTTATTCCTTGGAATTTTGAGAATGACAGCCCCCAAACAAATGTCATGAAACAAAACGCATACGGCGCATGCATGTTATGTTAAATCTTCTCGGAATGAAATATTCTCAACTCTGGCTAATCCTCATACTGCAGCTTGTCTCAAGTTATTTCTGTTGAATCGGCACTTTTATGTAATATTTAGCTTGGCCCAGAGAAAGCCAGTCTTACTTCAACTTGACATCTAAGGAAAACCGATTAAGATTCCTGGAAAAACAGCTCCCAAATTGAAAACAAGATTGGAAAACTAGAGCGCAGTACTCAAGAAACACGAAGAGGTTACAAAGAATTAGGCGCTCATTCACAAGCCGCACCATTCGAAAAGTACCTAATGCGTTTTTTTCTTCAAAATTCAGTGTCTTTAAGGTTTGAGTAACTTCGTGCCTTGTTTTTGCGCTAGTTTTGCAGTAACGAAATACCAGCTTGCAAAACTGTACACACTAATGCAATAGAAAAAAATTCGTCCTGGTCCAGACAATCGAAGCCTGCACGACGGCACGGTACTGTTCATAAATGCGCTGCAGCGTCACTGAACACGATTGAAAGAAACAAATACTGAGAAGCGTCGGCTGAGCGCGATCAAAGCATATAGGGACTCGGGCGCCCACCATGAACGGCGTGTGGTGACCCAGGGCGAGCAGTCGCAGGCCGAGCCCGTGGAGGATGTTGATCATGCCGGCCTTTCCGGCGTACTTGCCGAACGCCACGACGCGCGAGCCGTTCTCGTCGCACATGCGCTCGTAGTCGATGAGGCGGATGTTGCGCTCCAGGATGACGTCCAGCATGGGCATATTGGCCTCCTGCGCCTTGATGGTGTGCGAGAAGAACACGTACGTCTTGTTCGGGTGCAGCTGGTCGATGGGCACCTGCTTGACGCCGATGATGACCGGCACATCGCTGATGTCCTCGCGAACCTCCGCGCCGGCGTTCACGTAAGCCTGCGGTGGGAGAAGTCAACCGGACAACGGCTTTGTCGGAGTACGTTTGTTGAGAGGGGAAGCTTTACTAAACTCGGTGTCAGCTCTAGGTTCCCCAGCACCGAACTCAATCAAATTTCTTGCATTTGGGAGAGGAAAATAAGCCTTGACTATGGCAGTCATCAGTATTGATGTAGGACTTCAAGTGTTTTACGATATTTGCCAAGAACTTATGGAACTCTAAGGCGTCAAGTTTGCAAATTCGCCATTTCACACCGAAGGCATTAGGTGATTCTGTAAACTGCGTCAATTAGAGGGTCGATGCGGATCAATGTAGTTGCACAACGTTAAAGCTTACGGACGATTTTTCTCAGTTGCTCCAAATTAAAATGCGACTGGAGTTGAACTCGGGAAATTAACGGAAGAAATCCGCATTTGCAACACCGCTTTAGTGGTGCATTACGTAATACCAGCTTACCATACCATACGCAAAAGAAAAGAAAAACAAATAGAACACATGGTCATACGACAAATTCTCCGTTCGGCAGAACGGATCCAGCTGAGGGGCTGCGGATTACCGTATTACCCGTACGGCTAACACGACAATGCGTCGGAACCAAAGCTGTAATAATTCGCAAGTGTTGATAGGAAATCGGTGCGAAACCGGGCTTACCTGAATCGGGTAGGCCCTCCTGTTGGAAGGCTGCACGTAGACCTTGACGCCACTCTTGGCGAGCGCTCGCACGTGGTGGGGCGCCAGGGGGGCACGACGTTCCCAGAGCGACGCATCTTCGCGCCGGATGGCGATGGTCTGCGGACAGCGCGTGAGCACAGTTGAATGAGTGACGTACACAGACGGGGCATAGGTAAAGCAGTTCGATAAAACGCTATCGCACGTTTCGAACAGAAAGACCGGTTGATATTACCTGCGTGATACGAACAAGCATAAGTTCGGGCCCCTTTGCAGTAGGCAAAGGGGCGCCTCTATACCAGGATGCTGCCGGTGCGGCCAAGAATCGATCCCGCAACCTCAGCAGCAGAAAACGTCATAACCACTGAGAGCGGTGGTTGCCGCTAACGTTTCTAGCAGCAGTGAGGCGTCTCTGAGGTGAGCGATAATATTGAGGGGACAGGGGGAGTGACTCGCTGAACTACAGCAAGGAACTTACAGCTTTTGTTGTTTGAAAATTATAACAGCGCTAACACACGCAAACACAAAAGAACAAGGACGAGACAAGCGCTTGTGTCTCGTCCTTGTTCTTTGGTGGTTGCATGTCTTAGCGCTGTTATAATTTGCAAATCAAGTATGCACCAACTCGCCCAGAAAGAAGTTTTAATGAAGCTTTTGCGGATTTCATGGAAAGAAAATGAAAAGGCAAAAGGCGATACATTAATGTGACAGCAGCTGACACGCCACTGGCTATATGCCTACGATAATTCCCGACTTAAACCATCAACTTGACAATAAAGGAATCGAGCAGACTGTCACAATAAATTGCAGAATTGTCACATACCAGGGGGCAAATTGCTTTAGGAGACCGACCTGCAAGTTCCTTTTGATCGATTTAATTTCACTTTCTTGCAATACCTTGCACTTCACTTAGAGTATAACAACAGAACAAAGATTACAAGAAAGCACGTGCGCGACTCACCTTGTGCCTCGCAGAGCGCAGCTCCGAAGAGCAGCGAGATAGGACGGCCTTCAGGCAGGGCAGCCGGCGACCCTTCAGCATATGCAGCATTTTATCTGCGCGTAACCAGCAAGGGGCGTCGAGTCCTCGATTAGAACAAACTCAAACCGAACCACGCCGAACACTGGACAGCGCCAAACGAAACAGAAGTCGGCGCTATTCCTAACACAAAATTTGTACTTCACATCGAACACAGCCACACACAGGAACCGGTATTCAAGCACATCGGGAAGAAAAGTATCGGGCAAGACCTCAAAGATGCCACCCCGACTTCACTAGCCGAGGCGCGGACCAATGAGAGTAACGATGGTCAGCTAACGACACAAACAGGAACCATCGGCAGCGCAGAAAGCCCAGAACTTCGAATGCTTCCACTTGAACAGAACCTAAATGCGCACTTTCCGGTTCACCGAAAAGGCACACACGCACGAACCTTTAAAGAAGGCACGGTGTAATAACTGAAAGACTCTGTGCCGATTTCACTGCAGTTTGGGCCGAGAACCGACGAACATGATCTTGTCCCCTCGGCGTCTCCTCCTGTGCCGACAGTGAAAAGGCAGCGGACAGCAGGTGCCGCTTATGCGAATTCCCTTCTCCCCTCCCCCCCAAAAAATGAAGCAACGCGTGACGTCACAATGCGCGACATTCCTCTCTCCCGGCTATCATCGCTCAGCGGCGCGTCGGTACTTTGGTACATGCGTGCAGCGCCGAGGCACCCGAGACGTCGCTCTCAACGAAATCATATCGCCTTCGCGGATTGATACATCAGGGCAGCGTATCAATGCGCGGTCGCGCATTTGTAGATTTAGGTGAGAAAAAATAAAGTAGTCTATTCCGCTTGTCCGCTTTCGTGGCACATGGCAGTCGGAATTCGGAAGTACGCGTTATCTCTGCGCAAAGGCAAGTTTTTCCGTCTTCATGCTGAGCTGTCACTCTGAATGACATGGTTGAGAGGGCGGAAGAGAAAGAGAGGATGATAATCAGAGGCGCACACAACACAGGCTATTTCGTGTATGTTCTAGCGCAAGATTGTTTCATATCGCGCGATTTCCCTCGCTATATTGCGAGTATGCGACGCTGCAGCTGCGGCAGATGCAGCGTTGACCGCGTCGCGCCCGCGCGATTTTTGCGACGTTCGAGGGATATGTGAACTCGCCCCGCGTAATCGGTTGGGTTGCGTGATCGGGGAAACCAACAACGACGCGGCTCGTGTACGTCAACGCGTCACGGTGTTGCCCGCTGTGACGTCAGAATGCCACTGCCGGCCTGCTTGTTCCTTCTTTTGACTGAATAACGCGTTCAAACAAACGAAGACCCTTGACGCTTGGTCGTGAACGAGATGTATCGGCGATGGCCGTTGTATTCTGGGTGAGTCCACACCTCGCGAAACGGCAGTTCCGTCTTCCGCTGTGTATTCGGAAAATTCGTAGGTTGCAGACATCGCGGAGCATGAGGTTGCGGGTTCGACTCACCGTGGCGGCGACCGCACTTACGATACCTGGCGGCACGCAAAAACGCTCGTGTGCCGAGGCTTCTGCGCACGCGTAAATAACCGCAAGTACTCAAAACTAATGCGGAGCTATCCACTACCCCACGTCTTTCGCTATAGCCTTGGCGTTGTTGCTTCGAGTGTCGCCACTAAAGAGTAATGCAGAATCAGTTTAAAGCTTTTTTTGGGTACTGTTATTAAATACTTAAACATCCTTTCAGTACTCTAAATTTCGTTAATATGGCGAAAGAAAGGACTGAAAAAGAAGCTAAGGGCTGAATTTTTATGAATTTCGTGCCGTAACCTAAGCGCCACCAGCACTACAGCAATTTCAATGTATGCTGTTCTTTTTCTTTTTTTTGGGGGGGAGGGGGGGCTTTTTGGGCACACGAAATATTCTCTAAGGTTGCTGGTTCGAGTCTAGGCTCAATATTTTTGTTTAGACTGGCAGGCCAGAATGTACAAGCTCAGGTCGACCTCGATCATTGCCTTTCCTGCAAATATAATCTATCTCGCATGTCGCGATAAACGCTTATAACTATACCTAAGTAGACGCAATGTGTCGCGGTAAGCTGGATCAAGAACTCCAGGGCGGCGTCGGCATCCACCTTTCGTCTTTGCGTCTTTCCTGGTTTACCAAGACTCGTCTCACGGTAAGAGCGGCTGTTTTCCTCTTGCATATACGTAATTTACTGATACAGCATAACTCAATATTCCTATTTAGTGCTCCTTTATAAGCTCAATTGGTCAATCAGAAAATATCTAAGTGAAACTGGCTTTATTTTTCACTCTCCCTTCTCAGCCTCCCCTCACCTGACGACCGAGATCACTGTCGATCTCGGTCGTCAGCCTAAGCATTGCTGCACAGAACTCGGGGTCTCGAGACGACGTGGGGCAGTAAAAGTACTGCGGCGGGGAGTAGATGATACGGGCGCACGATAAGCTGCAGTCGTGGTGCAAGCTTCCAACGCGTCACGGTGGGGTGTCGTCACGAGGAGCTGGCAAGATTGCGCGCGGCCGAGATATCGCACGAGTGGCGGGCGTGTTCGATAAGTGTATACAGCGCATATACGCGCACCGATATCGACACGAAGTGCCGCCGTGAGATATCTCACCGCTGGCATCTCTCATCATCGTCGGGAGCGTTGGCTACTTAGCTGCCGTGGCGTGAGAGCTTCGCGGATGCTTCGACGAAGACTATTGAATATTCCCGTAGGCAGCGCCCCAGCTGATCCCCCCCCCCCCCGTATGTCCCGGGATATCCTCAAGTGTGAAATATACCAACTATAGATCCATCTGTCACACTTAAAAGTCCTACGCTTGTCACACTTGGTCGCTAACCTTTGTGTTCAAGAGTACAATAATACCGCTATTGCGGATAATAGTGGGAATCGGCAGCTGCGCCATAAAGATGGAAATTTACTTACTTTATTTCATGCTTTGAAAATAAAAATAAAACAATTATAGTGTTTCACGCGCCAAACCTGCGATCTGATTATGAGGGACGTCGTAGTGACGGAATCCGGAATAATTCTGACCACCCGGGGCTCTTTATCGTGCACCCAATGCTAAGTACTACATGAGCGTTTGTCTTTGTATTTCGCCCTCAATCGAAAGGCGGCCGCCGCGGCCGGGATCGAACCCGCTACATCGAGCTCAGTAGCACAACGCCATAGCCACTGGGCTACCGCGACGGGTTCCATGCTCTGGGAGCCGTGCAGAACGAAGACGTTTGTTTTATGTATTCCAGTTGTTGCCGTTCAGCCGCCGTTTCCTCGGTGAAATCTAATCTCGACTTAACTATCCAATCATCGCGCCGTAAGTCCCACACACCGTAAGTCCTTCCATAAACTTTACGACGCTAGCCAAGTTTTGAAAGACCAGCTCCTAATTCAGCCAGCTTGCACCTAATCCTGCAGTGATCATCGCTTCGAAGTTGGTAATGCCTTGTGTCTCACTAACGCACACTTCGAGAGGTTCACGGGATGATGGAGGCTTGAAGTGTAACAGTGCTAGAACAAAGAATTAAGGTAACTGAAGACGTCAGGGCCAAGACAACGACGAAGACGAGACCCAATGTCGATACGTTGGTTTGAGCAAAATTCTTCGTTCTACCACGGTTAATGACTTAACGCGTACTGTCAATGTCTCTTTTCTCCCCCGAACTAGCATAGATTAGATCCGCGTTCTTGTTACCATCGTTATCATGACTGACACTGTCGCCTTTAAAAAATTCTGTCGATGACAACGGGTGATTACCACTACTCTGTACAATGCCGTCGTGGGTGGCATCGAGAGTAAGACAATAAATAAGTTACTCTGAGAGTGTATCAATAAAATAAGGGGGAAGAGGGGAGAGTATAAGGGTGCTAGCGGATACTCGTCGCACGCGCACGGCGATTTCTTAGGGATTCCACGAACAGATAGTGGCACGGCTTTTATCAAACGACCTTGTCAGCTGGTAGTCTACGACTCCGACAGCTCTCCTCCTTCAAATCGCTTTATCTGAGGCCGCTACAGTGTAGCAAACCGTTCACCCGCCGCGTTTGGTCAGTGGCTATGGTGTTGGGCTGCTAATCGCGAGGTCGCGGGATCGAATTCCGGCCACGGCGGCCGCATTTCGCTGGGGGCGAAATGCAAAAACACCCGTGGTACTTAGATTTAGGTCCACGTTAAAGAACCCCAGGTGGTCTAAATTTCCGGAGTCCTCCACTACGGCGTGCCTCATAATCAGAAAGTGGTCTTGGCACGTAAAACCCTATAACTTAATTTTTGTAGCAAACCGCGTATCGGCTATACACGCCTCCAGCAGGCTATCCTGCTGGATTACATCGCAATGCAGTTTCTCGATTTCATTTCGCAAGCAGTCATCGCAGCCACGCGCCTTTAACATGCGCGAGCACAATTAGACACAGTGGCATGATCGCCGGGCCCTCTCAACGACTTAAGAGACATGAATGACCGTTTAAGCTGACGTGAAAAAAAAGTTATGCAGATCCAGTGTACTATTTGAAATTAGATGCTATAAAACTAAATGCGGTGCTTCCAGCTGTGTTTATCAACCTATGCAAATGTAATCTGACTCAATGTGTACGTTTGCGAAACGCACAGGTCACAACTTAATGGCGCATTCAACTGGTTCTATACCACTCTCCGACTCGATCGCTTTACAGCGATGCGGAGCCCTCTCGACATTGAAGCCAGAGAATGCCTGCCCCGGCCGAATGTGCAGCTGACACCAGAGTTATAGGAATTAGCCATCTCATTGAAAGATTCCGTCGAATCTTGATCGCGCTCCCACCTCGAAGGTGCAGAGCGCCTCCGAGCGCTCTGAACTGGAGTGCTGCGACCTGGATGAACCAGGCGAGTGTGAGCCGAGCGCTCGATTTCGACGAGCCAAATGTAATCCGCACTTCTAGAGCGCTCGAAAGGGACAAGTCGAATGTACCATTATAGTGGCTTGCAATGTTTATGTTTGTGGACTTCACCGTTCACAAGCTATGCCGAAATAGAAACAGCGGTTCACGCGAATGCATACCTCAGTATGCGTTCGCGTGAACCGCTGTTTCTATTTCGACGCAATCATGTCACGAAGGCGACGTTTGACGTTTGTCGAGAGAAGAATGGCAAGTAAAAGGTGCACGCATACATAAGTACGACGTCTAGGACCGCGGGTAAGGTTGACTGTTATTCGGCCCGTTTCATTCCAGCTTGTGTGCCAGATGGAAGCTTACATTTAATTCCATTCTTACGTTATGCCGAATGGCAATCCAAATAAAAGATGAAGGAAAATAAATAAAAAGCTGGCGTGCGCGCACGTTCTTTCGCGCGAACGTGGCACGTGCTGTACGCGCTATGAGAGAAGTATGCATTAGATAAATAAAGTAATAACGAAAGATGTCCGGTGGCGCTGTAGTTATACCAACAATGAGAATAACCCAGCGGTTCAAGACTTCCCATGTCACTACGTCTACAGCTGCAGAGCTCGCGGCTCTCCGCGACGCACTTCATGTGATAAAAGCTGAAAGTCCTAGAAAATGGCCAGTCTTCTGCGATTCAAGGCCGGCCCTGCAATGTGTGCAGTCGTTTCTCCGACATGGAGCTCACGATCAGCCTACGTGCGAAATCGTGGATCTTGACCATCACTTAAGAGAAAAAGGCCATGATATCTCTTTCCAGTGGATACCAGGTCATTGCGGTATCATAGGAAATGATGACACCGATAAGGCAGGTCGGACATCAAACCAAAAAGACCGCTGCGTCCCCATTCCTCTCTCAAGGACCGACGCCGCGAGACAACTTGGCATTCTAGCACGCACGATCTCCTTAGCAGAGTGGAATACCGCACATACAAATCATACAAGACTGCACAGACTAAACCCGTCACTTCAACTCAGACGTCCAGCCGGTCTACACCGACGTGAAGCGTCTCTTCTGTGTCGGTTATGGCTTGGAGTGGCCTTCACCAATGCCTACTCAGCACTAATTGGAATGGCTGATAGTCCTGCATGTGATGTTTGCGGATGCGAGGAGAACATTGACCACTTATTGTGCCATTGTCCTCAATTTCAAGCACAAAGACATTCTTTGTCCAACACATTGATGAAATTAGATTATCGTCCTCTGAGTGAACAGACAGTACTAGAGCACCGTCCCGACCGATCATCGGCTCAGAAGGCAGTGAAGGCACTTTTGTGCTTTCTCAGAACTTCTGGTTTGCGCGAGCGGCTTTAACTCAAGTGCTGTCCATACACGTATCTACACCTTCTCTCGCTTCCCCTTCTCCCTTCCCCCGGCGTAGGGTAGCCAACTAGACTATTGACTGTTTAACATCCCTGCCTTTCTATATTACTCGCTCTCTCTCTCTCTTGAGCGCAGCTGTATATGTGTTTCCTATTCGCGATAAATTGAGGCAAAGAATTTGAGATCAAAATCGCTGCACCGACTGGCAGTGGACCTATTAACCCTCGTCTACCGTGATTTCGGTGCACGCGTGTAACCCGTCAAAACTTACCCTCATATTTTTGATACGCCGAGTTTGATATTCTAAAAATTCTGATTTAAGCGCCGGATATTTGACGTAAATCCATGGTAGCGTATTTCATTCTGGACAGTGAATAAAAGAAGTTAGCAATCAAATATTTACTACACTGATGAAGTTCTAACTGAAGTAATAATAATAATAATAATAATAATAATAATAATAATAATAATAATAATGTTTAATTAAAATACAATATAAATACAAGTACGGAAGCGGTTCTGCCGAAGCCAAACGAGGGCTTGAGGGGCAATACCCTCGAATGGCATGTCATTGCGTTTTTCGTACGAATGTTTTTTCCATGGCCAGAAATAAAGATGAACAAGTCGTTTTAGTTTTCCTTAACGTAGAAAGGTGTCTGGGCTTTGCGGGGTTAGAAAAACACAGCTGGTCAAAATTTATTCTCCTCTCCCCATTTTTTTGTTTTTACTTTGTGGCGTCTCTCATAACGGTTGGTTTAGAACGTTTAATAATTTCATTTAATTTTATTCACGAACGAGAGGGGAAACTAATAAAGACACTGGAGAGGCAGCCACACGGTGTAGCGGCGCCACTAAGCAAACAAGAAAGAGCAAATCGTGTCTGGGTTCCCTCGCCAGTTCCGCCACGCGCCTCACCCACGCACTAGACTGTTTTTCCGGTTCTTCAGCCTTCCGCATTTCGCTTTCCTTTTGTGCTCGTTTTTGGGAGCTGGCTCGGTGTCTCTTTCTCGCGTTACTTAGTGGTTTTTCTTCCTTTATTTCCTGAGCTGTTTTTCCTTTGCTGTCGTCGCTACAGGTATGGCGAGAGGAGAGGGGAGGGAGGGGGAGGGGAGAGAGGGGAGCCAGCCGTGCTGAACGGAAAATTCCCACTGACTGGCGGTTGGCCTCCTCGACGGTCAAGGGCTTGCGCTTGCACCGCGGTACAGTTATTTAATTGGAGGCGCGGTCATTTATCATTCCTTTTTTTTTTGGGGGGGGGGGGGGGGTACTGTCGTTGCTTTCTGTAGGTCGCGCAGCTTTTATTCCAATACGCTACGGTATTGCTAGAGGGACAATCGAAATGAATCCATGCAGCTGCACTGCACCATATTAAATAGAATGACTAATGAATACGGTACAAGGCTTCTGAGACGCCATATATATATATATATATATATATATAGCAGCGCACTAAACATCAAAAATATTATAGTAATGTTTCAGTATGCTGTAAACTGCATGCAACCACATGCAGCATTCATCAGTCCTTTCCCTTCGTCTTTTCTTTTTCTAACACTAGTCTGGTATGTTTCCTCCCTACGGGCTATGGCTAAAAACTTATTTAAAAAAAGGGGGGAAAAAGCTTACCGCAGGGCCTGCGTGAAGGGCTGCCCTTGAAATAGAAACTAAGTTATACTAATGCCCGCTTTTTCTTTCGAGGAACCCGTATGGGTTTCCATTGTAGCAATTTGCTACGTTTAGGTGGATGTCTCATTTTCCCTTTATTATTTAATTCTCTCCTACTTGTGGGTTTCCGCAGAACTATTGATTCAAAAGTACATTGCGTCCTTGAAATATGGATATGTCTCTACAGTTGGGGCGTTTGAATTATGGGAGCGAAAATAGTTACGCCTAGTCAACTGCTCTGCGCAGCAAGTGAAATAACGACACAAATTGTGTCTAAGTCTGGCTTATCATTATGTTTATTTACGCATCTTGTCATTCTACCATGTCATGTAGTTGGTGCGCACTATTTACCGAGCAATACACGGCGTTATCAATGTTAACAGAAGGTTCGAGGTCATTATGCGAGCACAATTTTCGAAGGTCTTATTTCACTTCGACCACGAGAATTACTGGAAAGGACAATTCTTCGTAAGTCGCAAGCAACAAAACCACACAGTTCCTTTAGTTCAGTAGGGAAACTTACCTGTTTATTTGTTTAATTGTGAAACGACGCGACAAGGGCAAGTACGACTGTAAAGTGGCACAAAACGACAGACGCATCAAGAAATACCAGTACACACAAACGATAAGCTAAACGAGAACAAGGTGAAAGCGGGAGCCGACGTTTCGACAAGTGGACTTGTCTTCTTCAAGGTAAGTCCACTTGTCAAAACGTCGGCTCCTGCTTTCACCTTGTTCTCGTTCTGCTCACCGTCTTGAATTTCCATCTCCCGCCTTCCCCATGTTTTCCCAGTATACACAGAGTAAGTTGTAACAAGGGTCAGTTACTGAACGTCACCCGCCCTGGTTGCTTAGTGGCTGTGGTGTTGGGCTGCTAAGCGCGCGCGCACGCACGCACGCACACGCACACACACACACACACAAACACAAACACGCACGCACACGCACAAACACGCACGCACACGCACAAACACGCACGCACACGCACAAACACGCACGCACACGCACTAACACGCACGCACACGCACAAACACGCACGCACACGCACAAACACGCACGCACACGCACAAACACGCACACACACACACACAAACACACACACACAAACACGCACACACACACAAACACGCACACACACACAAACACGCACGCACACACAAACACGCACGCACACACAAACACGCACACAAACACACAAACACGCACACAAACACACAAACACACCACACAAACACACCACACAAACACACCACACAAACACGCCACACAAACACGCCACACAAACACGCCACACAAACACGCCACACAAACACGCCACACAAACACACCACACAAACACACCACACAAACACACCACACAAACACACCACCCAAACACACACACACACACACTTGTAGGGAAACTTTTACGGCGGTAATAATAAAAGCGATAAATAGGGAGAGAAATAATACACACGCACACACTCCTATATGTAGACAAAAAAAAAGTAAAGTACTTGTGCCACCCTTTACAGAGGTTTCCGTTGCGTCGAAACCCGTTGAAGTTATAAGTACAACGTGAAATAAAAAAAGTAGGGCGTGCAGACACAGACAAAAGAGAAGAGGACCAGACAACACAAACGCCGTTTGTGTTGTCTGGTTCTCTTCTCCTCGTCTGCACGCTTTGCCTTCTTGCACGATGCACCCCAGCCAACTAGCTCAACCTTCCGTGGTTGTAAGTACAACCTGTAAGTTGTCCAAAATGCAAATGTAACTTTGAAGACATCAGCGACTCGCTGTTTGCGTATGGCTTGGCTCGGTTTACGTATGGCTGTCACAAATTTTTACACAGCTATATTGACGAAAGGCAGAGAAATCACGCGACCGTATACTGAGGTTAATTCTGTAAGATAACGTCTAATCAAGCGGAAACAAGGTATATTTAAGAAATATCTTGCGCTTTCATATACTTGGCTAGCAAACAGGGAGGTCTACACATGGATTCCCATTAAGATGAACTCCATGAGACCGTTACCACCTGTTGGTCTTAATAGAAGTGGCCCTTTAGGACTACAAATCTACCCTACGAACTAAAACATGATGTAAAAAGAGGATTCAGTGGAGAGCTTGTTTCGCCACTGAATCTGGATCTTTTACGTCAGGAGCATCCACCCCTTTCGTAGAAAATGTCAGCTCCTTCACTTCTCCGTTGGTTCTTTTCACCGCTTCGAGAGCTGTTACGCAAACGCTACGCATGACTCTTGGACGGAGGCCAGGATGTGGCGTGAGATGGTGTCGAGGTGTTTCCTGCAACCGGCGGTCAGTCAGGTTTCAAAGTAAGCGTAGTACCAGCAGCACGTGTAGTCGAGCTCGTATATCCTGTTCGGGGCATCTTGAGAGAGACAGCGCGAAAATACGATACGCAGGGCAGAAAAGAAGACGCATATATATATATATTTTTTTTGCAACGTTTCTGTCAAGAACACAAGAATACCAACTTGCGGAAGTTTTATAGGTTCCCCGTTCGGAGCCTTTCTGTTAAACAAATGTGCAACCTCAGGAGATAACAAGCGAGAATTAGAGTTTACATGCATACGGATAGAGCAATGACCAAACAACACAATAGGAGAGACGAATACACGCACATGGAGTGCTATAGCGGTATATGTGTGCGTATATGTGCCCCTTTTATGTTGTGTGCCTATTGCTCTATCAGTTGCGAATTTTCTCTACCAACCCACCCAGTTTTCTAGCATTAGAAACTTGGAGAAACGCGAGGAGTAGTGCAGTTATCAAATCCGGTGTCCAATAGTATGCCAACGCCGACCACCTCTCTCAAAAGAGAAATCATTCGATTTAAAATGTACAAAACATCGTGTTCTATCGTCCACTATTACGCCCAAGCGCACTTTATTTTGACGTACATTAAACCTCTTCCGTAGTTCACCTCACGTCCTTCGCAGGACGAAAGCCTTTCTGAACGATCTCCAGTTAACTCTGTATTGCATCGACCGACTCGGTATTTTATACGCTTGCAAATTCCCTAGTTTTATCACGCCTATATAGTACCTTCTTCCCTCCCTCTTTTTTCTTTTTTGCCTTAGAACCCTTCCCCTGTGTAGGGTAGCAAACCGGACATGCGTCTGGTTGACCTCCCTACTTTTCCTTCCGTTTTCCTCCTCCTCCTCCTAGTTTTATCACTCTGTATAATCATCTGCTACCTCTATGTTTTTCTGCCATTGACGATCATTCTGTCACCGGTTATTTCTGACACCAGCAACAACCCTTTGTTATCTAGTAAGTCACTGACACCTCAACTTTCTCTTGATTCCCGTCCCGTAGTAATCTAATTTTCTACACAAATTTGCCCCCTATCTTGTCTTGCTTTTGTACTGACTCGCCTAAGATACGTTGTTGCGCTAGTCGGCTTAAGAGCAACGCGACTGGATGAAAAACTGCAGCCGTTAGTTGCCTTTCTCGTGCTTAAAATTAAATTCTAGTGTTTGACGTGCCCAAACCACGAATTAGGGGTGGGGATACTCTGCATTGATTTTGAACACCTGTGGTGTCTTTTAATTACCACCTGAATCTAAGCACATGAGCGCTCTTGAATTTCTCCCCTATCGAAATGCGGCCGCCGCGGCCGGTTTCGAAACCGCGTCTGCGAGCTCAGCAGATCAACGCCGTATACCCACTGGGTAGCCGCATCGGGTTCTCTCGAGCATGCGCGCAGAGATTGTTTTCATATATTCTCATGCTTTCTATACCCATAGTATCGAACCGTATCACTCTTGGAGGAGCAGAGGGGCCACCAGTTTCCTTACTCCTTCTATGCGCTATTTTAGGGCTCAAGCAGTTTAATAAATATCCGTCACACGAAAAACAGACTTCCCCTAAAATGACCTTCAAGCTCAATTTCAAACGAATTTCAGTGCAGATCTGTTGGAGCGCGGCCTGACACAGCAGCATCTGTTACGAATCGGCCGGCGTTACGTTCATCTGATAGCAATCCGCTCACGTTCACAGCAGGGCGCGAAAGAGGACAAGTGTTTTGTAGCGAGCTGGAATGGTGCGCGTTGGAATTCGTCTTTAGCGTATAATTTACATGCATACGTGTGGTTACCACAGATGAGGACGTTGAGCGTGCGGGAAACCGCGAACGTTGCCTTGAGATGGGTGTAGCCTTGTCCTCGGCGACGTGTGATGCCTGGATTACGGTGTCATAGCTTTAACGACGTAATTTGTAGGCCGCTCGAGTAAAGAAGCATACCTTCTACAGTGCAGTTGTTTATTGGGCGTACTGGTAAATAGTATGTTTAGACAGCATTTATAGAAAGATAAAAAAGGACGAAAAAAAGCGCCGTTGACGGAAGAAAGGAGAAAAGAAACTCTGACGTTATTTGTGCCCTTCCTATTTAGAGAGAAAACAGCGGCACAAGCTACCGGAAGGTATGGCGCATTGTGCGTCAGCGCAGCTTCTATTCAAGTAAACGAGACAAAGATGTCGACGGGGTTTTCGTGAATATAGTGTGAAAGTTTGAAGGCGAGCGCCACGATAGATCAAGCTGCATTGGCCAATAATTATCTGTTAAAGTTAGTGCACTGTGTCGTCTGCGTCTCCCTCTAGTCCTTGGCTGCTGGGACTAAAATGCTGCGTTTATCGACAAACAATGATTGCGTTATTTTCTAAAGAAATCAAAGACGAAAATGTATAGAATGTTTTCTATACAGAAACGACGCAGACCTTTGAAAATTTCTGTAATTTCGTCGCTGACAGACTCTGCAGTTGCGGCGAGATATTCAAAAAAGAGAGTTCACCCTTTATTTTATCCATTAATAAAGAGATATTGAAGCAGCGCACTTACATCTGACACGTGCACGCACACACAAAAAGGACATACACAGGCGCTGCTATGTGCGTGTACGTGTCAAATGTAAGTGCGCGCTGCTTCAGTGTCATGGCTCACCAACAATAGCCCATCAGTATCTTTTAAGCAAATAAGCAGATTCTTTTTTTAATCTATGCTTTCTTTGCGAACTCTCCCAAACTTTGCTCAGTGCTGCTGCTGCTGTCTTGACGAATAGCTTAAGCGCTTTGTACAACAGCAGGCACATAACGAATGAGCTTATAGATAGCGATTTGTGCAACCCCTGCAGATGTGCAGGTGGCCGGCATCTGTTCTCTACGGTATTGCGCAATGAAACAACAAACGGTATACCTATGTTACTGCAGTAAATATGCGCCTGATATTTCTTCGCCTGATTCCCGAGGGGTCTGGCACGTCTGCTGGTTCGGTTATTCTCGGACCAAAGCGGGTCGGCCCTTCGGATAGCACAATATTAAACTGGGGCCGATCCTGGAGACAGCCTAATGAAAAGTGACAACTCAGTTCTGCGGAATTCCGTAAGGTGGAGGAAAGTTCATGTAAGGGAAAAAAGAAAGATTGTCCTCCGCCTGACTGCAGCACGAAGCTACAAAGACAACCTATAGTGCTTTCTTGGAAAGAGGGCTTCGCAGTCGAAGGAAAATTCCTCCTGGTCCGCGATGCATCCAGACGAATGCGAACGAATGCTTCTTCAACTGCGAAGCTCTCTGAGAAACCCGTACGGGTTTCATTTGTAGTTTTGTGCTGCACTCGGGTGGAGGACAATCTCGCTCCTTCGTTTAATGAAAACTGGGTCAATTCAGAAGGCTGCAATCTGTGATCACGTGAGTCACGTGGTGGGAGTTTCCGCATTTTCCTCGCCTGACGGACAGGCCCGAAATCACCGCGCTGCAAAGCGCGTTGGAGTAAAAGAACAGTTTTATAGCATTTAATTATCCGTTTCGCGATAGTGTCGCTTCACATATACTTCTTTTTTTTTTCGCCAAATAAATGCAAATTGAGTAGTGAAGGAATATTAACCGGGCTAAACTACTTAGTGTCGCCTTTTTAGTCTCGCGTGCAGCGCTTCGCTAAAACTCGCAAGTGAAGTCGCGCTGCTCGAGCGCTGTCCCTCCCCGTTGCCGCCAAGGTCACTGCGGCGAGGTTGAAGGCCTGGCTTCCTTTCCCGTCGCAGTGTTCGACGCGCGGTCGTCGAGTGGGAATTTCGGGTAAAATCTGTGCACGTCTCACTTGCCCGCTAGTCTCGCTTGCCGAAGGGTGAAACGCCCCTCTAGGCAGGAACGCGCAGGCATTCGAACGCGCAGGGAGCGTATTAGTCGCAAAGTTGCGCGTGTTTTTTCCAGCTTTTGCGCGGGTTCGCGGGCACCTCTGCATTTCGAGGCTGATGTTGCAAGGCTGCGACTGCACGAACGCATGCTTCGTTTTGCCATACGTCTTCTTTTCATTTTTTTTTTTAATGTCTAAGTTTGTGTATCCGTTATAACTTTTCTGTCCGTGCGTTAAAGTACCGTGCGCTGTATCGCCAGAAATTTGTTTCCTTTTCGTGGTTGTTTCACTGTCTTCTTTTTTAGCGTTCGCTCATTTATGATAAATTCGCGCCGGAAGCAACGACACCATTTGACCTCCAGCCGGTCTGAGAGCTGGCTAACTTGCCTGGCTTTCTGTCTATTTCTCCTCCTCCTCTTGGCCACTCTGTCTTGAGCGTGTTTTTGATTGCAGTTTACCCAAGGAGGCTTAAACGTAAATTTAATCCTCGTTGGGTTTACCGAAGCTATGCAGCAGCTAGCCCACCAATATCGTGCTCTGCTGAATTATAGCATATAAGAGAGAACACCCTATGTCCACATGTGCGGTTTTTTTTGGAGGTCTTGCTCGCAGCACAAGTATTGGCTACTCTCTCTCTCTCTCTTCTCCCCTCCCCCTCAACCAATGTGTTTCACGAGCTTTACAGACGGGCACTACTCTGCAGCTGATCTCTGAAGTTCGCAATGTAGTTGCGCAAATAATTAGTGACGATACGTATACTGACGCATTCAACAGATGTAACGGAAGGAATGCTTAAAGGGAGGAGCACCTGAAGGCACTGACGGGAGAGACCAGGCCTGCAGCGGTAACCTGACGGGATTCGCTTTACGGACAGAGGTCTGTTAAAGGGCCCGAGCGGCTACCTTCGGGAGCGTGAAGTATACGCTAGGCCTGCCTGTGCCTTTCCAAAAGCGCACCTGCGCACTGATACACGCGAATGAATCTGTTTTTCGCAAGTGGCGACCAGGAAAGGAGAGAGAAACGAGGCGGGGAAGAGGGAATGTCACTGCTGTTCGGGGTTGCGTCGCTATTGCTTTGTGTTGCACACGCCTAGCCTAATGAACGCCTGTAGAACTGGGAACGCAGGCTTGGTATGGTGTCATAACAGACGCAAATTCGAAAGGCAGCTGGCGAATTCAGGTAGATATTTCCGCACGTCAGCGTAACACCACAAATTTTAACTGCGTCTTGTGCAGGATAATTAACTGTTGCGCTTATCGATAAAGTAAGATTTCGTCGCAATATAAAAGGTTAGTAAAAAGTCAACCTAACGACATTTTGTGCATTTGCGCAGAGAGCTCCCAAATAACGAACACACACGCACACACACACACACAAACACGCACACACACACACACACACATATATATATATATATATATATATATATATATATATATATATATATATATATACCGTAAGATTCATGACGTGTTATGGATCATGGCATGTCGTCAGCCCGAGCGCAATGCGCAAAAAAGAAAAAAAAAGAAAGGAAAGAAAAGAAATTACTTGTTTTGTTTTCCTTTTGTTTCAGCTAGCATAAAACAACCCCTCTACCACCGAGACAGCTTTGAAATGGTTCCTTTTGGTGAAAAGAAGGCTTTTCGAACCACGTGTAGTTCAGTAAGTTCCGTTTGATATACGAGATCTGCATGCTGCCGTCCCTCGTATTGGCCTCATAATCTGTGCACGCACGCTGGAGGCAAAAGTTGTTTACAATGCGTAGGTGACACTGGCGTTCATTCGTTATTGTTCTTCGGCAACCTTCGGCAAACGACGGCTGTCGAAGCACTTGCTTCTCTTGCTTGTCGGTCGCTGTGCCGATATAAACAGCTTCACGTTGATGTCGCGTCATAAGTTCGTCTTCGTCTGCTCTCCTTAGTTCTGGTGACAGCTCGTGGTCAATATAAGTTCTTTTCGCAATCATCGGTGGGTGCGCCCTTACCGTTAAGCAGCACTTAACGAATTGCTATAGAGCGCCAACCCTTGGAACATTTTACTGCTGCCAAGAATCCAAGAAAAACAACAATGCCGGTTTCTCCGTTCACAACCGCTATCTCTCTTTTTTTTTATGACCAGCTATTTTTGAGCACCGGGTTACGCTTATTAAATTATTTCTTTTTTCAACCGGAGGCGGAATACCTGCCAGGCAACATCGTCGTATAGAGCGCTCATACTTGTAGGTCATGCGCCTTAATATACCGTTGCTGCTTTCTGTATTAGGGATGATCGGGTATCTGTAGTTCCGAGGGCTATTTTCAGCTTTCAAATAAACTGTGCAATGCAGATCCTGAGTGGCAATCATTCGCAGGTTTGGTACGAAGGACGGAAGAATCGTATATTTCACGTTGACACGATGTTCCATCGCTTAGCTGATGCTAGAATGATGTCAGCTGGAATTGTACATCCTGGCTTTGAATCTGTATGTGCAGTGTTTTTTGTGAAACACTGGAAAATGTATAGGGAAGGAAAAAAAGAATCCAATTTTCTTTCGGCTGCAGGCGAAGTAAAAAAGGTAGGCGTTGACACGCTCTGCCCGCTCGGAAAGATGCGTGTTGACCCGCCGTCTTAGCCCAGCGGCTATGGCGTCGCGTCGATGAGGTCGCGGTTTCGATCACGGCCGTGCCTACTGCATTTCGATGGGGGGATGAAATGTAAAAACACTCATGCACTAGATTTAGATTCACGTTAAAGAACGCCACGTGGTCAAAATTTATCCGAAGTGCCTCACTACGGCGTACCTCATAATCAGATCATGGTGCTGGTGCGTGAAGCCACCAGAATTTAATTTAATTTTGCACGTAAGAACCGCCGGGTCGGCCTGGGTCAGCTCGACTTCTGACTCGATCCGCTCCCTATCGAGTTTTTCGCAAACGAAGCTTCTGCCCCGGTTTCGTCGTGTTGAGTCCACGGAAATTGTTGGTGCTATAAGAAGCCTTGACAGTATGTACCATAGTTCACTTTCTCTAGACCTTTCTTGCTCTGCGGCTATATTAAGGTCGGAAGTACGACGCTGAGCGTGACACTGACATGACTGAATTTTTCACTCTCTCTTGAAGCACATAGTACAACGTACTCATCGCCACAAGGCGTACCGGTTATGTATAGAGCTCGCGTTATAGCACACACACACACGCTCGCATGGAAATCAGTTGGCAGTCTCACCCAATTGGCGGCGAACAAGGGAGAGAAATAAACTTTTATTTAGAGTAGAGAACGAGAAAAAAAAAAACCTGGACGGTCACCGGTGCGTTTCGGCTCTAACGCAATGACCTAAGTACAACCAACTCGGTCGCCTATTCCAGAGAACGAATTTCTCTACGAGACGTGATAAAGGCGCTATAGTCTGCTCCCGCATTTAAAGAAGAAAAGAAGCGTCCAGCCCATCATAATTACGCAGAGCGGGCAAATACGGGAAATAATTGCAGGAGGAAACCAAGCGCTGTGAATCTCCGTCCCCTGCTTTAGCGGTTCCACTCTGTGCTCCAACATCGTACATAATATGGGGTCTTAAAGACTGTACTGTCTAGCGAACAAAACCTGGTGACATAGAGGTGGCTACTGAGATTTTCTGATGCGTATTGAAATTTCACACAATGCTTAGCGTTGTGCTCAAGTACCGACGCTTAGTGGTAACACTGAGCTTTCATACAGAATATAATGTACATAACAATGGCATCGAACGTGTGCTGGCTCACGTAAACGTATACTCGCAGTAGGACACAGAAGTTGACGGAAGATTAGATTTGTCCAAAGAAAAGAAGAAAAAGCTGTACTTCCACGAAGCGATGCATGGCTTCAAATTCAGTGTCCGTCTGTAGTAGATTTAGCAACCCACAAGGCGTTTGATTAAATTACAAGCGATGTGCCTTAACACAGCAGAAATTCACACTTGTCGTAGAATCCGTCTTCCGTAAAATTTTGTAGTCAATTGCGCGCTGCTCACCAATAGTGGTGCTTCTCCATATTATAGTTTGTGCGGCTGATCTCGTGTACGCATCCATGTTTCTATACGTCAATAATACATATATGTGAACAGGGGAACGTCGCATGAGCAGCCACGCGCTCTAATGAGGAATTCGACGAGGAGCACGTGCGAGTCTCGCCCACTCACCTGTTTACAGACGAGCCAGGAGTACTCGCTGGAAGCCCAGTTGTCGCGGTGGACGGCCTCGTGCTCGGACCAGTAGTCGCAGCGGCGTACTTCGCCGAACAAGGTCGGAAGCATCCACTTTTCACGCGTCGCGCCGCGAACGCCCTCGGGGGCCGTCAGAACGGGGGCGCACCGCTAAACGCGCCAAGCGAAGCCAACCGGAAAAGGCCCGTCACCCTAGACGGTACGGCGTGACCTCTCTTCTTGGCAACAGAGGATACTCTAAGCGGAGGTAGCCCTTACGTGGTTCGAAGTCCGTGTTCAGACGAGGTTCGAAGGCGACTCGGCCTGTCTGCGCTCTTGAAAGAAGCCTTGCAAGCAGTAAGACTTGTTTACCTTCGTCCTCGGGGTACGCCTCTTGGTTTTATTGATTTATCTATTCACTTCCCTGCGGCCTACAGGGGCAAACCTTGCAGCTGAGGTGGTCGACGTGCTGTGACTGTAGCAGATGTGCTCGGCGGTGGTTCGTGGAGATGCGCGCCAGGCCAACCGCACCTTTTCTGGCTCTTCCGGTGGGTTAAGGCGCTTTTTGAAGAAGCTTTTTACTTCTGCACCAATTAAGGCAGGTCGTTGTCCTGAGTACACAGCTGTAATCGTTGATCCATGGAACTCCGTAGAGTGTCGGTGTGGATTTCTCTTCAGCGAGCAGCCAGCTTTACTGGCTATCCCGGCGACCGCCTCTGCAGGAAAAAAAGAAGAAAAAAGAAAACAAATGAGCTTGAAAAAAATACCACGGCGTAAGCGAGGCAAGTGAAGGAAAAAAAAAAACCGAACCGTTATTTCACAGAGTGGAGAAAGGGGCTCGCGGCAGTTTTCAGTCGGCCTCGAAAGTTGCCACATAGGAAAACGCCAGTATAGGCCGGACGGAGGCAGGAAGTCGCGCTCTCGCCAGTCGATCGGAAACTCCAGATCTCAGTTCCGCCAAGCAGCTCCCCCACCACCCTTGGGCAATGCGCTCGTAAGACGACGGGCGGATGCGAAGCAAGCCAGCGAGTATGTTTTAAATTATGCGTACGCAGACGATGAACTAAAAAACACACAGAGAAAAGAGTGGGGACACGAGGGAGGTACACACACGAAATGCAGGATGCAATCCATTGCTACGTACACACACGGCCCACTGTTAAATCACTCCCCGCGAATGATGGCCAACCGGGCGACGAGTGAACGAGAAGCAATCTAGTAAGGTCATGCCGCATTTTCCGTTCCTTTACTGACGTTACACCGACGCGTAACGCGTGCTGCAACTCCACAAAACGCACTAGCACACATTTGAACTGTTGCCCAACACGTGCGGACAACGCACAACGCTCAGAGGACAGGACGCGAGCAAGGGCACGCACTTTCTCCTTTTCCCCTTCGCGTAGTACGTGCTGGTCGGGGAAACACGTGCGTGCATCTCAGCACTGCCCTCGCAGTAGACAAAACGTCGCAACGTAAACGAGCGAACATAAAAGGATGCAAGCCAAGGCCGAAAGGACAACCGCGCCCCCCTCCCCTCGGAGGGCGAACGCACCGTCGTCGTCTCGTGGTCGCCCGGGATGCGAGCCGAAGTCGTTCGGTGAAGGTTACACGGCCGGCGCCGTGTCGTGGTGGTACGATCGTATCCTTCCCCGTCCTCCGCTGCTTCGCCGGCGGCGACGGAATGCACGAACAGCAGCAGCAACGAATCCACGCTGCAGGCGCGTCTGTGAGCGCGCGCGTAGCTTCTCTATCCCGGCTCCCCACCGCCACCGTCGCTACGACGGCTTCTGCCTGCCTGCCACGTTGGATTCACTTCTCTTCGTTTCCCATCCACGTTTACCGCTTTTTTTGCAGGTTTGTTCGTTACGAGCGATCCACAGGTGCTCGTCGAGGGAGAGAGAACCAATCGAAGGGCTCGGAGGGGAGAAGGAAGAGTTGTCCGAGAGAAAGGAGATAGAGACGGAGAGGTCGGCGAGCGAGTGAGGTGGCTGCTGGCACGCCGCAGCAGAGGCCGCAGCCTGCTGCCTCTCGCAGTCTGCATGCCTGCCTGTCTGCGCGCTCGCGGCCGCTTTGTGTCGGGTGTCAGCGGGTTGTTGTGCGGCCATCTGGTACGCGGAACTAGACGAGCGGCTGTAGTAGGGCCACCGTCTAACACGACTAAGCACTCACCACCTTTCTTATCAACATTCATCCCGGTACTTTCATTCCCCTTCCCTCTTCCCCAGTGCAGAGTATCAGACAGGTCGCCCTCTCTGTCTTTCCTATGAATATAATATATCTATATATCTTCATTTTCTACGCTCTCTGACATCTGTCTGGCTGCCGAATAGAGCTGGTCTATTGCCAGACGATGCACCCAGACGGTACCAGTAATGTGATGCCGTACCTCTGAAGTTCACTTGGAGCTTATACGCCACAAAAATTTGTGCGAGCATCGCGTATTGCACAGCGTTGAAATCTGATGCTACATTCCGACGGCGTACTATCATTGCGCTGAAGCGTTCTGTATTCTTTTTTTTTTTTTTTACTGAACATACATATCTGTCTTCGTAGTTATGTTTGCACCCCTCCCAGAAGCGAGCGAGTGGCTAGGATATTCAGTGTAGAGGCACTGAAGGGCACGCTACATTTGCATAACAACTTGTACCTCTAATAACGCAACGGTGTCAGTTCGCGGAGAAGCGTCGCCTGGGCTTTGCGTACAACGAATGTGCTTAGCTAGTCTAGAAAAATTGGTAGCGCAAACTAAGCTTTGTGGTCTGCTGCTGGTCTTCCTCTTGTCACTTCTGGTCCAAACAAAAACCTATTGTCTGGTCGTCCTGTTCCTTTATGCCCATTTTTGCACCATGAAATTTATAAGATTTTGGTATGCTTAATCCTTCGTTCCTTTAGTATGGAACGTAGTCTATTGATAAACAGTTACTTAGTACATGGCATCCGACATAAAGCGGCACGCTTTCTCCAGCACAGCGTCTGATCTCAGAGGCCATGCCTAATCCGTGCAGACGCTACCGAAATTCGTGGCGCCGATGGGCGCTATGGTGTTCGAACTTCACGGCGGAGTCACTGCCTTCCTCTTGTTTTCGCGTCTTTTATAGCTTTCAACGCTTCCGATTATGCTTGCGACTGACCTGCATCGTATTCAAGAAGCCTGTAGCTTGCACATGGCCACTCGATGAAAGCAAACTTTGCGTTTTGATCGAGCTGCCGTGGCAATTACTAATCCATCTTAACTTAACGTACGTACAGCAGGCGTCAGACTTGACCGCTGCAATGAAGACAGGTCACGTGACTTTAACAAGTGCGCCCTGTAAATAACGCACATCGAATGTTTTGCAAGGAATACGCATTAGGCTCAGCACATTCGAGGCCCTCAAAAAGAATTATACACCATCCTGCGCAGGAGAAGCAAAAGAAGCTATCGAGGCCTGTTCGGGTTAAGTCTGACGGATACTGTATGCGTCCCTGGTGCCCCTTTCAGCTACGCGGCAAACAAGTGCACACTTTTTAAAAAAAGAACTTGCAGTTACGCAATACCCAACAGGCATGGTGCTTGAGTCTCTTCTTCCCAGTTTCCAGATCGAGAGAAAGGCGTTGCCCTTTGGATTCTTTCTCGCGTCCCAAGGCTCCGTCGGCGCCGAACGTAAACACAGCAGACTATGTGCACGGCGTCTGCCAAGAGTTCCGCGACACAAACATGTATACGCGAATTCCTTCGGAGGTGCTCCAACGCACCCCCCTCCCCCTTTATGACCATCGCCGCCTCTACCAGCGACCATAAAAGCAGGCGCCGCGGCTGTGAAAATGTTCGGCCTTGGGAGCCAGAAGCACGATTATGTAGCCGTATCCGTGACACAGATTTGTGCTCGCTTTAATTGCCCCTCCTCTTTAACCGAGGTAGTTTCTTCGGGAAAGCGTAGAGAGCCTCGCACCTATGTGTCTCAATGTCGCATACATGCCCACGTGTTCCTTTCCCTGTCTCCTTTTCCTTTTTTTTTTTTCTTGACGGCGTAAAAGTGGGCTTAGCGACTGCGTGTTGTTATTGTTTGTTACGGTCAAGGATACCTGCGCGTGATTACTGCAAGTTAGTCAGGTGGACGTTCACGAGCGCGCAGCGAATGATGAAACGGGAGACGACAAGCGTGATGTTGAGAAACTGAGAGAGGACGATGTGGATCAGACAACCAGATAATCTATTGGAGGTCAAGATAAGTTACCGGAGCGCGGACAGCAATGTAAACGAAAAGAATGTTCTCGGGAAGGTGGAGATGGGAAATAATGAAGAGTAATCGAGTAATGGATGGTGGCTGGAGACAGCGTGTCGACAAGGGCACTTGTCTTCGTCAGGTGAAGGCAAGTGATGAGTAGAACAACATAGCTCGATGAGATTAACGGAACTCGCTCAAACTCACTCAGACTCACCAAACTTCTGCTCAACTAGGCTCACTCAGACTCAACAGAATTCTAGTCTGCCGGGCTCACTCAAACTCAGAATCTCGGGTCGGTGTGAATGAGTCCTAGTTAGCCGACTCATGAGTAGACCCTTGGGTGGGTTCGCCGACCTTTTGACTCGACCCTTTTGTTGAAACGTGGTTCCAGAAACCCAATATACTCTTCATCACTCGGCGTTGAACAGGTCACGTAAGGCACTGAAGAGAAAGTCACTGGTCTAACAGCGTAAAAGGACTGCCAACGGGAGGTAGGCGCAGTCGGGAATGGTTCACTCTTGATTCATGCATGTTACCATGGTGATAGAAATGAGACACAAAGAGAGACGCAGACAACACAAACGTTGGACTATGCAGCTAAGATTGCTTGAAAGAAGGCTACACGGGCAAGAAGCATAAAGTTTGTAGCATTATTACTGCGCATGAGTGCTACTCCACCTCTGACTTGGATACTCCATTTTTTGTAAAGCCAACAGAAGTGATGATAGTTACATTGAGGAAGCTTGATGCGACTGTTTTTAGGTGGTCTTAGCGCAATTCAGTTTAGGCTCCGAGGACTACTCTTCGCAACTCTACTTCTGTGCTGCTACTCTCGGCTCAATTCGAAGACCTCCCCAGACAAGCAATGGCAATTGGTCAGATCTTTATTCTCTGACCCGTCCCCCTACAAAAGTCGGACCCTCTCTTTAAATATCATTTCACGCTACAGTGCATAGCAGTATCCAATCAACTGCCAGTTCTCCTTTCGCCAAAAATTGTCCATTGGTCCGGACTTCAGCAGTATAGGCTCTCTCTTGAGTTGTTCATTGGTCTCGGACTCGGTAGCAATCTCTCCCGTGGCACGAAAGCAACAATTATTGGTTCTTGTAGGTCACCGATCGCTCCCGCCTTCTTCCGCCCGCGCAGACTGTAGATCAGCGCGACAACTGCTATATAGGTGTCGTTGTTCGTTCTCATAACAAGTGGCCGCTCGCCGAGTCTTCGGTTTCGCACTTGGGTTCCCTTGTTGATATAAACAGTCGAACACGACCGCGGCGCCCATTTCTGGGAATCTGCTTCTTGCGCGACGTGCGCACGTTTAAGTAAACGCCGTAAACGTCTCCGCAGAAGTATGTCTTGCAAGCGGTCGGATGGCGAACGCCTTTCCCACATCCAGGTGCGCTCTGCCCCTTGCACGATCATGCATCGAGTCGAAGGAATGCCCATGCATGGTGCGTGGCAACTGGTCTGGTCGTTCCGCAAGCTGATCCGTCGATTCTCGATGCAACGTCTCCGTCGTCGTCCCATTCCCTCTCCGGTGTTCAGAGCGCTGTTTACGTCGACCGCATTATTCACGTTGACTCGTTGCAGCGTTCCCACCGTCGGCGCCCGACGTCGCCGGCCCGCTCACTCTCCAGTCCGCGGAGCACTGTTCACGTGGGCCAGATCGTTCACGTCCGTTTGCTTGGCACCAACTCGCTCGACGTGCTGCGTTAGGCTTGACAGTTCATAATGCAGTTATCGCAGTCTTTTTTGATCCTAAATGCATCAAAGACAAAGGTAACTTGAAATACTGGGAGAAGGGCGTTGTCCTCCGCAGTGAATGATAGATAAGCCATCGATAATTTTGGGGATCACGCTGAATTTTTCAATGGTTCTGTCTGGAGTATTGTGCGTAAAGGCCTAGCTCTTCGTTTCTTGTTCTTGTTGTTGTTGTTTTTTTACTCTGAGGGGGCTTCTGGGGTTCCCCATGGTTTGATGCTGAACTCAAAAAGTTATAGAGTCAACAGAATCCTTGTCTCCTTGTCCTTGTATCCTCGTCCATCCTTGCTTCAAGAGTGAGCGCATCGTAGCTTGTTTCTCTTACTCAGTTCTTGATCATGTGAACTTGCTTGGGGTGGAACAGATTATTCAAGTAAGTCTCGTGTTCGACGCCTGCTCGAGTTGTTCTGCGCTTTGTTTTCCACGTCTTGACCGGCGCTCAACAGTCAGCACAATAAAAAATAATCGGCCTTGTAAGTGCTGAGAACATCGCATCAGCGCTGGGCTTTCTTTTGTTTGCTTCTTTCTTTCATTCTTCTTTCTTTACTTATTTTGATGCTCACAGATGGCACGAGAATTAACTGGTCAGCAGTCGAGATAAGTAAGAGACTATCGGAGTATTGAGCGATTGATCGAGATTGATAGGTTCGGAGTCGTTGCGAGTGTAGGCAGTGGCGCAGTTTAGTGATAGAGGCTTTAAATACGAAAGTTAAGGTCGAGATCACACAGTTAAAAGACTATACATCTATGTATGTTGTAAAAGCGGGTTAAACCAAGCAGTCTAGGTGACTTAGTGCCCGCCCCGTTTCAAATTGGATCGCCAAATTAATAATAATAATAATATTATTATTAATAATAATATTATTATTATTATTATTATTATTATTATTGTTATTGTTATTGTTATTATTATTATTATTATTATTAGTCTAGCCTGATTATTGCTGCCATTTTTGGAACTCGTACGCCATTAAGGGCGCATTCGTGGCGAAAGCGAATGAGTGCATCGAGTAAGAGCATTTAAATTAGCGTAGAATCGCGCTGAGCATTGGCGTGGTTCCTGTTTCAGTTGATACGTAAGCGACAGTGCGGAGATCAGTAATGGACATCCGACCAAGAGTACACCGAAGCCGTGCCGTACGACGTATCGATTGGACATTCAGCAACACCGGATTTGAGAGGAATAAAGACAGGAACGTTCCGCCGATTCGTGGTAAACCGGAAGAACAATTTTGTTAGCGAAAGTTGCCACATTTACTTGTTAGAAGTGGCAGCAGGTGCGCCATAGGGGCACTCATCTGCATAGTTAGTGACAAAGTCAAGAATTCAGTGGTAAGTGCCCCTCAACGGAAACATGCTCGTACATGCGCCAGCGAATCACCGCGTGCGACTTTTTGTTCTGGAATTGGTGCATTACGTTGACATTCATGATTTAAAGAGAAGCTTTAAAACGTGGCTGTCATGAATGATTCATGTCTCGTGAATGAATGTGTGAAAACATGAATGACTCATGAATAATTCATGTTAATATGTTTCATGTTCACTCTTGTTATTCATGTTGTATATTGTTCATGTTATTCATGTGATTCATGTTTAACATGAATGTCGTCCAAACCACCACATTGTCGTAAACAGGCACTTCCTTTTTGCGCGAGCGGTATCTGTAAGGGAAGTACACTTTCTTTTTTTAAGCGCGGAGCTTCGAATAATACACGCGTCACGTTTTTTTTAGGAGCTTTTTCAGAATTCTGTTGAAACGGAAGAGCGGGAGACAAGAAGGAAGCGTGATGATATTCAAGTACACGACCTATGATGAATGTTTACGTGCTTACGTGATCACTGTGTATATATATCGACATTGTCACCCACAGGCTGGAGTAATATGCCAGGCTGAGATCTCCAGGATAATATTAAGGCCTGTATCTCTCGCTGTCTGAACAGGAATGTTCAACGTCTCCTCTTTAGACATGTCTGTTTAGAAAACGAATCGCAAACCACGTGCGAAATAATAATAAAAAAGAAGCTGCATTGAACTGTTCTCTTTTATCAAAGAGAACTCCCGTTTTACTGGCAAAAGAATAGGCGAACGCACGTGGCATGGGAGCCGCCGGAGCTTCGTGAGAATTACCGGCGCACATTTCCTACACGTGTGGATGGCTGCGTGCCGGAAACACAATAGATAGGCCCGACCGCTAAAGAACCGCGATGTTTAACTGTTAGTACAGAATGATTCAGCATGTATATATCATTAAAGAGAGACTAGAGGGCAACGTATGAATTAATTTACTGCTGAAGTATTCTCTCAAAAGTCTATTTGCAGTCATGCTGTGGAAAAAAGTGACTTTCCTTTTCTAAACTTCGCGCCAACAACATAGCTCCGGCGCGCATGTATTACGTCACAAATGAGTGCCCGTGTCGTCGTCTTTTCTGTGTTTTCCTGTCCCATTCGATATGTGTTTTCCTGTGTGACACATTACGAGCTCACAGTGACACCATGCTTCACTGCGGATTTCAAGCTGTAAGTTTCCTCGATTTGTAGGCACTCTGTGCGCTAGTTCGACGCAGCGCGACACTTAAGTCTAAACTGTGTGACAGCGCAGCGCAAGCTGCCTACAACGCGCACTTCGATCTGACTTTGTGTCAAGATCAGTTGAGCTCAACGACAGTGGCGAGCACAGTCGGCGATCGTCGAAAATCTGATCTGCGGGTCAAGCGCGTCGGCTTTTATACCTGACTCGTCGAAGGTTCCATCGTAATCGCCGGTACAATACTATTGACGTTGCCCATGCCATCTGATTATACACAAGGTCTGGCGAGAACACAGACAACTGACAGAAACAACGATGAAATTTCGAGTAAGTTTCAAATCATACAGGCGATAATGTTAAACTGTTAGCGCGTAAATGTAGCCCTCGGAAGAAGGATAAACAAGTACACGTGTCATTAGAGTTGACTAGTAGTACGCGGTTGGAAATATCTCCTAGTTTGGTTTCAACAGTAACCCTATATAACTGGCGTAAAGACAGTCTTCAGGTAACTTTGGTAAGTGTTTCCAACGTGCTAAATATTCCTTTGGTCCGAAGTGCAATCTCTCGATGTACGTTTTTCTGGCAAAGAAGCGGCATTAGTGGTCACCGCTTCGCTGCCGTCGCACAGTAGTACTACCACAGAGCTCGATACGACAACGAAATTAAAATGGTATTGGCATTCCTATGTGCATATTCGTCGGAATAGGATCGATTAACCACTCGCAGGGGAGACGACAGACCTCGACTGTCGCTGCACTTTCCTGCTCGCTTTGCATGGCCGCGAGGCCCACAGGTGGTCGCGCGACACTGCGCACGGCATAGTCTTTCGAAAACTGACTCGGAGAAGCGCAGCCAAACCAGAACCGTTGGAGATGGTCTACGGTGACAACTTGGAGCCCAAAGCAACGGAACGCATCGGAAACTGTCTGGATGCGTTGCGCGAACTAGCATAGCGTCGCTTAGACTAACCGCATAAGAAAGCGTGACAACGCGTTTACCTGCGAGCAGATGACCGCCCTGTCGAGTATGCAAACCTTCTGCTCAGCCGCCATCTTGCCTGGACAGCAAAGTGGCCCGCATCGTTTTTCGCTTGAGTGCTGTCATCTCGAAGCTGTCGCTTTTGCCGGCTTCGCTAGAGTTGTAACGAGACTTAAGATGGCCGTTGTCCACTTATAGCTGTCTATCTATAGCCGTCTACGGCGAGTAGCCCAATTTCCTGCTATTTGGGTTGATCTGTGGTGCTCTTCTAGACAATGTTAAGTTTGACAGTGTGTGGAATAGAAATAGTACCATATTGTCGAGTTCCACAATCGCAGCGTTTCTAGCCGATCAGAGAGGCCGTGGCAGCCCTGTCAATCGCTAAAGTCGAGTATATTGTTTATTTAGAATGTCTAGTCCTTCTTTACCCTTAAACAATCTACCAGACCCGAGAAGGCGCTTTATAAACTTCTGAAGTTACAGAAAGTTGTTGTGGTGTGGAGGCTTCAAACTGACGTCGCCACACGTTTTTCTTTATTTCTAGCTCATTTTTTAAGCAAAACCGTACAAAGCCCAAGCAGCATTCCACATGAAGGAAAATTATAACGATTTGTTTCTTTATTTCTGACCATGTATATTATAAAAAAAAATCAATAAGGTGTTTTTATTACCTACATCTTTGTTCGATAAGCATAATTAATTATATGTTTCCAGAACTACCCAAATCTAGAAACTTGCTCCAGCATGTGCAAAAACCCGGTTAAAGAGAGAGAGAGTGAGAATGAAGAGGGAAAGGCAGGGAGGTTAACCAGATATGAGTCTCCGGTTTGCTACCCTACACTGGGGATGGGGGATAGGGGTTAGAAAGATGACAGAGAGAAAAACGCAAAAAAAAGGAACGCGCACACATGGAGACACACACACAAAAGGCGTTCCAGTTAAAGTCGTTCACACAGGCCGGTAGATCGCAAGAAGCGCAAAAGCACTTGCACGACCTTCTTCTGTAACGGTAGGTCCTTTAGATGTTGTAGAATTCTTTTTTCGGATAGCGGTTGGTCGTCCAGTTGGTCAAGTTCGTGACTAAGGCATGCCCTCTGTGAACTGTACTGCGGGCAGGCGCACAAAATATGGCCAATTGATTCTTCATGGCCGCAGTGGTCACAGGTTGGGGTGTCGGCCATCCCTATGCGGAAGGCATAGGCTTTAGTAAAGGCAACGCCCAACCAAAGTCGATATAAAAGCGTGGCGTCTCTACGGCGAAGCTGTGATGGCGCTCGAAGACTTAATGTTGGATCAAGTGAGTACAGTCGCGTATTTCTTAAATGTGGCTCATTCCATTGCGACGCGGTGCACTGCCGAGCAAGTAGGCGGAGCTTCCGTGCCGCGTCAGTTCTAGAAAGAGGAATTGGGACGTGGCGCTCCTCAGTATGGGCTGAGCGGGCAGCGTGATCCGCCCGTTCATTGCCGATAAGCCCGCAGTGACTTGGAAGCCACTGGAAGGTTATTTCATGGCCTGCATCACTTATATGGTGTAACGTCTCTGTAATATGGAATATTAGTTGTTCGTGCGGTCCGCGTCGTAAAGGTGCCAGTAGAGACTGCAGTGCCGGCTTCGAATTGCAGAATATTGTCCATTTGTGTGGCGGTTCATCACCAATGTGATGAAGGGCAGTAAAAAGCGCTGCGAGCTCTGCTGCCGTCGATGTTGTCGCGTGGGTCGTCTTAAATTTGATTGTTGTAGCTTTCGCTGGTATGACGATTGCCGCCGCGGAGCTGCTTGGAAGGACAGATCCATCAGTGTAAATATGCGTAGAGTCACGGTAATTCTCGTACAAATATAGTAGCGTGAGCTGTCTAAGGGCTGGTGATGACAGATCAGCTTTTTTCGAGATACCAGGTATTGCGAGGTTGATTTTTGGATGAGCGAGGCACCATGGAGGGATCGAAGGTCTCGCAGCCGGAATGAAACAAGCTGGCAATGATTCATCATATGCAGTTATCGTTTGGCTGAAAGATGTGTGTGGCCTGTCCGCTGGTACAGAGGCTAAATGGTGACGAGGAGTCCTGGTCAGATGCCTTATATGGGTCCTGAGTACTTCAATTTCAATGTGGGTCTTGACAAGGTGGTCTCTAGCGATTGCTATCGTAGCCACTGTTGAAGCACTCTGAGGCAGGCCTAGACAGATCCGGAGCACTTGACCCTGAAGACTTTGTATTGTGCGTAGATTCGTTTTGCCTGTGTTGTTTATTGCTGGCAAGCTGTATCGCAGAAATCCTAGAAAAAGCACCCTGTACAGTTCTAACATGGCACTAGGCGACATTCCCCAGGTCTTGCCAGCGAAAACTTGAACAGGTGGCAGATGCCTGTCAACCGTTTCTTCACGTATGATATGTGTGGGCTCCATGACAAGTCCCTGTCGATTATGACACTTAGAAACTTGTACGATCGGACCCGTCGTATTATTTGGCCATTTATCATTACACTGTAGTTTGCCATGGGTTTGCGCGTAAATGGACTAGTGCGCATTTCTCGGAGGAAACTTCCAGGCCTCGATTACGGAGGTAGATAGCAGTTTGTGTGGCGGCTCCCTGAATTCTCGCTCGCAACTGTAGGCGTGTTACTGCAGATGTCCATATGCATATGTCATCCGCGTACATTGATAGCCTGACTGTGGTTGGCACGTGCTCAAGGAGAGCAATTAGTGTTAGATTAAATAACACAGGGCTAAGTACACCCCCCTGGAGGACGCCGCGGTAGCTATAATGTAGAGAACACAGTATGGCCTTCCTCGGTGCTTACAAAGAAGGATTGCATGGATAGATAGCTCCGTATCCATTGAAACATCCGACCACCCACTCCTACCTCTGCGAGAGCAGAGAGGATGGCTTCATGCGTAACGTTGTCATACGCCTCTTTAACGTCGAGGAATGAGGATGCGCAGAGACGCTTACGGCATTTCTCATGTTGAATGTAGGTGACCAGGTCGACGACGTTATCGATCGATGATCGACCGCGTCGGAAGCCCGCCATGGCATCTGGGTAGGTGTTGTGGTACTCCAAGTACCACTCCAGGCGTCCTAGGACCATCCTCTCCATTACTTTGCCCACACAGCTCGCCAAAGCGATCGGGCGATATGATGAGAGCTCCGACGGCGACTTGCCAGGCTTCAGCAGTGGAACAAGGCGACTTGTCTTCCAGGTTGTTGGTAGCGTGCCATTTCTCCAAGATTCATTGTACACCTCAAGAAGAACTCCTCTTGCTCGCTCCCCCAGGTGACACAGAGCTCGGTAGGAAATTCCGTCAGGTCCTGGCGCTGATGTGCGGCTACACAAAGCTAATACTGCCTTAAGTTCGTGGATCGAGAATGGTAGATCCAACCGGTGATCACGTGGTGGCGGACAGCTGCTCGAAGGCGATGGAATGTTGGTAGCTGTGAGTTGGCCGGATAGTCTGGCGCAAAAATCCTCTGCCACGTCAATCTCCGATCTCTTTTGAGAGAGGGCAAGCGCCTTGAATGGGAATCGCTGTACGGGAAGTGTCCGCAGTCCGCGCACCGTTCTCCATAGTTGCGATAAAGGCTTGCGTGGATCTAGCGACTCACAGAAGGCAGCCCAACGTTGCGATTCGAGCTTGTCTAACCGGCGCTGTATCTTCTTTTGCGTGCGCCTGGCGGTCCGTAGATCGTCCATTGTTTTCGTACGTCGGTATCTTCGTTCAGCACGTCGTCGGATTGCTCGAAGTCGTTCTAGTTCCACATCAAAATCATTAAGTTTCGAGGAGCATGTTAGAGTACACATAGTGTCTTGCACCACGCTCTTGATTGCCTCTTCCAAGTCGAAAGATGGATTGGCGTCGCAGTGTTCTTCCGTAATAGACTGAAATTTAGGCCAGTCCACTCTTTGGATCGTATCCCGTATTTTGGAAGCGGTCAATCCTCTGATCGTGATGTACGTGGGGATATGGTCGCTTCCGTGCGTCTCTATGTCCGCAAACCACCTTGCACGTCTGACTAGGCTTCGTGAGACGAAAGCCAAGTCAAGACAGCTGCTGTACGTGGAGCCACGTAAGAACGTAGGACTTCCATCATTCAGCAGCCAAAGTTCATTACTGGAGGCGAAAGATACCAGAGCTCTGCCTCTTGCGTTGATGATCGGACTTCCCCAGAGTGTATGATGGGCGTTGAAATCTCCAATGATGACCCAGGGATTGGAAGTTGAGGAAAGGATGTCTCGTAGTCTTTTGTAATCAAATCGACTTGACGGAGATAGGTAGGCGCCTACAAAAGTAAAGGCCAGATTCTTTTTCCTTACGTTTAGGCATATATATTGATTACTGTCATTAGGTGGTAGAGGCTGATGAGTGTAGGTGAGGTCACGGCAAATAAACACCAAAACCTTACTGTTTTCATAAACAGCTGACGACATAAATGATTCATATCCAGAAATCCTGATTTTATTCGATAAGTTCGGCTCGCAAATGACGATAATGGGAAACATATTGGCGTACACGAAGCGACGGAAATCCGAAAGGCGTGCTCTGAGTCCGCGGGCATTCCACTGAAAAATAGCTGCTTGTCGGACCTCTTCCCTAAAAGACCGTGGCTGTGGAGCCATGATCTACTCAAGGGTCGCAAGCACCGGACTCAGAGCGTCCAGAACTTGAAGCGCACTTCTGGCAGACGGTGTGTGCATGTTGCTTAGCAGCACGCGAATGGCATTCATTAAAGGCCTGATAAGTGCTATCACTTGCTCATCTGTTTTCCGCGACTCCTCGGATACAGCACCTTGCTGTACTGGGGGCGGCTTCTTCTGCGGCTCTTCTGGCGGTCGTGTACGCGGAAGTGGCGGCCATTCCTTTGTGGAGAGAGATCTGGCACTTTTCTCCCTTCCAACATCGGTGTTCGGAGTGCTGGAAACGTCCGCTGATGATGATGCTTGACGAGGTGACTTTTCCTGAAAGCGTGATGTTTTCCGCCGTGACGACCTTCGTCGGTGACGTCGTCTTCGCCGTACTTTCACAGCGGCCTCTTTGTGGGTAGAGTTGTCCCTCCCCATTTGTTTAAAGGGTTTGCGTTAACTTTCCCATGCTTGTAAATTCGTAAGCTTGGAACATGTAAAATTGAGCGTTTAAAAACGAATGTATATACGTTGGGCTACGTGGGGTTAACAAGCGTTGCTTTGTGAAAAGTGACCTTTTGTGGAAGTCACGTGCAGAGAATGATGCAAAAAAAAATTGACATTGCCCCTTCGGCCATCTGTTGAACTTCACCGCAATGTTCCTGCGTGACTTAATGAGCAGCACTCTCAAAAAACTGATATTTCGAAAGATCGGTCGAATTTTAACTACTTTCGCTTAGCAACTTCGGGAGAGTACTCCCCGCTAATAACATATACGCACACACATAACATATAAGTTGCGTCACAGCAACGGTTAGGACAGGTATAAAACGCTGCCAAAACGAAGCAAGGAAGTTAGGTCTAAGCGCCGTAAATGCGTTTATTATTAGAAGGGGGTACCTCCTCGACGTTTTTAGCTGAAAGTTGTTGAAATTGAGCCGCTCTTTCGAGATAACTTTTTAATGCTGCCCATTGAGTTCATCTGGTGCATTGTGGTGAAGTTCGACAGATGGTCGAATTCTTGGATATGGCTGAAGCGTAAGCTATACTAACACAACTTAACTTAATACAGCTCTTTATTAGTGTTTCCTCAAATGTGTTAATATAACTAACCATTATCAGGGAAATTTTTCTTGTGTATGATTTTCTCACAATCAATTTAATACAGCAGTCCCATAGGCAGCAAAAATAATGCTAACGCGAGGTATCAACAAGCGAGAACAGGTATAAGAAACCTGCACGAATCAAGCCGTTTGACGTTTAGAGTAAAGAAAAAACATGAGTCATTCCAATTTGTGAAGGAGGTTGACTAGCGAAGCTGTTTAGCACACGTACGACACGGAGATGACACTTAATTTTGAACAAAGGTACGAACTTATTTATTGTCTTGAAGGGTGGTCATCGTGATGAATTGTACGCACACTTGTTTATTGTCTTGATCGGTGGTCATTATTTCACTCGCAGCTACAATCACATTCTTTGATAACGTCAAATCGAAGCACGCACGCCTCTGGGTGGTCGGTTGGGCCGGATCGGTGTGGCATCGCAAGGGAACGCGTGAACCGCTCCCATTTCGGTACCGACACATCCTCGTTGAAATCACCGACAACGACAACAGGGGTAGTGTTATCGGCGCTAATTCACGCAGAGTAGCCATGAACCTCACGGGACTATGAGTCAATGCACTGTACACGTAAACCACCCCATTTTCGGTACCGACACATCCACATTGAAATCACCGACAACGACAACATGGGTAGTGTCATCGCAGCTAATTCGCACAAAGTGGGTAGCCATGAACCTTACGAGACTACGAGTCATAGCATTGTTTGCTTGCTTATGGGGGTATGAGCCATTGCTCACGGGGGTATGAGCCACTGATGATGACAGACTTCGACAGGTTGTTCTGTATGTTGTATGCGTGATTAGAAAGAATTTAAGCACTGTTGGCTTCACTTTGCTGAGTGCTTGTAGCCTCGGTCTTACGGGTTATGAGCCATTGCATTTTTTGCTTGCTTGCGGGAGCATGAATGTTTACGGGGGTATGAGCCATTCATGAACTTTTGTTCACTGAGAATAAGAATCCATGGAACCCCAGCTATATACAGCTTCGCTTTAATATTGAAGAATAAATTATCAGACGAATGAGGCCGGACGGGGCCAAGTAAGAACTTGAACAGCGTCTGAACAGCGCAAACGAATACAGTTGTGTTTAAATAATACAGCTGCGAAACGTGGCAGGAGTAACAGCCCTTATCGGGGAGTTGACAACGAGGCAATAAATTATTTTAGTGTCGACAATAAATAAGGTGGACGACATTATTTTTCCCGTTGATTCTATATTCCTGACGTAGTAGGAAATAATTGTTCGTAAAGAAATGAGCAACAAATGTGGATGGAACATCCTGTATTAAAGCTGTTGTGTCTTCCTGGCAGTAAGTGTGTAGATGTACATCTTTCACAGGAGTTGTACAGCCGGCGGTGCAGGTGTTAGCCTATTTGCCGCGAGGGCAAAACTATGCGCGCGCTTGTTTAATTATTTTCCCTGCTTGAGCTTAATGAGGCTCCGTTCGTGGTATCAGGATCCCTTATGTCGAAGCGTTGAATGAACTCGTCGATGCTGATGTCTACCTCCGCCATATATATATATATATATATAGTGCTCTACCGCGGCTTACCTGCCGCGATGGCGACATTACGATGGAGGAGAAATGCAAAAACGCTCGTCTGCTTAGCCTTTGGTAGACGTTAAATAAACCTAGGTAGTCAACATTAATCCATAATCCCGCGCCAGGCGTGCCTGTAATGCAATTTCTTGGTTTCGGCACGTAAAACGCCAGAAGTTGAAAACACTTGCTTCCTGCTATACTCCGCTTATCTTAGAATATGCGGGGGCTTATACGTTGCTGTTAGAGATATCTTTTATAAATATAACGCCTAAATCTACTGAAATAAAACGAGATCACTGAAAAGAAACATCCTTGACTGCTCGCCACAACCGCAAGCGTGGAGAACGTGATGTCCGATAATAAAATAAAGTTGTTTTTTTTTACGCGTAAGTTATGTGCGAAACGCGAATGAACTTGGCCGGTAGTTTGCAAACGGATGTGCTGAAGCCGAGGCTGTAGTCTCTAGACACTTGTGGCGTATTCGAAGGATCAGTTACGGGCAGTGCTATACATGAAACTCATGAAAGACAGCTTTAACGAACAAAAGTGCGTCTGATAACGATATAACCTGGGTAACTTATTGATATTGGAGGCGGCCTATAGCTATGCTTGAAGTAACACTTCACTGCCATCTTAACCTTTCTAGTGTTGCCTGAGTCTATTAATATATGCCTGCAACAGGCGAGAGCCCAGGAGCGCTTATCTGCTACAGTACCGCTGTTGTAACGCGCTTATTTAATTAAGTAGACAAAAAATAATTAAAAACAAATTCGTAGTCTTTAGACAATGATACAGTAAAGAGCGCACTGTTTCTGTTGTCTGCTGGCTCGAGTAACGTTAAGTCCGCTTACTCTTTATGTGTTCTTAAGAATTACTCTTCGCTGCAACGTCGGGCACTTTCGAGGGATATTGTCAAGCTGGCGCTCGTATAGTATTATCGGGCAGCAGCCATTTAGTTATCTGATTGATAAGCCGGCGCCAGCTGTATATTTCACAGTACTGCATAGTTGTTGCGTGGCAGGAGCATACAAGCGCTCACGGCCGGGGTCAACGTCACACTGTGCGCTGTTTGCGCCGCTCCACTTAGGCGTTCCAGTTGTCCTGCGGTCCGAATGGAGAGGCGATGGCAACCTTGTTACACTTGTGTCACATGGTGCCAGAAACAAGTCAACCGGATGTAGAGCACAACGTAAGCAGAAGCGTGGAAAAAAAAAAGAAATACGTGTGGATCCCACGCACTACGGCAATCGAGATGAGCGAACCTTTCACAGCTGTTTGCGTTGACAGACGATAATTAGCGGTGATTTTGAGGGCGAACGTTTACGCCTCTTCGCGTTTATTGCAGTACGAGTGAGGTGACGGGATGTTAAAGGTTGCCTTGCGTGCACCACTTGCGTTTCTATACGCGCAGTACACAGGACGCATGGCGAGGTGTGTTTGCTTGAAGCGTTGTAGTCCGCCATTGTTCATGGCCTCCGAGAGGGTTCGCACTGTCATTGCCTCTCGCGGTGCATGGCATCGTGGCAGAAGCACTAAACGTTAATTGAATTATGGGACTTTACGAGCCAAAGCCACCATCTGGTTATAAGGCACGCCGTAGTGGGTGTGGGGGCTCCGGTTTAATTTTGTCCGCCTGGGATTCTGTAACGTGCACCTAAATCTAATATACACGAGCGGCTTTTTTTTGCATTTTGCCTTAGTTGAAATGCAGCCGCCGTGGTTTGGACCAAACCCGCGACCTCGAGCAACGCCATAGCCACAAAGCTACCGCGGCGGGTGTTGTTTGGCTGGCCGGCCGCTTGCGTATAGCATAGCATTGACGCTGCGGTGATTTAGTAAGGTTTTGCGTCTGTACGCCCTGCGTAAATTTTCCGTTGGACAAAATTGCACGGCGTCTATTTTTCAGAAATAGCAGCAACTTACGCGTATCGTACCCTGAATTTACATTTGTCCACTTTGTCCGCCACTCTTCCAGCGTATATACTCGATTTCGCAGGTCGTTTGCAGCACTATGGAAGCTGCAGGACTTCTTAGTCAATAGGAAGGCAGGATGGCCTCGATATGTGTTCATCCGCGCCTCGTTGTCTTCCCAGCGCCACAGTAATTCGTGGTAAACGGTGTACGTGCGCAAAGATCCTAACATGTAACGTACCACTGCAATATATACTGTCACAATGTGTTATGCTACCAATAATCAGACATTTACGACCGGAATCATATACTCCGCTACTCAGTATTTTTATTTATAGAAGTACCTGCAACAAGACAAGTGCATTATTGCAAGGGGGGTAGCATTTGTAGCAAAAAGAAAAACATAAGCAGAAGTTGAACTGATTTGAAAAAGTAGACACCTAGGTACAAACGCAACATAAAGAAAGAAAGAAGAAAAGAGAAGAAAAATTGTAGCAGCAGGCTCACAGGCTCATTCACATCATAGAAAAGAAAAGCATGGTTTACCGCACGAAGTGAAATGATGGGCGCTAACTGCAGGTCAGACCAAAAAATGACTTAAACTCGGACTTTTCAAGACTGTTTGAAGGACTTTAAATTCGTGATCACATCGCAAAGAAATGAAATGGGGCGAAAAAATGTACAAGTTCTTGTTTATTCCTGTGAGACTAGAGTAATTTCGAAAAAGAAATGTTCTCATTTCGTTGCTGAGTGCCGTTGTGCTAGTGTTTCCAGCAAAGGTTTTCTTTAGTCAGTCTAATACTGCTGTGGAAGTTATGTAATACTGCTGTGGATGTTGTAATTTGTAGAAACAAACCTGGCAGCGCGGTTTTTAATGCGTTCAAGTTGGTCTATGAGATAAGAGGTTCGAAGGTCCCAAGCCGCGCAAGCGTACTCGAGTATTGTGCGAACATTTGTTTCGTAAAGCTCCTCTTTTACACCTTCTGGGGCTTTATGAAGATTACACCTAATGAGTTTAAGATATTCTTGATGACATTAAGGTGAGACATTATATATGCCTATTCCAGGTCAAGTTTTCTGAAAAGTAGACTTCAAGATAATTAAATGTTCAACCCGTTCAGGAGGCAGTCAGTCCAAATTTTAAACGGATCTCACAGGGAGGCGTCTACGTGTGGAAGACACGAGTTGATACTTTGCGCTGTTTAAAGACATGCGAGGCTTCGAGCACCAACCTTTAATTGTGTTTAAATCACTCTGTAGGCAGCTAACATCATGATTTTGAATATCTGTGAACGCCTGTGATTGGAACGCGTTTTCTGTTACCTGTTTCTGTTTTTCTTTTCTCTTTCTTCTTTTTTTTTCTTTTCTTGATCCATTTTATTCTTGCCCTCGCTATTTGTCGTATTTACAACCTCTCTATCCCCCACCCCATTGCAGGGTAGCAAAACGGAAGCTCGCCTTTAGTTAACCTCCATGCCTTTCCTCTTTCTGTATAAATTACGCAGTCGTACGCATACAATCGCTCTTTGCACTGAAGTCCTTGCGCAACATCATTAATATAAACTAAATGTAACAACGAGCTCTAAATAGACCCTTGGTGTACGCCAGAAGTTACAGTGACACCATTGATTTAACTCCCTTGATTAAGACAGTTGTGTTCGCCCAGTCAAACAATTTCCGATCCGATCGTCTATAGCAGGATGATTGCGGAGACGTGATAATTTATGTAACGGCAAGGCATGAGGAACCGTATCAAAGACCTGTCGGAAGTCAAAAATGCACACTATACCCGGTCCCCTAGGTCGAAAGAGTAAAGCAGATCGCGGCAGAATTAACAATATTACCTGTGTACGCCTTGTACTTTGGGCACTGCTGCAAATAACCTGCGAGGTGGGAGTGCAGTAGTAGCGTTTAATTTATTCAAGAGACCTCGAAAGATGTATATGCTTCCTCACGGCGCGTTCGATCCCTCTTGCGTGCTTCAGCCACGTATGCGAGCTGCCACGAGCGAAGTGTGGCGAGGCTGCTATTCACTCGTTTCGTCACTGTGTCGGCTCTACCCGTTCTCTGCCTCCTCTCCCTACCTCTTGTCCACCATTCCATTTACCCTCCTTCTGGGCTGTTATATGGGGAGTGCAAAGGTATAAGCGCCGCAGCCACTGCAAGGCTCTCGCAGTAGGGGGGTGGAGGGTTGTAACGCATGCATGGTTACAACCGTCCAGAGGGTATTTCAAGACGCCCAGGAAGCTCTAAAGGGCATTGTGGCAACTGGTTGCGTATGTCGATTGTCCCCTCTGCGGTGCTCCTGCCATGTGTACAGACGCTCTAAACCACCCTACGACGCGGCATGCCAGACTGCAGCAGTGGGAAAGCCGAAGAGGCAAAGAAAGCTGCTTAAAATAAAATAAGCAAAATCGAGTCACCATCATCATCATCAGCCTGGTTGCGCCCACTGCAGGGCAAAGGCCTCTCCCATACTTCTCCAACTACCCCGGTAATGCACTAATTGTGGCCATGTTGTCCCTGCAAACTTCCTAATCTCATCCGCCCACCTAACTTTCTGCCGTCCCCTGCTACGCTTCCCTTCCCTTGGAATCCAGTCCGTAACCCTTAATGACCATCGGTTATCTTCCCTCCTCATTACATGTCCTGCGCATGCCCATTTCTTTTTCTTGATTTCAACTAAGATGTCATTAACTCGCGTTTGTTCCCTCACCCAATCTGCTCTTTTCTTATCCCTTAACGTTACACCTATCATTCTTCTTTCCATAGCTCGTTGCGTCGCCCTCAATTTAAGTAGAAACCTTCTCGTAAGCCTCCAGGTTTCTGCCCCGTACGTGAGTACTGGTAAGACACAGCTGTTATACACTTTTCTCTTGAGGGATTATGGCAACCTGCTGTTCATGATCTGAGAGTGCCTGCCAAACGCATCCCAGCCCATTCTTATTCTTCTGATTACTTCAGTCATCTTTGTTTCCCCCTTTCCCATTCCCCCGGTGTAGGGTAGCCAACCGGACGTTATTCTGGTTGACCTCCCTGCCTTCTACTTATCTCTTTCCCTCCATTTCAATCTCATGATCCGGATCTGCGGTCACTACCTGTCCTAAGTAGATGTATTCCCTTACCACTTCCAGTGCCTCGCTACCTATCGTAAATTGCTGTTCTCTTCCGAGACTGTTAAACATTACTTTAGTTTTCTGCAGATTAATTTTTAGACCCACCCTTCTGCTTTGTCTCTCCAGGTCAGTGAGCATGCATTGCAATGGATCCGTTGAGTTACTAAGCAAGGCAATATCATCAGCGAATTGCAAGTTACTGAGGTATTCTCCATTAACTTTTATCCCCAATTCTTCCCAACCCAGGTCTCTGAATACGTCCTGTAAACACGCTGTGAATAGCATTGGAGAGATCGTATCTCCCTGCCTGTCGCCTTTCTTTATTGGGATTTTGTTGCTTTCTTTATGGAGGACTACGGTGGCTGTGGAGCCGCTATAGATATCGTTCAGTATTTTTACATACGGCTCGTCTACACCCTGATTCCGTAATGCCTCCATGACTGCTGAGGTTTCGACTGAATCAAACGCTTTCTCGTAATCAATGAAAGCTATATATAAGGGTTGGTTATATTCCGCACATTTCTCTATCATCTGATTGATAGTGTGAATATGGTCTATTGTTGAGTAGCCTTTACGGAATCCTGCCTGGTCCTTTGGTTGACAGAAGTCTAAGGTGTTCCTGATTCTATTTGCGATTACCTCAACCTCAATTCGAAATTACGTGAATGAGGGCAGCAGTTCTATCCTCAACCTGATTTGTGTCTGACGTTGAGCGAGGCCGAACGCTCGGTGAGGTCGAGTTTTGAGGTCGGAGTTTTCCGCGCCCGCCGCAGTGACTCAGCGACTATAGCGACCTGCAGCCGAGCACGTGTTTGAGAATTGAATTCCAGGCGGTGAATGCGGCATTTCGATGAAGACGGAATCCAAAAATGCTCACGTACCGTGCTTCCTGGGCACGCCAAAGAAACTCAAATGTTCAAAACTAATTCGAAGCGCTCCACGCCCCACTGTGCAGTTTAGAGGCGTTAAATCAGTAATAATATCTCTGCGAGGAACTGCTATAGAGGTATTGGAGATTTTTTGAAAAAGATATATGCAGTTCCAACGCACATGTTGAAACTTGTGTCAACTGAAACTTTTGTGAAGCAGTTAATGAAATACTATAAATGGGCTCATTTCATTTCTGCGCCTTTGGCGGCTTAAAGGAAACTGGCGCGCGCACGTGGTCTGGCGTAACGTTGCTACGCAACGTGACAAAGCTTTCATAAGCTTGTGTTTCTTCATTTCGTCTTATTTGTTTCAAATGTGCTGGCCACATCTTGGCCATTCCACGGCTGTGGGCATGTGCCATAATGGGGAACTTTGAGTCATCATGAACACGCTGCAACCGTGTCAAAGAGCTAGTGAATGTTGTCGCGACATGTGCCACCCACTTTTCATCAACAGCCATTGGGGCTATGTGCCATAGTACAAAAATCATCATCATAATTAACACGCGTACACGCTGGTATCTGCAATAGAATGAGAATCATAATCATGAACACGCGGCGATCATCGCTAAGAGCTAGTTGGTGTAGGCATGAGAGGAGTGTACGCGCCGCTTTGTGTGGTCTTCTATCTATGAACCGATAAGGCGAGACAATATATTTACAGCCGTGTGTGCTGACGGCCGGACTTGGTCTGGCGCATCTACTTGTGCGACAGATTGATTGTCGTTTCCTCTTTTTTCACGATATTTCACACCCGACACTACGATCATTCGCATTTGTTGTTATAGCCAATGCTTCACACAACTAGGTAATTTCATTTATTTTATTTTTTTCAAGTGAATGTATACTCGGCTGTATACTCGGCGAGAGCCCGACCAGCGACCGACAGACCCAGGCGAAACCATGTAATAAAGGCAAAAGCAGCTTCGCTTTAAAAGACAAAAGAGGAAAGCGAGCTATGCAGCAAGATAGCGAGGAATACGTAGCTAGAAAGTGGCATTTCGCCTCTCCTGCTTCGTTCTTTTGGATTATCTCATATTTTTATTCCCTCTTTCCGGTACCCCAGAGTAAGGTAGCCAACTAGACGCATATCTATGCATTTATGGTTAACATCGCTGCCTTCTCTCTTTCTTTCCTCCTCCTCCTCCTCCTCCTCTTCTGGGCGAACAACATGTTTTTCCACAGTATACGGGCACGAGCACAAGTATGTAGCCCGAAACCTTGACGAGGTCTGGAGATAAGGCGGCTAGAATATTGACCAATACTCGAAAGGGAAGGTAACAGGGTAGACACCTTATCGCGCCAGCCTGATAAGCACAGCGGGTCGTTCGACGTGATCATCCGAGCAAGCTCCGCGGATTGACACGGCCAAAGCCACCGGGCGCTTACGCAGTTTTTTCGATTACTCGAAAAACAAGTAGCGACTGCCGTACGACCAATGTGTGCCTTTAAACGAACCAATGGATGCACTTGAAGTCTTAATATTATGCACAGAGTTCTAGAAGAAAAGGTGAAAGCAGGGTGTAGGGGTCAGTCCGCCAGCATAGTAGCTTAACTAGCGTGGGGATAACGGGCGTTGCGTAAGTTTACATAAACGTTGTTCTTCTGACTTCGAACGCTCGTGTTGCTGCCGTATGTCCGACGCCCAATATCCACTTAACCAAGCGATGCAGTTTAAAGATAGTTTAAAACATTGTGGGGTTTTGCGTGAGAAAACCACGATATGATTATGAGGCACGCCGTAGTGGGAGACCTCGGATTAAATTTGAACACCTGGGGTTCATTAACGTGCCCCCAATGCATGGTTCTTGCGTTTCGCCCCCATCGAAATGCGGCCGCCGCGATCGGGATTCGATCCCGCGCCGTCGAGCTTAGCAATGCAACACCAAAGGTACAGTTTCATACGCATATTATTAGATGAAAATCTGCAGCCTCGGTAGTCTCTATAAAGTTAGTCACGTAATTGCAAATGTCGCCATCGACTGCCTCACAGAATGTAGGCGAGGTACCAGATCTGTAAAGTATGTGAACAGTACACCGGTGTATTTTCTTCTTTTTTTGTTCATATTGAGGCGCTGAGGCCTCCTTATCACCTTAAACGCTGTACGCCTTCCTACTGTACCTGGTAGCGCTGGACCACCCAGCCGCCCTGAGCTGCTCGATGCGCTGAGTCCAATACTCGCGTCCCATACTGACCACATCAAAACAGCCAGCAGGCTGCGTGTAAGTTTCCTGATGGCTCGTATAGTGCTCGCACATGAGCAAAATATCATCGTCAACTAGCTGCCGGAACCCCGCAGCGCGTCGATGACGTGCGCTTATGCATATTTCACCATGTTGCATGCGCATACCTGTTGTGGACAGTACGGAGATCTTAACGATTTCTAAGAGTTACAAAGAAAATGGGAAATATATTAGCACGACAGATCACCTGTGTGCCATGCGTCTTTTCACCCCACATTGCAAACAGCCAAGAAAAAAAAAAGAACTCTAATAGGTGCTGAAAAGCATGATCGATGACATCAGCAGGCCCACTAATGCTTCGTTGCCCGCGTGATGTCTTCGCCTTTATACCCTATTCTTAATGTGATAGCATTATAGGCGGACTTCAACCACTTTGGAGGTATCACGTTCTTCTGACGAAAAATATGAGTCGATTCCGAAGGTAGTGAAGTCCAGCGTCTCAAAGCGCTAACGACAAATGAATTGTGAGAGAGAGAACGAGAGGAAAGGGAACCGAGGGCCCGATATTTATTAGTCATATCATAAGAAGCCAACAAACAAAGCCACCAAGGACAGCATAGGGGAACCTGACCTGGGCACAAACCCAGGTCTTCGCATTGCGCGTATGATGCTCTTAGCAGTTGAGCGACCGTGGTACCGTTTTCCCAGCCACTTTCTAAAGTATTTATGTTTATTTGCTAGAACTAAACCTGGGAGTGTTAGCCAGCGCCATGGCTCATGGCCTTGACGGCGGATGTGGAACATTCTTTCTGCCACAGGCGTCACGTGTACAGGTTGTTCCTTCACTAAAGTCGTCGAAACGCGAGAAAAAATAAGTTGCAAATCTATGACGTCCCACTGACGTTGTGGCACTATACTGTTGGAGCGCGATATACTAAGATTAATTTAAAGTTTGGCGTTCATTGCCTCAGATATTAGCCATGTTCCCGCTAAAGAAAAGAAAGCCTCGTGAAACAGTGCTTGTCTTGAAGGAGCTGTTGTCGGTATATTATTTTCTCTCTTATTTGTTTGAAACCTTTGCGCAGTTTGGGGAATTAGGATGAAAGGAGCAGGCAGTGATTTTTGTTGTTGTTGAATAACTGCAGACAAATAGAAAGGTGAACCAAATTAAAGCCAGCTATGCCAAGGCGTAGTTAAAGAAATGGAAACTACACATTTCCCCATATACGTTGCACACGTACCACAAACACACAAGCGTGCTAAACGTAATTGTAAAAAAAGGCAAGCAATAAAAAGGAGAAAAAGCGTCCTATATGCACCCGCGTTAAGTAAAAGAAGTTAATGTCCGTCTCCAGGTATCAATATCTCATTGAACTAGGGTGAAATGGAAAATTGTGATCGACTCGACTGCAGCACGGAAACCTATACCCGTTTCTCGGAACCATAGTTTCGACTTGATTAATTCGGCCTCGAGAGCTCTGCGCAATATGCCCTGCTGGTTAGCTCACATGGTGGAGCGACCGCTCCGGAAGGGCGTTGTTCCCGCGTTCGATCTCCGGACAAGGGCTAATTTCTCTACAAATGCGTTGTTTTCTTTCCGATAAATCCGTACAGGTTTTCTCGTTACCTACCTGACTACAGTCCGGTGGGTGACGATATACTGTTCGCAACCTTTCATAACCCTTTCTCCATCTTGCTAGTTCCAATTGATTTGCCTCGAACATTCACCAAAAAATATATATAGTGCACCAGTTTTAACTGCTTTGATATTGAGTCTTAGCGTCCGTTCTCAACGCTGTGCTCACCTGCAGCGGCGCGACCCCGACGGGGCCACGATGAACGACCACCGTGCCTGGCGCGAGACGACGATCCGTGCAGCCGTGATTTTCGTGGTGCCGGCAGAGCGCGCGTGTAAGTAGCGAGGGCTTGCAGTGGGAGATCCTGTAAGGCGAGCACACCCACCCTGCTGCGTGCTGGACACCGCTCTGATGTTACGGACGGAGCGGTCCGATAACGTCCTGCTCGGAAATTCCTCCGCGTGGCCGCTAGACGTGGACGCAGACAATCGGCTCGTCCCGAGAGCACACACGACGCGTTATCTTTATTCCATTTCTTCTCGGGCTTTGCAGCGATGAAACACTCTTCTTTTTCTTTTCTTTTTTGTTTTGTTTATTGTCTGCGGTGTCAGTAGTGAGTACGGGGGCGTTTAACGGAGATAACGACGCTGTGGAAATGATATCTCCATTTTCTGTCTAGACCGCGTTCAAATCTCGTGAGAATACGTGGTTACTATTTGATACACAGGTCGTCAAAAATGAAGACAAAGAAAGAAAGAAAGAAAGACACTAATCAGTTGTGTAGGTCCCATGCACGTGGTAATCTATGTGATGCGACATCATTCGCAATGTGGATGCATTCGCGAAACTGGCACTGTCGACGCCGTCGTAAGCAAGCTAACGCTGTCTTTATGACGTCACGATCGTCATAGCATAATCGCCACTCCGTAGTCTTCGTGCCGTCGTCGTCGTGTCACCATCGCCACCGTCGCGCCGTGGAGTGCCTTAGGAGAATTACGAAAGAGGCGAGGTACCGACACGGGGGATACCCGCAAAGTGGAAGCAGCTAGTCACTGAACACTATCGCATCAGAAAAGGAAAAGTAATTCACATCCACAGTTCAAATCCAATGAGAAAGCTCACTGTTATTTTGCAGTATACTTTTTCATGCCAATCTTGTACTGCATTGCTCTTAACTGGCAGTCACTGCTAATCAGTATGCAATGCTTGGTTTATATATTGTCAGCCGGCACTTAATCGGGCCTGAGCCGAGCGCGCACGTTAGCAATTGTAACAGGATTATTTAACGGCTTATTTGCATTGTGTTAGCATTTTCTCCAGGTGGCTTGTACAGGTGCTCCCTCTGACAGCCTACTTTGAATACCATCTATATACCACATTTGCTTGTTTCTAATGCCCCCTCGACTGTGACGCATATCCGATTTTCTCGGCGAGAAATGAAAAGTGCGATGCCCTTTATTGTAGAACTGACTTTGATTTTCGAACTTTGAGAAATGATAAACACAATGCCCTACATATTCCATTCACCAGCTTTCCTTGACAAGAGAAATGGTAATGGTGATTTATCGTCACTCGGAAGAATAAAATTTATTGCATCCAAGCAAGTATGGACAGGGCATCACTCATCGTCACTATCGCAGGTCTCGTTACTATAAACAGCCCCGGGGAATCATGTGTTCGGTGCCACCTACGGCATTTCAAATACCGCATTTCTTAAACGGCTTGCAAGCCATTGCAGCCTAAGCTGCGGAGAAAGCCACTTCCGCTTCAACAGCTTAGGTGCTATTTGGACACTGTCAAAATTTTAATAAGTTATTGAATTCCGCCATGTTCGTGTTTTGAGCCAATCATTGAAGGTGCAGTAGCGGTTTCAACCAATCACAGGTGACAAGATGTCGAATTGGACAAGACAGCGGAGTTTGGCAGTACTCCAAGCAGTGCAGTGTGCTAAAATACTACACCGTTAGTGTGCTGGTTAGAAGGGGGCAATGTAGCGGGCGGGAGCCGGCGGGGCGCACAGAGGAGGGATGAATGTTGTAGATGGCGCTACTTGCAGCAGGTGTGCAGCTTTCGCGGCTTTTGAAGGGGACGGCACATGACAACTAGCACGCGCGTTTCGTTCACTTTGCGTCGCGTTTGAATTTTTAATGTAATGCGCGATGCAAACATCACGAAGTGTGTGCAGCTCCGAGATGCATTATTAAGAAGCGTGGCACTTCTTCGGAGAGCAGGGACTAGAAATATGCGTTATTTACAACACCGAAATGCGCAGCAGATTTTAGCCATCTGATTTAAAAAAGGAGTAAGATCACATTTGAAGGTTACTCTGGACGAGTTGGTTTTTACTAAAAGGATTGGTGTTAACGCAAGCGAACGTGGATCGTGAACACAAACAAGCCGAAACTGCGATTTTCAACTTTTGGCATTCGGTCAGCTGCCGCAAATATAGCCAGTGGGCACCGAGAAAGTCGTACATGCAAACGGACAAAAACAACGCTGGGGCTGCGCGCAATAAACTGGTGAGTAACATCACCGAGTCGTTCAGTTCATTGCCACGTCCGCATGCACCACCAACATGCCCTTTATAGAAACTTTAGTCTTGTAAAAAAAAAAAGGGGGGGGGGTACGTTTGTGGCCCGCTTTGGCGAACCGCAACATGCACTAAACATTTTCCATCATTGCTTTTATCGTAGAGGTTGTACTTTATTACATAGTACAGTAATCCACATCCACGCATCAGACCAAGTTTAGCAGTAGGCTTTACTTCACTCTCCTTAACTTCAAATGTTTATGGCGCTTCCTTTGAAGAGCTTTGTCCTTGTTCAACGATTTTGTGAAAAAGTGCAGCCTAGTTAACACCACAAAGTGGATCATTCTTGCAGTGACCTCTTTGCGATGGAGCTCGCATTCCACTTGGCAGAGTGTTAAACTGCTCAAGAATTACATAAAATCATGCACTTCTTAATGTGCACACAAGCGTGGTCTACACGCCCACGCTTGCCCGGCAGGCCTCGCTGGCGCTACACTGACCAGGGCCGTGCCGCAACTTGTCCTTGCACACCAGCGTGCTTTAACGCCCCTAGCGGCACCGGGAAATTTCATCGTTGATCGCGCATCTCCCTAGCACGGCGCAGATACGCTGCCCGTCACACTGCCCCCTTCTAGCCACCATACCGATAGCACCTTGCAGCGACGTCTGGATTGGATTGGATTGGATGACAGAAATTGTTAATGCCAGTGACGATAGCTTTTCACTATTGTAGTTTTCATTTCATACTCGTATCTAACGCAATCGCCATTATTTAGTAAGGCGATCCTTAAGAACGAGTAAATACCGTACTGGCTATGTTCGCCCCCTCCAGCCGTGCACACCTTCGTCCAGGCTACAGCAACGGCCAAGCTACGGCGTTAGTGGTTTATGTCGCGATGCAACCGTGTCGTGATCATATTTTACGACGCGACCAGCGGCGAAAGCGAGAATCTTCTTCGGAGAACGTGCGCTCTGTTGCAGCAATCACATTCAGCGCGCAACGGTACACCGTTGTAGTGTACCGCTGTAAAAAACTTCTGAAAAGAGGTCCACTCTAGGAGTTCGCACCGCAGCTTCGGATTTATTGGTCAGTCACTAGAAGGGGGCCGAAGATCTGTTAAAGTGAGTAACTTTAACTGGATCTTATGCAGTGGCGTAGCTAGGTCGTCTGGCACCCAGGGCCCATAGGTCTTCTGTCATCCCCCCCCCCCGGGTGTAGCCGGCGGGAAGAGGAGTGTCGTCTGACGTATATGACACCCCCTCCCCCCCCCCCCCCACTGGACCCTTGCACCCGGGGCCCACGGCCCCCCGGCCCCCCCTGTTGCTACGCCACTGATCTTATACCTGTTTTCGTGGTGGTCGTACTCTCGCCACAAAGGTCACGTGGCCTCGCGCAACCGAGTGGCGAAGCGCATTCATCTGCGAATGCCAAGTGTCATAGCCATTTAGGGGTGCTTACATGAATGCAACTGGCGCGTTGTGTCGCATTTATATCATATCGCATTCATATAAACGGCGGTAACGCACTAGGTAGGTGAATCGCATTGACGCGACATGAGAGGGTAGTTACAGACAGATGGTGAATCGCCTCGCGCGCTGCATGTAAACCCTGGCGTATCACTTTGAGGGAGAGAGGCGATTGCCACCGTGGGTTCTCTTGCATTAACCGGCGGAACGCGAATCGTCGGAAACGCGTTCCAGCTCGCTTCGGACAAAAGGGAACGCGCGACATGTAAACGCTGTCGCATAGCGACTACTGCGACGCGCCAAAGAATGCGACACGTTACCGCATGTAAACGTGGCTTTTGAGACGCACGTGCTTGTTGCGCGAGGGCTTTGAGACGTCTCAAGGTTTAGACGATCGGCTGGAGCGTTCGAGAAAGACAGCCCTCCCTTCCGCCGCACTCTTCCCCTGCGGTGGCTGCGAAAGAGGATTCCGGTGGTGCGCAGTGGTGTATGGCAGTGGCCCTTTACACCGGTGCTCGCGTCGTTGGCAACAACACACGTGTGATGAATCGGCTTGTATGTTAGCGCCCTATACTGCCACTACAGACGAGCCAGTCACCGGCTCTATCCGTTACGGAATCGCGCAATAAAACAAACGGCAGCTAAGTATCCTCACTGTAGCAAAAATAAGTCTTCAAGCGCATCACTCCTTTAAAGTTTCAGTGGCGATTTAGCGGTAGATGCGTGGGAAATGTGTTACCATAACGTCGCACATCTTTGAGGTAATGGGTCCGTGATGTGTACCACGTTACCACATTGCCAAATGTTGTTCAGGAGGAGCTCACTCGACACACGCACTGCAACCACTAGCTCGGATTGCAATATGAATGCCATATCGATTTAATTATTAGAAATACACAGATCACAAGTATGACCATACATGGTTCTAAACATAGGCTCCATTTTCCCGCGCAAAATAAAGTAATGCAAGCTGTTTTTGCTGTACTAGATTTACGAGTCCTGCGTGTGCATTCTATAAAGTGTTCACGACAATCGGCGATGACTGTTTTTTTCTTTGAAGATGCCCTTAGTATGGGCCAATTTTCTCTGTTCTTGCGATTTTGGCGTTTTCGAGATTTTGTTACAAAATAAAGGCGTAACGTAGCTCTGTATTCTTTAAGTCAATTTGCGAGGAACTTCAAAATTTGCAAGAAAAAATATCAACTTGATCACCCCTAGAAAACCATTAATTTCGGGGTCAGTAATAGGCGCTCGCTCAAAAAGCGAAGTATGACTATTCTTCAAAAAGATAAACTGTGAGCGGCATAAACCTAAGTTTTCTTGGGACAGTGGTTCTAATGGTGCAGTGTTATAAAAAAAATGTTCGGCGGTTTTTAATGTTTCAGTTTTCAAGTGACAGATCTTCAAACTTGTGAAATATGCATGTCGCGAAAATTCTCTTGTCCACCTTCAGTGAAATAATGGCTTTTTTTTTCACAAAATCAGCTCTGCGTCTCGCAAAACAAAGATCATTCCTTTCTAGAGATACGTTTTCCCACTTCATATAAAATTTTCGTTGAAAACGAGAAAATTGCCTGGAGTCCCCCCCCCCCCCCCCCCAAAGCCCCCCTCCCCCCCAAACTTTTGGTGCACCCATATGAACCTCTAATAAGCTTTTCGGTATGACTTCAGAAGTGTAGCGACATATCTACATATATACACCTCGGGAAAGCCCGAGTGCGAGGCATTGAACTTAGCCAAAAAAGTCCCTTGAGTGTGTAATTTTAACCAGGACGCGCCACGGTAGCTTTTAGTGGCTATAGCGTTGCACTGCCGAGCTCGACGTCGAGGGTTTGATCCCTGTCGTGGCAGCCGCATTTCGATGCGGGCGAGATTCGAAAACCGCTCGTGTAGTTATGCCTAGGTGTACGTTAAAGAAGAACAGGTGGTCAAAATTAGTTGGCAGTCCCCCTGCAACGGCATGCCTCAATACCACAGAATTTAATTTAATCTTACCAGGGCAATCGAGTGGCTATTTACCTCACCCAAAAATGTCATTGGATAAGTTGCTAAGACTCCAAGAATGTAAGCTGCTTGTTAAAATATCTAGAAACTTCCGAAATATAGCGACTTTCCCTCTAAGTTAACGACACTGCGAGGCGTCAGGTACGTCAGGGAGGAGAGGGGGGCGATCGCCCCCTACCACACGCCGTCCCGTATTTTGTTTAAATGATCTCCTGCCAAATACCTCACTAAATATCTCACTGGGGACCGATGCAACAGCTGGCTGGACCAATTGGCTCTCTGGAAAAAGGGATCAACGGTAGTGACTGGACGCTAGTATTAAAATCTTGCAGTTTGTTTTTGTTTTCCTGTAGCGCAAACAACACAAGGACATAGAACAGAAACAGAGATACACACAGGCGCCGTGTGTGTCTCCGTTTCTCTTCCACGTCCTTGTGCCATTTGCGCTACAGGAAAAAAACTACAAAATGTTACACCAACAAGCCCAAATATCTGCTGTTATTACTAAACAGCAGCGAAAAAGCAGCAATAATTTAGTTATAAAACATATCCACGTACAGGGAAATGGTGCAGAAAGAGTCTAGTGTACAACTGGTGTTCAACTGACACAATTAGTGACAACTTAGTTCAACGAATTAAAGGTTCACGTGCAGTGTAATTATTATTATAATTATTTTTTACCCTACATGACTAACTTCTTTCGAGGAGTGATGCTTCATCGAGTCCCACTTTCAACTGGGTCACTATGACCTTCCTTATCTCGCGAGAAGGCATAATAGTCGGCAGGAAACTGCATGATTGGTCACGTAATGAGGTCGAAAGAAAATGCCTCCACTTGTATAGTGCGAAAGTGTGGCGGTGTGGATGACACAAAATTGCTCGCTCCTTTTCACTGTGATGGCAAAACGTTCCTCCCGCCTATAGAGAGGAACGCTTTGCCGTTTCTCTTCGCGCTGCGTTTCCTGCCGCATCTAATTGCGAGAGCAGCTTGTACGACCACGTCATAATGTACGCCAAACAATGTCGGAGCGGCAGATGACCAACGTAATTACTAAATGCACATAATGGCTCTGTCGACGTCAAATTGTGCAGAGCTGGATCTTGAGTCGCAGGCTCTCGTTGCAAGGTTGAGGCGACTCCTTTCGCGTAATTCAAATTCAATAATATCTATGGATTACAAGGCACGCACATCTGTAGAAATGTTGGCTTACTTAATATCTGACTTTAGGTTGCTCCTTTTTTTTATTGATACCGGCTCCCTGTCGTGCTTAAGCCAAGTTAAGTTTTCATGTGCAGCAACATTCACTTTTGCAACCTGAAGTGACTCCTTGGCTAGTCCTCTGCTGTGGCTATGTGTCGCGAGAAAGAGGAGCGTATAACAATGAGATTTGAGGCTCGTTAAAATCGTGATTATCATAATTGTCATCAATATCCTGCTATTTATCATTCGATGTGCTTTCTAACGCTTATATATAGCCTCGTGTCATACATCATGTCTGGGAAAATAATATGACACTAACACTGTAGTAAAACGACAACAGTGAACTAGCAACGCGACAACAGTGTACTATTAGAACAAAGGCGAAATGGGAGAGCACTTCTCTCACCAACAGCCTCACACACAGTCAACGTACGAGATACCAGTGTTTGAGTTTTCATTGCGTTTATTGGCTCGGATAAAACAACCGTTACAAAAACACCTTCAGTAAACAACATGTATATAGAGGTGAAAAACTGTAAAAAAAAATATTTATCGCACAACGCGTTGCGCTATCAGTATGTACAAAACAGTCACGCGTGAGTTTCCACGGCGTTGAATACCATAACGAGGGTGGTCAAACATCCACTTTGATAAACGCAAACCGAAAGAAGTACGCTGTGTTGTCGTCGGTGATAAGAGAGTGAAAGGACACCGCTGATAATTAATGCCCAAGCGGCTATCGTCAACGTGATGGGTATGTGCATGACAGAAAAAGGGCGCAATGTTGGTGAATCATGACTGGAGATAAGGCTGTAGATAAGGTAAAAAAAAGACGAAACAATGAAAAAGGGTGGTGGTCGGCTAGAACTTCAGCAATAAAGGAAACGCCTGAGCTGCTGATATTTATGGAGGAAAGATCGAAGTATTGCCGATTGTGGTCGATTTGAGTGAGAAAGAAAAGACTATCGTAATTTTCTTTGTGTGTGTGCATGTGTGTGAAGTGCGAACGCTTAACGGTAGACAAGATCGCGCTTCAATGAAAAATTATGCAATGCCAGCTAGCCCAATATGTTGCTCTATATATATATATATATATATATATATATATATATATATATATATATATATATATATATATATATATATATATATATATATATATATATATATATATATATATATATATATATAACGAAATGCACAGCTGTGCGAATTCTCTACGCTGCATAGTCGTGTCGCAGGTCGATCGCTGATACGGGCGAACACGTGATAATTTGACCCTGGCATGTTTCACTACTAAACACGTTAATTTCTTTCTATTTTTATCAACTGTAATCAATCAATTAATACAAACATGGAGTTAAATATTGCGAGATTATTCGATCACGTTTTAGCCTTCCGACAACACGCCGAGATCTCTGCTGCATGACTTGAGATGCGCATCATAAACTTCATGTCAAACGCTAACTTCACATTCACCCGTACAACGATTAAGTGTGATATGACATATAAAACGGCATTCAAGGCACATACGGTCGGCCGAATCACTCTCATGAACGACCGAAATCTCCTCCATACGGAATAGCGTAGATACAGTGTAGACAAACATGATATTCTGAATGAAGGCGCATATTTCTACTTAGGATACAGATTTCACCACAGGCATTTTTATCACAAAAAGAACTCCTTTACGGTCACATGTATAGCATGCGCCCATGCATGTTCTCACGCAAACGTTTATACTTCTGCATGCAGCAGAATTTACCATAACAATATGTTGTAAACGTGTTTCGCTTGGGGCTTTAAGTTATGCCCGCTGTTGGAGGAAGGGCGGCGGATGTCTTAACACGTGTGTGCATAATTATTACCAGCTATGTAGATAAAAAAATACTACGACGACGCGCAGAATGCCAGGTTATTTTGATGAAATTTACCACGTCATAATAGACTCGCCTTAACAAATATACTGTATGTAATTCTTAAGTAATTTGGCCAAGTTGTTTTCGATAAAAAACCGCGATTATTTGTCGCGTTAAAGAAGGCGAAGTTAAATAGTGACGCTATGGATAAAATACACGCCTTGTATGTTTTTTTTTTTTTTCGTGGTGTGAAAAATCTCTTCCAACGACATCGCGGCACGTGACTGCAACTTCGTCCGCTATGCGGCGACATTTATTTTGGGCTGTAAATGCGTCAGTGTGCCTATATGTGTACAGGCTCCTGGAGAAACAAACTCGCTAGAGACAGGCTTAGAGGTGAGTCATACAGGACCCAAGGTATTATGGGCCTCGATACGAAAGTCTCTGGTTGTCATCAAGACATAACAGAAGCCGAGCTCAACATTTTCGTCGCGACTGTTTAACTGGCACAATTTTTTTTGCTTCTGGTGAGGGAGGGACATAATCAGCGCTTATGAAAGCGGCAGCAGATTGCGCAGCGCTGCCTAATGCGCTCAAAAAATACGATGCAATAGGATGGAAAGGCGACAGGTTGAGAAGAGAGAGAACGTGTGTGTGCGTGGAAACTGTTGCGTAAACACGAGAGGAAGGTATAACTGGTTGTACCGGCATAAACGGGCTGGCTCTATAGTACCGAAATTCTGGTTAGACTTGTCAGTCACAATTTACTTCGTTCAGCGTCGTGTTTGGGTTCAGGACGTGCTTGTTTCGTCCTGGGTGAACCACGACTTCACGTCGCTGGCATGCGCCGTTGCGTTGCCATGTATTGTCGCTTGCAGTGGTAGGAATGGTTACGTCGTCTGTCACTTTGACTGTTACTATACCAGACACCGAACGCGAGATTTCTTCTACACGAAACGCACAAGTATGCGCCGAAACATAGTAAACCGAATTCGCTGCGAAAGTGTAGGTATGCGTGTAATTTGAGCGAGGGTGAGCTAGCGGTATGCAGGGAACGACCATTTATACCTGTCTCTGTTAGCTGGGCAACATTCTGTATAACGTGCAAGCCCGGACTCGATCGACTCGTGTGGCCCTAAGCACAATGGCGGACGTTTGCCCACAGCGTCCCAGCATGCACATCTTCCAGCGTGGACTATTATAACCAGGCCGGCGCGTGCTCAGCTGCTGCCGAAGGCGACGGTGCGAACCAGGACCAGTGCTACGGCGGCCAGCAGCATGGCACCGGAGGTTTTGGCGATGCAGCCGCTACAGCGGTACGCGTTGAAGTCCCTGCACTCGTAGTCGAGCTCCCTGGTCTGCTGGTAGAGGATGTTGTCGATGACGGAGCTGCCGGCGTCTCGACACTGGTCGTGCAGCACCACCTTGATGCATTCCCGGTAGGCTAGTGTGGCGCTGCGAGCGTACGAAGAGTACATGACGAGGATGAGAAAGAGGAAAAAAGATAGTCTAGTAAGTACAACGTATCCAAGGCAGTAAATCTAACTTTAGCTGACCGACGGTGCGTAATTTTTAAAGCCACATTTATAGCCCTATTTCCCCTGTTTCGAAAGATAAAAGTAGCTATTGTCGCGATGAGTCCTGTTCGGATCTGTTAGCAAAATCCAACGCTCGCATGTTCATACCTTGTCTTATGTATGATCAGAGCTGGAACACTAACACGGTCCTTTCTAGGTTTGTATGCACACGAAGAATACCTTTTAGCCGTGCAGTACAGGTGTCCGTCGCACTGGGAAGGACAAGATGCCCTGTTGTTACTAGCGGTCAAGTTCGAAATATCTACCTAACCCTCCCGAGCGTAGCTACATCAATCATGTTTCCGAAGGCTAGCCCTTCGCATATTTTACGAGGAACGTGTTATCGAAAAGGACGCGCGCTGATGCTCCAAATATAATGGTGCCTGTGACGGCAACAAGTGCGAAAGAGAGAGAAAGCAAAGAGAAGAAGGGCAACTAGGTGAGCTTCCGGTTTGCTACCCTACATGGTGTAAATGAGTTATAAAAGTACTGACACGATTTCGAAGTTGTAGAATCTATACCAAACACTACTCGCGCTTAAAAAGATGACACTTGGCAAATATGAAGCCCGGTACTGAATATAGTTTCGTCATCGACAGTATCGTCACGTTATCGTGAAATTGCTGATGTTGCTTAACAACAGGGCTGAATGTGATGACTTTCATCATCAGAAAAAATAATGAGCAAGGGTGCTGCGCGCATTTCGTATAACTGCGCTAGCGTGTACAGCAGCAGCCGTCCCTTATAAAATAAGCTATAGAAATTGTGTTACGTTTCTATTGACCTTCTGATACATTCGAGTCACTTTCGGTAGAAATGCCACTGACGTCATGCATGACTTTTCCAAGAGGTAGCGATCGACGGAACTGAGCGAGCCAGTGCATAGTGACGTCATGGCGCCCGTCCATATTTTCGACACCGAAAACGGAAGTGGTTCGAAGGGGCAAGCATTATAGTAAATTAATTATGGTCCTCTAACGTTTGCCACCAATTTTTGTGGGGCTTAGAGGTGCCGGACCTTGAATTAGCGCAATAAAGAAACAAAAGTAAACGGCAAGTACAATCTGTCATATCAGTGCTCCTCTAAGTTAGCAGAACATGATTGGAGGAAATGACTAGAAGGGAGATTGCGCAACGTAACCGAAGCCAAACAAGTCGGCCCAACACGTGACCGTCACGTCATAGCGCACAGTAGCCGTTTTAATGCTCCCATACTGCAGGCAGAGCTACGGTACAGCAGCCGAACAAGTGCACGTCGATTAAAAACTACCGGGAACCAGACATATCCTGCCCACACGCTGAGGTTCAGACGTCACGTGTTGGGCTTATACTGCAAGAGGAAAAGCGAAGGGAATGGCTTCACAGAGAGGACGCTGATTAAAGCTGGCTGCATGACATATCGCTTCCTACTATAGCTTATTTCCTTCCTTCATGGGGCATACAGAGGACTTGTTAATCGACGGGGTGTAAAATATGGGAAAAGGATATATAAGCACACGTGTCAATACATAGGTCATGTGAGCTGATCTAATGCCCCGGCCAGCGCGCATTATGAGAAGCTGCAACTCACCAGCAAGTCTCCTTTACTCGGTCGTCCGAGTGATATCTTCTGGCGTTGTACTGTCGCTTCTGGTGTTCCCTGGAGCAGTCTTGGATGTACTCGCTGGCACGAAGCATGCAGTACGAATCTGTCGCACGTAGAGAAACAAGTGGCATCCGTGTTGAGGAACAAGGCTAAGGTAAACATTCGCGGCACTTATCTAAATACGGTCCGTGATACGTGTACATGCTTTTGACTAAAATATACCTGTTTGACAATTGTGCGAGCTACGCTGGTTGCGTTAATAAACGTGTTGATTACAGCGGTGCAACGGAGAATGATTTTAGGTATTGTTAAGCAAGATAATGAATTATTGGGTCTGCGAAATGAGCTGAAGTAAACTGGAATCTAGCACGAATTGCTGAAAGAACACAGTAGTGGTAACAGGTTTTGTCGAAGTTGGTTTCTTTCTTGCCTACTATAAGGCAGAATATATGCAGACACGGTGGTATACTGGCGCAAAGCTAGGCAGAAAAAAAGAAAGCACGGATATGTAAGGAAGCAATCAGGATGATGTAGTGTGCAAAGCTCATAAAGTAAAATGCGCTTTTACTGCTGTGCTGCGAGCTAAGGGAGAAGCTATGTGGAAGGCTCTGGATTCATTTATACCACCCAGGATTATTTGTATTCTTTAATGTGCACGTTAATCTACGTACACATACATCTTGCCATTGCGCCACCATCGGAAGTGGCCTCAGCGACTGGAAATCGAGCGCACGACCTCGACAGCGGGAACGCCAATTGTCAGAGGTCGTGCCTCAAACGACAATGGCGCGTTTTGGCGTGAGTCATTATAGTGGTAGGGCACGCGGCAATCAGAACTAGAACACGGAATTTGCCGCTTCTCATCATATACAAGGCGGGGAAATTTTGCTGGAACAGTGCGTAATACTGATGAAGATAATTTTTTTTTCTTTTTTTATTGTTGATACATGTTCACAAATGAACGTCATTTTTCTTACTGTGAAACAAATCAATTGAAATGAGTGCATACAGAAGTGAAAGCTGACAAGCAATGTTAGAAAAATGGACACCCTTATTGTGGTTTATCCTGTCCCGAAACAAACAAAAAATCGTTATTTATATTGCATGCCTTTCGTTTCTTCAACGCTGCACGCCCGATACTTGCAGGTCACGAAAGGAATGCGCGTAGCAGTATAACTTGCTGCTCGGCGAGTTGATACATCCTAATGACAGCTCGAAGGGCGTCATCACGTGTACATGCTATTGCATGCGCATGTGTATGTGCCCTTCAGGCTGTAATTAAGCGCATCAGCATGACATATCGTTCTTGGCAAGAAAGTTGCGCAGTGCAAAGTGTTAATGAAAGATAACGCGTGAAAGATAGACGATGATTATTGTTTGGGGACAAGATAAGCTCCAAAAGGTATAATTTCTTTTAGAGTGCAGTGACGCTTGCGGAGGAGACGATCATATAATGTAGCGTGTGCTCTAAATTTCTACAAAGGGTGTCATCATGGAGTTTCACACTAAACATAGTAGTTGGCAATCTGGTGGTAGCGTCTGCGGGCGTCGGCAGCTTGGCTGTTAATCCAGCGTGGGAATATTAGGCAGTACAAATGAATTTGCCTGAGTTTGGTGCTTCTGGCTTAAAATGGTCTCGGGGTTGTTACGTTGCTTTCCTTCAAGCTAATTTTGTCATATTGAATTCGATAAACAGGTTCCGTTTACCATTAACTGTCTCTACCATTCGATGTATCTTCAGAAGATTACAAACAAATGTAGTTGTTCCCAATACAGCAAATAATTATCCATGGTGAGCATTTCTGACGAAATACGTACAATCTAGACTTGATAACGCAGATATACAAATATATCATGATGTTTAACACCGGAAATTTCGCAATGAGGTGAATTCATTTTCAAGGCAAAACACTTAGGTGCATCAGCAGAACTTCACTGGCTCTAAAGAAGCTACATAACGGCACTCAGTTGAATTGCAAATGACCATACAAATATTTTGAACGTTGTTTCTTTTTTTTTTTTTTTTGGTCAACGAATCCATGGCAAATCGTAAGCAATCAGTGCACTGCCTGCGATTCCAATAGTAGACGAACGATTTCCCTCTAGCTGTTATAATCTTAGTGTGAAACAGTATGAGACTTCACAATCAAAGGAAAAGACGGTGCGGCAACTGAACAAGGCCGAGTGACAGCGTGAGTGAGCTAGCTGCTCGCACAAAAAGCATGTGGGAAGTGGTGGTGGTGGTGCGGTGTGTGTAAACAGCAGCGTACCCTCGTTGGAAGACGCCCTAGACGAGGGCGAGGAAGCGGAAACGGCCGAGAAATTGTATCGGTGCAGTGGTGCCAGTGGCAGCGGGGGGCTCGTGGAGGAGGTCCCCAGGTACCGAGGAGGGTAGTAGGCCGGGGCTGGGACGGGTCAAGGGGTCACAGGTCATGCACATGCGGGCACCGTGCGAGCATGCAGGCACTAATATTGGCGAGCTTTAGCGTAGCGGAGACGGGCACCCCCAGACGCACACCGGAGTACAGAAAGCGACGTATCGTGAAACTGGTGACCAAACATAATGTCCAATAAAAGTGTTTCAGTAAGACGGCCATGTCGCTATCGACACGTTTGCGCCAGTGAGTAAGCGAAATGCTGTCGGCCATCGCAAAAAAGGGGGTCTCGCGTGCATCGTTTGCACACGCCACCACAATATTTCGCCATTGGTACTCTCGCTCTCTTATGCATCTTTCTGTATTCCGGTATACGTCTCCGCTACGCTAAATTTCTGTAATTGAGAAATGTTAACGGCCTGGTTTAAAAGCAAATAAAACAACACGGAAGACAAGCCCCCATACCCCCCCTATCCAACATCTATATCCAACATCTATATCCAACATCTATATCCAATATCTATATCCAATATCTATATCCAATATCTATATCCAATATCTATATCCAATATCTATATCCAATAAAACCAATGTGATTGTTAGAAACAAGACGACAAAACGGGAATGTGGGATTATTGAATGTGGAGGTATTAGGTAGCTTTTTTAACTGCATTTTGTGTGTAAATTTGGGCTTACTTGAAGACGCTGCCTACTCAAGTTACATGACATGCTTTGTAGAAGTCTAGCGCTCTCAATGAACATGTCGTAAATTTGTGAAAGCTCCCCAAAGTTAATTTGCTCTATGGCAATTGAAAATTAGGTGCCACTCTACAACGAAAGATAGGTAGGCGCCATTTAACGCAGACACTCTGCGACATATTTATAAATTTTAGCGTGAAGTGTGCGAGCAGGTGAATGCTTCGTCTATCACCTCAACATTGATCGCTACAGTGGTACAGGGACATTTACGGACATTATTTTCGCCGATGCCTGGAAACAAAGCATAAATGGGTACGACAGCAGCTTGCTGTGTCTGAACAAACAAAGAAAGAAGTAGACGTCGTTTTTTAAGCCTATAGAGCCACGCTCGCTTTCTCACTGTTCACTGCTGGCTGCTCACTTTCAACGTTGTGCATTGAGGTTTCAAAAAAAAGAAAGTGTCTGAAAGCGACAAAAATGTTCTGCAGGATACTGCACATTGTCTTTAGAGATGAACCGCGTTGCTATATATTACAGCTACGAAGTGACGTAACAGCTTCTGCAGCAGTAGCCCACGCAGGTAGGAAGATGGCTATAGCCATAACAAGCTCGAATATTACAATAGCTGAAGACTATTCAACATTGTCACTCAATTCAAGATGTCCGGAAAGTGCGAAGTGTCCCCGTTCTCGAGCTCTGCGTCGTCGTTTTATCTCCCGCATGAGCATGTTTTACAAAGTGGAATAAGACGCTGCAATAAAAAAAAATACCATGGAACGCTGTGTAGTAAGAAGAAACAGCAAGCAATAAGAAGAAAATGAGATCCCCAAATAATGCGGGAAACTTATAAAAGCTCTGAAATAGCACATCCATTCCAAATCTCTCATCTTCAGGAGTGAAGCGATGGCCCCGCAACAGTCAGTCAGCAAAGGTGAGGATTCAGTAAAACTCCATTTTTCCGCTGGAATCGCGTGTTGAATAACGACATTAAGAAGCTCTCTTGCATTCGAGTCATTTTGGTAGCTAGGACTTCAAGCTACAGTTTAGATATGCATGTACTGTACTTGGAGACACAAGCATATAGCATGCCATGCCTGTTTGGAAAAAGTGAAGCACCGGACATTCCTTTCTTTTTTCCTCTTTCTAAACTGAATAAATACAAATATATAGGACTGATATCACTGACAGGCGCTAACAATGGCTACTAACAAGAGAACAAGATAACAATAACAGATATAATTACGAATTATTTACGTCAATGATAAACGGGCAACGTTTCCGGCATTACGCCTTTCGTCACATGAAATGCGAGAAGTTGTTCGACGATAGCTGCATGAGCTCAATAATGAACTGAAATTAACTCTTGAGCTCATATCTCTTCTTAGAGGGCATCAACCTTTAACTGGTATTTAAATGGGAAAGGGTGTTTTAACTGTTAAATTAGGGCACTTCTAATTGTTCAGTGAAAACCGTTCAGTCAATCCCGCACCTGTTCTCCGTTCGTACTCTTCTAATTGATATGAATCGCCATCAACATTTCGCTGGCGTTACACTGGCAACTGGAATTTCGAGTGGTATTGTAGGGCACACTTTGTAGTGATTGTCGAATGAAAACCACTCAGTTACGCTACACGTCTTCGCCGTCGTTCGCGGCGTATCCTCGGCGGCGTGCCTGGTGCTCGCGCAAATACCTTGCGTGTAGGGGGCGTATCCGCCAGGGGACCCCGACCGGTAGATGCTGTGCACGTCCCGGGCTTCTCCCGAACTGGCGCCGCACTGCCAGCTGAGTTCCCGCGCCCGGTCCACCAGGTAGGAGGACAGCTGGCGCTCCTCCTCCACCGAACACCGACGGCCCGCCACGTCCTTGACGCACCGCTTGAACGCGACGTAGCTCCTGCACGAGATGCGCAATTGGGCACGGGTTGGCGCAATATGTGGACACTCACTCGTGCTCACTCGTCAATATTTTTTTTTCGGGCAATATATTCACTGAAACTCGTCGCAACTTATACTCACGCTCACTACTCACGCTCACGCGTGCTCTCTAACACTAGCTCGCGTTCATACCCGCTTTAATTCACTCCTACCAGCACCCACTTATGCACGTTCGAACCCGCGTGCACTCAACTACACCGTCACTAAGTTTCGTCGACGTCTATGTTATCCGGCACTCACTTCTCTTCATACACACTTCATTACTCGCTCACACCCTATGCCACGTCGGTGAAATAAGTGCGGAGCCAGTATCAATTGGTTCTCGTGAATGAATATGACGACCTGTGTAATGGGACAATATCCTGTTAATCTACAGTCACACAGAAAGGCTAGTTTTCATAAAGACGAACACACAGCTAGAACAGGCACATGAATCGATAGGAGATAGCACAGCCGTTCCTCTTTTTTTTTTTTCTTTTTTTCGCATGTCGCAGCTTCGAATGTTCAGCGAACATCGCACGAGTCCACGACTATATCCTGCATGCCACTTTAGAGGGGCGCTTCCGTGAGATGGCGTCACAGTATGTTCTCGCGTAAAGTCCTTATTCTCGCGCCCTACAGAGTACGCCAGCGCACATGTGAGCCCCGCATGTCAGTATCCCTGGAAACAACTCTGGCGAAATAAAGCGGCATTTAAGGTGATGCGTGGAACACACTACTAAAAAACTCAGTTCTCTTTTCTTCGAACTTGTTTTAACAACGCTTGAATACAATGTTATCATTTCATAACCAACCGCGACCGCCTGCACCATCATGTTTTACTCATTCAACGAGTGGCCGACGCCATGCCTAAGTTCTATCAGTTAATTTCACCGCAATATTTCAGATATTTCGGACAAAGAACAACAAACGGCGCAGTGAACAACAGTGGGCTGACTTTGGAAACCTCAGCCTCGAGCAAAGTTATTCACAAGGTCTCCCTCTTAGTGTGAACGCCTTGCCTTACCAAGGCCTGTAGTGCTTATTTGTGTGCACTCTCAGCTATGCTGAGACGGGAGATAATTGTTCGAAGAGAAGCTGCTAAGGAGTACAGCTAATCAATTCTTGATCTTTGGGATGATGTCTGCCGACACTCGCGAAGCGGGCTCACGGTACACGGGGTGCGAAGAAGAAAAAGAGATTACTCAGTGAGAGAAGGTCTCAGAGAAAAGGAATGCTTCTGTCCTTGGAATATAAAAGCCTTTCCGTGACGCACACCGCCCAAGATGAACGTCCGCTCACGGACACGCGCCTCCCCCCGCAGATCGCCGTGGTTGTGCAAAGGCAAAGAATGGTCGAAGCAGTCGGGGATGGGCGTTGGCCACCCGCCGCCGGCGCCGCGCTCACCTGCACGAGTCGGTGACGATGGACGTCTTGCCTCCGGCCACAAAGTTGGCTTCGCACTGCTTCACGTCGTCGTACTGGAAGCAGCGGCTCACGCGCCAGCCTGCGCATGCGCGGAACGTTGCTCGTAAACACTCCTTTAACATTGCACACGCGCGTTTGAATGTCACCTTGAACACAGAGCATTGACTGCGCATTGACACTGTGCTCACGCAGAACACAGTACTGCTATTAGGTGACTACAAATGCGTGTAATTTCCAACTAATTTTCATCCCGCTTCCATAAAGAAACCAGAAGGGTGTTCAAGAAGAAAAAAAAAAAACCGGTGAACGGGTAGGGTCCTTATTTGAAATGCACGGCAGGATCCCCTTTTTACAAGGCAGATAGTAAATACATAGAGTACAGAATAAAGTGCATTGTTAAGTATGAAGTAACGCGTTGAAATCAGTATAAATGAAGGTTCCGTTGATTGATTCAGGAGAAATTTGCTTTCATATTTGTAGAATAGATAGTTCACTTTTCTAAATGTTGTGTTATTTAAGCTATCTACGGTTCATTGGTTAATATTTTGATTTATTTATTACGTTCATTGCAGGTTTTTTGTGTTGTGTGATGTTAGCTTTTTATGAATCACCTGATCCCGTTAACTTATAGATATTTTTCTTTGATGCACGTATTAACAGGTCTCGCACTCAGGCTCTTGCCTGTATGATCTCCTTTTGTATTTACGCCTTTGAAACGTATATTGCAAATTTATGAGAATAAAAAATGAAATTCCAATTGAAATACACGATAAAAGAGACTTCATATATAGTAAGAAAGAGACCTGTTTGTTTCATGCAACATGTTCATAAAGTTACGCCAGTTAATCGAAAAGATAAGAAGAAAAACGCTTCATAAATAATTGAAGAATACAGCTAGTTGAAATTCACGCCACTGAGATGCAGTTACATCTTAACAAGCCAGTAAGACGCAGTTACGTTTAATAGAAGTTGTGTAACGTAACAATTGCTCACCTGGTGAAACTGCAGACTAGTAAGGCGGTTAAGACAAAGAAGAGGACTGGCAAGGATGTTATATGAGCGTTGATAGTATAGACTTCCGGAAATCAGCGCTTTCATAATAGGAGCCCGTGGACGAACTTGGAATGTTAGTGTAGCGCAAACTAAGACGAGTGCATGAGAAGTGCAACGCGAAAACACAGATAATGCGCTCATTCGCTATTCTTTTCTCCTCGGATTGCTTGCGCTGCAATAGTACTCCAGGATGACATACGAACGATCCCGCATTGCAACCCCTACACACTAAAAGATGTTTGCACCCTTCGGAGCATTTCTTGTCACCAAGAAATAATCGGCATTAGTGTTGCATGCGTTTCCTTTATTTCTACTCCCTGCGCTCGCTGTTTTCCTGTCAAGAAACGCCTAGTCATGTTGACACACGCGTGCCATTCGTGACCTGAAAGTACCGCGAGTGTACCGTTCAAGAAAGAAAATGCCCGTGATATTGATGGCAATGGTTTTTGGGGGACGAGATAAGAGGGCTTAATATCTTTTTCTTTAAGTGCAGTTGACGTAGCTGGACCTGTCGGTATCGTCCGTGAGTGCCGCCATATGTTATGCACACTTACAAATTGTCAGTGATACTTCTGGCTTGCAACAACTTTCGTTATTAAAACTAGCCCAGTGTGATGTCGGATCAGCAAGTCTTCACTTATGGTCCTATTTTGAGTTCCAGGGTGGCAGCTTGATAGGACACAACAAAAGTGTTGTGAAGTGGAAAATCTCACGCTATTATCATGCCTTAAATTACACTCGGCTTTCCTGTGCTCCCTAAATCATTATTTACGTTGCAATCGCAAATTATACTCAATGCTTGCCCTGGTTCCTGTCATTTTGTCCGCATTCCCTTGTGCGTCATATGTGCCTTTGAGATTTGCGCTCATCTGGCGCTTCACTTACGATGGTAACTTATACTTTATGTCGTTACTTGTTCGTGTAATCTTTTCTGAAGCCTCTTTTTGGCATTCGTGGAATTTCACACACACACATGCACGCACCCACAAAAAAAAAAAACAAGAAAATGTGGGAGAAAACGCAAACGTGTTCACCAAGATCTCGGAGGCAACAATTGTCATTGGCCTCGTGCGCGCAAGATAGCAACGCAATACCGCGCGCATAAGATAGGGACGATCCACCAAGGCCCGTTGTATCTGTTACTTGCTGGCGACAGAGTGTCAGCATGCAGCTGAAATAGTGATTATAAGCAGACGAATGTACATAAGTGGAAAAGAAGTTGAGACCGATTTTGCTGCGAAAAACTTTTTTTTTTTTTTTGCCATCCTGGGCATGGGGGCTTAAATCGAGTAGTACAGATTACTTGCGCGTGTTCGACCAATGCAATGTATTGAACTGTTTCCACATTGCCGGTATAGTTCTAGCGCAAATGCACATTTTTTCCTGATGCCGTGATCTCCAAACTTTTGCTCGCGAGTGCATACGACAACGGCATGGACTGTAAAAGAGATGTATACTCGCTTTATCTGTTCAGGCGCAGCTTCATTGGAAAGGCCTCTAGTTCCTTCTTTTTTTCAGTTACGTCACATTATGTTCAATACAACAGGTACTCTGTCAGTTATGAGCGAACCGCGAGCAGCGAGGTGGTCACCTGGATGTCCATTACCTTTCCTGGCTTTCAACAACAAGATCATACGCCGCGAAACAAGGTCTAAGAGGAAATGCGACGCATACCTCCGTCGAGATCACACGATCGGTCCAGGAAGGACTTCGCAGACAGGATTACGTCGCCACTCTTGTCCTGCTGATCTCTGGACTGGCAGTTGGCCGAGTGCCACATCAGGCAAGCCATGTTGTCCCGGGCAGATCTGCATTGCCACGAATGCGACTTCTTCAGTAACTTGAAGGCGTTAAGGTTTGGGTGCGTTAGTTAAGCACGTTGAGGATCGTCATCAGGAGCGCTGTTTACGTTGACAGCAGTATGTGAGTCCTGTTCTTCGTCTAAACTTTCGCTGTTCATATGTCAAGTTTCGCAGCCACATAACTAGGTTTCTGGCAAAGTGTAAAATCTCAAGGATCAAAATAAATTATGTTAGACATAGAATAATTGGCGGCATTGGTGGCATTTGAATGCAGAAACTAAAAAAAGTTGCTTCTGTCATTGTGTTCAAGCGTAAACTAAAATCATTTTATTATGTAATTTTTATTTTTGTTGCTGTGGCTCGCTTTGATTTCTTGTATAGCCGCTGTTTTCCCTGCTGGTGAATATTGTTTATTTATTTTTATTAATTTTTTTACTCGCCCTCGCGTTTTGTGATTTTACGTCTTACTGAAACAGTGAAACGTGTGTGTGTGTTCTTACCTTTATATTTCACTTGTCGGGTAATTAAGTGCACTGTTATCCGCATTATTGGATGGTTCGGCCGGTATTATCTCAACGACCAACACCAACAGCTCTCGTCGGTTCCATGTACCTAAACTTTTGTCTTTTGACGCCTGTGAAAAGTGTGGCAGCTCGAGCTTTATTCACCTAGCGCTAAATACGTATTTGCGTAGTAGCCAGGGCAGAGATAATGCACTGATTGTATTACAGTGCTATGGCCTTATCGCGATTCATAGCCTACGGGGTCCGAACGGTACCCCCCCCCCCCCCCCCCCGCCCTTCCTAATCCGCCAGTCATCGACGGTGGATGATAAGCAAGGAATATAATCAAACGAAAGGAATCTTTGCACAGCGCCAGACTTTCTTTTGAGGGCCTCCAGTGATTGACCTTCACCACGTTTATCGTCTCGTTATCACGCGGATAATTATCTTAGATAGAGTGTGGCCGACGAGGAAACAGTCTTGTACGTGTAATCCAGCATTAACGAATACGAGCCCTGGGCCTGTATTTCGTAATGTTAGCATTCATTTCGCATTCTTTATTTCTTATCGTGAGTAGCACCGAGTGGCCGATCCCATTGATAACGGTGACACGGCGGCGTCTAAGCCATGGGGTCGTTATAAGATACGACCCTTGCTTCGTGGGGTCATTGCCACAAACAAAATCAAGGAGAAAAAGAAAGCACGTGTGAATTGCTCACCTGCAGAGATTGGCGATCTCCTGCCCCCTGAAGCTGCGGCTCTCCTGCCGTACTTGCCTCATCAGGTCGTCGCGGCACTGAGCCGATCGCTCCAAGCTGCACGTCTGGGCCGTGGCCGGCAGGACGCCTGCGTATATCGGATGATGACGACGTTCTTTAATCGCTAATCTCTCTTTTGGGTAGAAGGCGAACCAACGACCATTTTTTGTCGTCCGTTCCTTGTCCCTCGTCTGTGTCGCGCTGCACGTGCGCTCAAAAATTTTAACCTACTAATTCGCCCAACTTGCGGTTTTGAATAAGAAGACGACGTCACACAGATAGACCGACACACAGAAAGCCACAAATTTCCATTCTCGTGCTTCAAATGGACAGTCAATTAAATTGTGAGGCTTACCGTCGCAAAACTACGCAGTGAGTTACAAGGAGTACTCCGGATTATGTTTTACTTCATGGGGTTCTTTATTGTACACCTGAATCGAAGTATACAAGTGCTATTTTTCTCTTTTCTTTCTTTTTGCATTTCGCCCTCATGGAAATGCAGCCGCCGCGGCTCGAAAATGAACCCCCGATCCTGTTCTCAGCCATAAAAAAAATAAATAAATGTACAGTAAAGGCAAAGATGTAGTTAAGCTAGGTTGAAAAAATTCTCTTAAGGATTACTTACGAGTCCAGAATAATCAGGGACACCGAGGAATTCAACCTATTAGTGACCACGAGTGAAAACCAACAGAAATTGAAGCCAAGCAAGCGATGCACTGGCGGGGTCGCGGTCGTAATTTTAAAACTAGAAACTACCACCACATTGTCCACGGGCGTGTTTTCAGCGCCTCCTGCAATGCATACATGTCATATAACCCGCCGTGGTTGCTCAGTGTCTATGGCGTTGGGCTGCTGAGCACGAGGTCGCGGGATCGAATCCCGGCCACGGCGGCCGCATTTCGATGGGGGCGAAATGCGAAAACACCCGTGTAATTAGATTTAGGTTCACGTTAAAGAACCCCAGGTGGTCGAAATCTCCGGAGTCCTCCACTACGGCGTGCCTCATAATCAGAAAGTGGTTTTGGCACGTAAAACCCCATAATTTAATTTTAACATGTCATATAATGCACACTACAGTATATAGCAGACACCACCAGCACACACTGACAGCCTAATGAGAACACCGCAGAGACCAGCGTCGAAAACACCATCCAGGGTATACTCAAAACAGCAGCATTTACTTGAAAATGCTGAAAAGAGACGAGCAAGGCACGCAGTTTAACACAATAATGGAAAGGGGCAGATCGCAGTAAGGCTGCTGAAAAGACACCGGAAAGAGGTTAAGGCACTGAGTAAACATAAGGAAAATCAAAGAGATATAATGTGAATGTCGCTCGGAGGCAGTCCGCTAGATTTTTTTATATCAAATCAAATCAAATAAACGCCTTCAATTAAATATTAGCCTCAGGGACTGCTTTAGGCTCATTATGCTACAACATAAGATCTAGGCCGGATTCCACAATGTAGGTGAGGAGCGAGTCATGGTCTCACGGTGAGTCATGGTGAGGAGCGAGTCATCTGTGCTCGCAGACCTTCCGGATCACAATACAGAGCGGTAATAAAGAACAATAATTCTGCCATTTTCCTTCTATTTGTTCTCTTCCGTGGATTTATCTGTGTGAAAAGAAAGCGCGTTCGCGACTATAGCAACTAAACATTTTGAACGTTGTTTTCGTTTTGTACCCTTATTTGTACTCAGAGGGTGGGTATCACTCTAGGTGACTCCTGCTGTCCCTTGATGTCGTCTGCAAACTATCGACCATTCCTTGACGTTCCAGTTAGCACAAGACCTCGCTCGCTCCAATGCAAAGTTGTTGTGTCGCTTGTGGCTGACCATGGCATTAGGAAAAACATCATTTTCATTGTCCTCGTTGGGAAGGGTGACGCACCTTCGTGCGATAGTTGCGGATGTGGAGAGCCTATCGAACAGCTCCATTGCATCTGCCTCCGCTATGACGACCAGCATACAGGTGACATGTCCACACGACATGTCACCTGTATTCAAGGTCGCTCTCGATGACAAGAGCACTGGGACCGTGGCCACATGCCTCACAAACCGAGAAAGCGAGCGTGCTGTGCCGCAGTTCGTGGAGTCAGCCGACCTGATTAAGCCACTGTAGTTTTGATTTAGATCTCCTAACGGAGCGACACCCTCAATAAAGCACATATTTTGGCTAATTGGTGCTCTGTCGACTTAGTGTAGCAACAATCAAACAAAGGACACCGGACGAAATGCACGGACGAGCGTGGACTTCGAACTTACTTTATTGGTCACATGTGTACCCATAGATATAGAAAGCCAAAGGAAAAAAAGAAACGGATCAACAAATCAAAAGACGGACCAAGGAAAACAAAACTTCCTTTCGGTTTTATTGCTTCATTTATTGTCATTCCTTGACGGTCTCGTCCTCGCGCAGAGCAGCAAAGAGGAAGTGCGTCTGGCTGCCATCCTAGTCTACTTCCCTTCTCTCTCTCTCTCTCTCTCTCTCTCTCTCTATATATATATATATATATATATATATATATATATATATATATATATATATATATATATATATATATATATATATATATATATATATAGAGAGAGAGAGAGAGAGAGAGAGAAAAATTCTTCGGACTACCTTTCAAACGTAAAGAACTTGATCGGTATATATACTTCATCAACACCATAACAAGTACCGAGCTCTGAGAAGGCTCACATTGAAGAGCCACTGCTGGAGGTAGCATGCATTCAGACTAGCGTAGACACTAATGTAAACAAGTTTTCGTCTACACTATTGTGTTCACACGCTATTCTATGAAGGCCAGCTGAGCATAAACTTCTGTGACTCCTTGGATGTTATCTGTTCATTCTTAAATACGTGTTTGTTTGTTTGTTTGTTTGTTTGTTTGTTTGTTTGTTTGTTTGTTTGTTTGTTTGTTGCGTTTTACAGTGGCAAGCAGCCATCGGCTTATTTTGGACTCGCCGCCTACTAGCAGGAGTAGCCCACTACTCAACGACCATTAGCGCGAAAGGGCCAACGAAATCTGAAAAAGGAAAAGTCCGCAATTTCGAAATGCCCTCCATTGCACCTGAGTGCCCAATGCACGAAAGAAACGCGCACTGCAAGAACACGTACAAGCATGTTGCGATTACTTGGGTTGTTTACAAGGGCGTGTTTTATGAGTTTTGTTCTGGTTGTGTAAGTGCGCTCGATGGTTACCATATACACCTTGCTAGCGATCGTAAAGGCGACGAGTTTTTCCACGGCAGTTCGTCGCGACGAACGGCCGTGGAAAAACTCGAAGTAGCAGTGCGCGCACTGCTACTTTGCTACGCTGTACGTGCAGAACGTTGCGTCCTTTACTGTTCCTATGCCTTGTTGCCTTCGTGGGGCGCGTGCTATTTTGATTTTATTCTTTCTTCTTAGGCACGTCTTTTGTCGTCTTATGTTTCCTGAAGTAAACCTGCTTGCGATGATGTGATGTGGCAAACCGACAGTCAAATCCAGTATGTCCCACTCTGTCGTCATCACTTTCATTATAGCACGATGCCTTCGGTGTTACTGAGGACTAACTGCCCTGACACACTGTCACATCTAAATCAGCTGGTCTTCAACAGAAGCCTATACAGGGGCTGTGAACACAAATGCTGTGTTGTTCTGAGGAAACAAGTTTGTCTACTCTGAACAGCCTAGAAACAGATGTTATTAGGTCCACGTCGATGGAACAAACTGATACTGATTTCTTTACAGAACAAACGTTAATATCATCGTTCGCTTTCATTTAAGACAGTCCCGTTATTGCGAAAGCTCGGATATAGCAAATGCGTCCAATATGACTGCGATACATGGTTATAAGTGGCTCGACTCCATTATGTCTGTTTTACCACAACGGAAGTCAGAGAACAAACAATGAAGCTAGAGAAACCGTATAGAAATTAATTGTTACGTTTAACTGAAATGTAGAAATAGTAAGGAAAATAGAAATGAAAGAGGACTAAAAGCATGCTTGCCGCTGATTTGAATCGAGCCCACGTCTTCCGCATTATGCTCGCGCGGTGCTTTAACGAATCAAGCTACCGAGTCGGCCATTTTCTCTTCCGCTATCTTGGGTATTTGTGTGTGTGTACGAGATTAGCCTTGAGAGTGTCGGCCAGCGCTGCTCGTGGCTTAGGCGGCGGATGCGGGATGTGCTTGCAACCGCAGGCGTCGTGCAGTGTGCGATCGCTTGCGAGCAGGCGTCAGGCCAATAAACCCTCGCATGCAAGTTGAAGCCATCAAGGCTGCCGGCGTCGAGGCCGTAGCTTTTTACGGGATAATTGCCGCCGATGTAACTCTAATTGGTAAAGCACCGCACGCGTATTGCGAAGCATACGTGAGCTCGGCTTTCACCTGCGGCAATGTTTATTTTCTCCTCTTTCATTTCCCTTTACCCTATTACTTCTGTACTTCATTTAAACGTAACAATGAAGCTCTTCTGTGCTTTCTCTGGCATCATTGTGTTTTCTTCACATTGTTGTAATCGACAAAAAAATGGAGTTCTTAAGGATCCATTTAATGTTCTCACTAAATATCACAGGGAAATAAGTTGCAATCCTTACCCTTGCCTAGACCAGTGTCCTGGGGCCGCGATATTGTAGCGGTAACCTAGCTCGGCTCAATTATATGCCACTCTTATCACCCACCGCCCACGGCCGGCTGATCTCAATGATAATGCGTGCGGAGCGTCACTCTGACCACTGACCAAGCGCGAAAAGCGCGATAACGAATCGCATAGGAAAAGGCACCGCTACAATATCGCGGCTCTGGCTACGCGTTCACTGGTTGTGACACCATTTCTAACCAGAACCACTTTTCTCGTTAATTATTGGCGTTGACCCCGTTTGAATTTTCTTTGCTTTCTGCCTTTGATTCATTTGCGTCCTTATTTAGGTCTGCCACAGGAAGCGGCGACTTTCTCTTCCTTGACTTTCTTTTTTCTTGATGACAGGCCATTTACGGAAGCGAAGATCTTGGGAGCCTGGCCTCGCAGTTCGTTAGCCCAGAAAGCAGTTTGAGCGCTATTTCACTACCCGAAGGCAACAGACTTGAGTGCCCGACTGTAGACATACTGCACCTAAGCTCTCTCTCTCTCTCTCCCCATTCCCCTCCCACGTGTAGGGTAGCAAACTGGACTCAGTCTGGTTAACCTCCCTGCCTTTCCTTCTTCCCTTCTCTCTCTCTCTTTTGTCTTCCGGTGGCAGTTTCCAGTCTTCTCTTCGCTTTCCCTTTCCTCTCAGTGTGTATAATGTTTTCAACCCAATTAATATTAATAATAATAAGTTTTCTTCCGCTGCCGAAACTAGCGGGAGTGGAACGCGCCGTCGCAGGCCAGCGACGAGCCCTTTCACTTCCTCGAGTTTAAAAGCCAGCTCCGAAAAATTCAAAACGAGGGACAGATTCGGCTGGCGAACTTCCTAGCTCGGAGCGGCGTTACTGTCCAAGGCCGTGCGCTAGCGGAAGCCGTCCAGGCGGATGCGAGACAATTCTATTGTTTTCTTTTTCTTCGAGGACGGGGTTGGACGGCGGGGTCGAGGACTTTTTTGAACGCACACGCAGTAACGGTCTTTGCGACAGCTTTGTGTCGTCGTACTATGTAGGCATTCGCGCGGAGTGGACGTTAAGCCTAACCATACGGGCCGAACGCGCGAAGAGAGTCCGAACAGTGGCCGTCGGTTGAGTACGACGCCCGTGTAGCCCAGCGCGTGTATAATTAGGGCGGGCGGCCTCGCGCGCTGAGTGCCGGTGACCCGCCTTCTTCCCGTCGCCGTCGACGGCTCCGAGTTCCGCGCTGCAAGCAGCGCTCTGGCGTCGGCGGCGGCGATGACTTTGCGCGATCGAGGGCCCATCGGCGTCGGCGCGCGCGGCCGGGTCACGTCCCGCACCGCTGGCCGCGCGGAAGGTCGCCGCCCAATCGTTCCTCCGTCCGGCCGGCCTGGCCGACCCTCCGTCGCTCGCGCAACGAGCACTTTCCCTGCGTATATGCCGGCTGCTACGACAGTGCTCACGCCTGCTTGAGCGCACTCGTGCGACGTGTGCCCCCTTTGAGCGTTTGCGTTGTGTGTGTGTGCAATTGTGTTTGCGCGTTTGTGTGTGTGTGTGTTTCAACTATACAGAACAGTTCATACTACAGCAGTATTTGCGGTCTGCTCAAGGAAGGAAGGAAGGGTAAAGTGGAGAAGGAAAGGCAGGGAGGTTAACCTTCAGCTCAACCGGTTTGCTACCCTACACATGGGAGCTGGATGGGGGGGGGGTGAAAGATGGGGAGGAGAGAGAGAGAGCACATAGCACAGCACGCACATCGTCAGTTACAGTCCGTCACTCTTGCGGGGTACGTGACATCACTGCCACAGCCGCTTGTCCAAGCCCGTCTCTTTCAAAAACCGTAGTACCTTCGTCGCCTTCAGCTGCGAAGTCTTCTGTCGGCGACATGTGAAGATCGTTTCAACTGACAATGATCTATTGTCAAGGTGTAAGATATGTGTACAACGTCTCCTTCTATCTGTGTATGTACAGATCGCACTCCGTGATTGTTATAGGGTTATAAAGAGTTGACGCATGCAATCTGGGACTGAGTGTCCCTGTCGTCTCAGAAGAGGGTGAGCGACGCACCAGAGAGCATCAGTACAGGTTCCCAAGCGCGCCACCTATGCTGCCGCTCGCAATCACGAAAGAGCATGCCGAAAATAGAGGGACGCGTTAGCTGTGTGCACACATTGTAACTGCTATCTTTACGGTATGCTGCTGTTTTTATCGCACTTAACGCGGCTAGCTTGTACAAGTGTCTACGTAACACGGAACACCACAACTAGGACGCTGTGGAAAGGTATCTCCAGCATGCCTTTCTTATTTATACTTTTGGAAGCTTTCAGATATATACAAAACAGGGCCGTGATTTCAGCATCTTTTCGTTCCCGTTGCACTGCGCGTTCGTTCGTAATAAAAAAAAAGCGCGTGATATTCAATTGCATCTCAACAGAAAGTCTGCCGAGGTCATCAGACACCAAAAAGAAACGCAACAGACTTTTTCTAGCAACTTCCGTGAGGGAAGCTAGCCGTAACCTCCGTTACAGCTAAAGTTCTGGCGCGAAATTATATATAAACACAGGAAAACCGAAGAATTAAGGTCTCGCCGACGATACGTATACGCCTTGTTAACCCGTGCAACCGTTTCGCGTTCTTCTGTAAACGTTAATTTTCGCATCGTTTACAACTTGTAAATATTGTGTGCGCGGCCTCTTGAAGTGGGTCCTTCGGGGGATATATATATATATATATATATATATATATATATATATATATATATATATATATATATATATATATATATATATATATATATATATATATATATATATATATATAAAACATGCTACATTACATTTAGACCAGTACAATTTTCCTAAATGACTGATGGCGTATAACAAATATCTCCCGACATTTAGCAGCTTTTAATTCTTCCTTTTAAGTGCACAAACCTCATCAAAACTTGTTGGGTGCATGTCGAACAAAACAATTTCTGCGTTGCCATGTAATCAGACAGTAGCTCTCGAAATGAAGCTTCCTCTTAAATTATATCTCTCGACTCTGAATTTCAGCATCACCGTTTAAGTCCATGTCTGGCCTGAAGCTCATCAGTTCCATTCCCTTTTGAATCTATCGCAACCTGCAGTAAAGAATCGGAACGCCTCGCGATTCATGTTACGAAACGTAACTAGCCCTAATTCACACAATTCTCTCCTCGTCTGTGTGCAGCCATAACTCATCCTCCGATGAAGACACCGTGACGAGTCATGTCGCCGCAACTAGTGGCGAAGCTATTAACTAGCGCAACCGCGCTTTCTGTTTTGTGGCCCGAACAATACAGCCATTACCGCTTGTCGTCGTCATCAATCATGCCTGTTGTTCAGCAACGGCCTCGCGTCCCGTGCCTACGTGGCTTGGACGTCTCAATTAAAGGGGACTGACGTCACGGCGCTGACGTCACGCTGTATACAGCCGAAACATGTTCCTGCGATGAATTCTTCGCCCCTGATGCAGGACTGAGTCGTCCGAATGCACTCGCCGAAACTCGATGACGACATTTTGGCTCATTCAATATTCCGTTCTCTCTCTCTCTTTCAAGTTCAGCGAAAGTGCTACCCCTCGGTACTCGTTACGGTTTCCTCCGAAGCATAAATTTTCAAGAGAAGCCCAAAATACGATGGACCTTCCTGACTACCGTAATTCCTTCTCTTTCGCTTTTTGTCATTTTGCTTCGTTAGTGAGTTCAGGACTCGCATAAGAACGGCACCTTGGCCTTGGATCGGTCGTGCATGTAAATAAGAGTGCCGCGGCCGGAGGTGGCCCTTGCAAACAAACGCCGGAAAGGAATTATTTGTGGAGTCGTCGTCATTACTCTGTTGGTCACATCCTCCAACACGCTCCGGCAGCCGCTTCTATAACATCGGAGTCTCCGACGTTGTCGCGTGGTCCGGCTTCCGCTCGTTTCTTTCGGCTTTATTCGCGCTTCCTCCAGCCGCCACCGGGTTTTTCGTGCCGTTGTGCACCGACGTATATACAGGGTGGCCCACGTGACCTGTGCGAAAGCTTAATCACGTGCGAGTGCCACGGGGCTTGACATAACCAAGTTAATGTCGTTTGCCGTCACTTTGAGCAAGTCAGGGTATTTTGTTGTATTTCACCTAATATACAGTATTAGTTACTGTTAATTAACGTTTCAAAGGCTATAATCAGAGCAACATCGTCAATTAGAACATTGTAGGCCATCACCGAAAATTCCCGGTTCATATTTCTGTTGCTCAATAAGTGCTACGTAAAAGTTCTCTTTCCAAGCGTTAAAGAAAGCCAACAAAAGACAAAACATTTGCCGCGCGACTAATCGTGTGGCCCTTAGCGCGTGCTCTTGTGGGATTCTTTAACATATATACTTCTAAGATATCACTTATATACTTCTAAGATATAACATATATAACATTTAACATACACTTCTTTAGACATGTACGCCCTGTCTCCGACGGCCAGCGTGTTGCTTGCAGAGATCAGTGCGCGTACAATGCATACATGTTGTCTCAATAAATGTGGGGATCACTGTGACAGCTAGACCTGACGCCAGATGACAGGGTCATGGAAGACAGGCGCTGCAGGGTACTGTTTTGTGGGATTTTCCGTCTGTTAAACGACAACTATAAGAATGTTGCTGAAGATAGAGTCCATTAAGTGCCACCCAAAAAACAGTTGTAGCTGGCCCAAGGACAGCAAAGATAAAAGCGGTGATAACGGCGCCACCGCGACGAAAATAACAACGACAACCGCTCGGCGAGGATGATGAGAGGCGACGAAATGACGTCGACAATTACCACACGAGACCGATAAGTGTACGATGGTGACAACTCGAGAACAAGACGACGACGCGGCGCTAAATTATTTTATTTATTTTTATTTGTGCATACTGCAACCCTATAGGAATGTTTATCGCAAGAGCGGGGCATAAACAATGTGAATTGCGAAATACACATTCTCCGCAAGAGCGAGGTCAGCCGCTGTCAACAGCAGCTACAAGTTTCTTCAGTGACAAAGTCCGATGATCACCGGGTAACATGTTACAACATATACCGCGAAGGAGAAGTCTGTGTGCAATATCCAGAGCGTGAAAATATCTGCTAGAAGAAGGTTTAGAAAACTTGATGAAATGTAAAGATGTAAAGGGGGTTGAGTGTTATCTAATGTGGTGGGAACGGGGGTGAAGAAGAGTAATTTCTTGCCGGTACTGTGCACAAGATACATGCACGCAGTCAAAGCTTTAAAGTGAAGGCTTTATTCTGCGTTAAGGGGGTATTGACACGATATTTTCTAGTCTTTTTCTTTTCTGCTTTATGTGAAGTTCCGATGCCTGCAAACCCCAGCAAGAATGCTGTCAAGGCTCACAAGGCTCCAAGTATACTTGGAGCTAAAAGTTATTATATTAAGTTATAACTTAATATAATAACTTTTCTGCGACTAGTTTGGTTTCGTTTCTACTGTGTAGTGACGTCATGACGAAGTATATGATAACGTGATAGCAGGACACTGCGACGTTTTGACACCCGCTGCGGCTCGCTCGGTCGTCCTATGCTACACCTTCGGTTCTCACAGCGAGTGTAACACTACGCGAGAAGAGTGCCAAAACTTCGCAATGCCCTGCTCTGACATGACCATATACTGCGCCAAGTCGTCACAATACAGCGGGTAAAAAAAAAACGAAAGTGGCAGCAGAAAAGGTATTATATTACATTATTTATGCTGCTCTAAGGCCTGGCACAATTTTTTGTGCTATTTCGAGACCTTCATTTAACGCAAAAAAAAAAAGAATAGTAAGAAATATCATGTCAGTACACCTGTAAAAGGGGGACACGTCAGAATGTCTTACAGCTTCGACAATTCTGCCACTGTTTAAGTTCGACTGGGGCACAAGTATCTCAGGCTGGCGTCCAAAACAGCGCTTCCACCCGACTACTCCTTTCGACCTCGGCGACACCGTTGAGCTTGTTTAATTTTACTTATTTTATTTCCACATTATTGTTAGCCTTCTACAGGTCTGTAAGCACCAGAGGGGAAATACAGGAATCATTCTTTGGTTTAACATAAACTGGTGCATAACTGAAGACAAAATGCTATCGGTAAATCAAAACACAAAAACAAAATTGAAAGCAGATTTGCAAATCGGTAGATTTGCAAAACGACGGCGATGACATCACGGCGATGGTATGACAAATCCGTGACGACAACTGTATGCCGACTAAACAATGACGACGATGGCATGACGATGGATTGACGGGAGTCGGATAATGAAGCTGGAGTGACGCGAATGGAACAAGCACAATGGCATGACGACGGCGGTATGACAACAGACGTGAGAACGACTCACTGACGACGACGCAATGACGTCGATGGCACGACAACGCCTACATAATCACGATTTACTTATGACATCGTAAATAGGTACTATAAAGTAGAAAGGATTGACGTCGATTCAACGATAGAAGTACGACGACGATGGCACGGCGACAATGGGAAGACGTTTATGAAGTGATAACGATAGTAAAACGACAACGTGACGATTGTGTCAGGACGAGAATGGTATGACGACGAGGGCAAGACGAGAGCTGGATGACGAAGTTAGAAATGGCGGCAATAGAACGACCGCGACGGTATGGCGACGACGGTGTGGTGACGAATGCCTGACGACGACTGTATGACGACGACACAGTGACGACAGTGGCACGACAACTGTATAAGGACGTTTGGATTACGACGAACGCATGACGACACTGACAAGCCGTCGACTGTATTGCGAAGGCTCCGTGACGACGATGGGGGGACGACGATGGCATGACGAAAGTCTGATGACTTAACTAGAGTAACAACGATGGAACGACCCCGAAGATTTCACGACGGCGGGGTGACAACGAATGCATGAAGACGGTGTGGCGACGATGGCTTGACGACGGTGGCTTCACCAGTTTCGGATGACAGAGCTTTAATGACGACGAGATCACGAGCACAGACGTAGCGATCCAAGCTATTAGACAACTTGGGCCACTTGGCGCGGAAGTCGTGACAACGACGGCATGACGAGAATAAGGTCAAGAAACTGAAATGACGACGACAAAACGACCATGACGGCATAACGATTACGAGCACATTTCTAGCTGCACAAGCTGGCAGACAACTTGGGTGACTGGGTCGAGTCTGGCTGGCTAGCTCGATAGATAGATAGATAGATATAGATAGATATAGATAGATAGATAGATAGATAGATAGATAGATAGATAGATAGATAGATAGATAGATAGATAGATAGATAGATAGATAGATAGATAGATAGATAGATAGATAGATAGATAGATAGATAGATAGATAGATAGATAGATAGATAGCATTAAGAAACATGGTTTGTAGCACGAATACTTTGTAGTATATTGCGACAAGTCGTGCTTACCTGCAGTTACAAAAAAGAAAAAAGGAAATGGGCTAGACAAGCATTCCGCGATATCGGCAAAAAGGCTATTCCATTCTTGGATAGCTCGCTTCTTTCTTTCTTTCTTTCAGTGTTTGTGTTGTACGCTTGGTTTTATGCAAACAAAGGGAGAAAGTTGCGTGGTCGGCATCCTCTGCAGGGCCGGCGCTTATTCCGACACGGCACGACACAGTCGTGGGCGAGTCTACATGAAGATTGCCCCATTGTTGACAAGTCCCCGAACGCTGTGCCGCTGTGTACGGTGACTCGGCACCGTCACGCGAGGCTGACATTTCCTGTCTACTTTAATGTGAATTCTTTCGCTGTGCATTTGCGGGTGCGCCTTTTCAAGCTTTACGCGTTCGTTCTTGGCGTAACGTTGTGTTGTGCAGCGCAATGTAATTTAACAAGCGAAAGCGAACAGACTTATACAGTATTTTAACAAGTGGGCTTTTCCTCGTAGGTTTCCCCTCTCACGGCACCATGTAGTTCTCTACGTGTCGGTCTCGATGCATTTCAATTAGAAAAATAACGGCTCATTTGATGAACTTGTTGGAATCCACGTTATGCGAAACCTTCCTGAAAAGTTTCGCTTAAATGCTGCGCAAAGAGACACATGATGCTTGTAGTTTTATTTTATGTCCATTTATGCACGAAAGACACTATTAACTTTCTTCTCCCATCATAGAAGTTTGGTGTTATTTGGCTTCGCCTGTGTGTGCGGTATTATTTTTCTTCCGTTTTTTTTTTCATTCTTTATATCTCTCTCACCTATTGCATCCCTCTGACCATCCCCCGGTATAAGGTAGCCAACCGAAGGCAATCTCTGGTTAGAGAGAGAGAGAGAGAAAGAAGGGAAGTAGGAAAGGCAGGGAGGTTAACCAGACTGAGTCCAGTTTGCTACCCTACAGAGGGAGGGGAATGGGGAGTGAAAGAGAGCGAGAGAAAACATGAGTCTGGTTAACATCCCTATCTTTCATTTGCCTCTCTCTCTCTCTCACTCTCTCTCTCTCTGCTTCGCTGGCAAGTTCGTGTGTGCACCGCGTTCCGCAGCATAGCCCCATCGAAATGCGGCCGCCGTGGCCAGGATTTGATCGATCCCGCGCCCTCAGGATTAGCAGCGCAACACCAAACATACCACGCCACAATGGCGGGTGTTTTAAAATACATTTAGCGCAGATGAGTATGCGGTTTTCTTGGAGGAGTGGCTAAATTTCAGCTCGCAAGTCGAATGTAGTCTGAATCCCGGCATGAGCTGCTACCTCCTGGTCCGGTGATGCTTCTGCTCCTATCCGCTCCTCTGAACACGACAATGTATAGCGCACCTCTTCTACTTAAATCATTAATCAAGCGCCCATAACTGTCCAGCGGGCTACGAGGGAGACCTCAGTGGAGGGCTTTGGCTTAATGGTATGTTTTTTTTAAAGGAGGAAACACTTTATTTAAAACCCGAAAGAAATGTACAAAACGCCGTTTGGACCGATAGCTTAAAAGCTAATAGCCGGTCCAATATCGACTATGCATATAGCTTATGCGTAAGGGAGAAAGCACAAGCAACGCTCAGATGCAACATTTCTTCACGTGTATCACTGAAAAACATACTAAGCCAAACTGTAACAGCCACGAGTCTGTGCTTAATGAAATTCAACATACAATTCTATGAAGACACACTCCGTAACATCAGAATTAAGGTTAAGAAGGGGGTGAAAAGCAACAACAAAAAGAAAGAAAGCAAAACAAAAAAAATGAAGAAAGAAGATAGGCGTGCAGAAGTAACGAGAAATTTCACCATTCTGTTAGGTTAGATAAGTAAGACAGATTACAACTCAGTTTAAAATATCTAGCTACCTTTATTTCTATTGGTAGCTCATTCCAAACTTTTGCGCCGACAATTAGCAGCTCACCGTACAAGTTGCTACATTTTGGTTGGTTGAAATTGAAATTAGAAGCTTGCCTAGTGATACGGTTTGGGAGAAAGAAAATACTCGATGCAAATGAAGAATTAGTCTGGATGGTGTTGTTTATCGTGATGCTGATCTTATGATTTCGTAGTGACATAAAGGATAAGATACCGAGCTCTTCAAAATAATTTACACTTGAGAGGCAGAATGGGTTGGAACTAATGATGCGTAATGCCCGTTTTTGAAGATGCTGTAAAGGCGGTAAGTATGTTGCGTACGTATGTGAGCAATAGCTAGTGTGAGAGTGACAGAACGAAAAGTATGAAGATTTAAGGAAGAGGGAAAATCCTGCTTGGCTTTTAACAAAGTGTATCACGAAAATGCTAATTTTTTTACACACAATGTTGACGTGATCCTTCCAATGCAAATGGCTGTCGAAAAAAAAACCTAAGTTTTGAACAAAAAGACTTGCTCAGTTTCGCTTTAGGTTCTTTAGTATGCAAATAAAGATAGTTTCTCATTTTAACATTCTGCCCTCATTCTCAACGGGGTCGCTGTGACCTCGCGTTAAGAAACAAAGCGCACTGAGACAGTGGTGTTCCAATCGTAGAACGAGGAAGCTTTCACAGTGTCAGTCATCCTCGCCAGCCGTGTCAGCTATAACCGTAAGGGCAAATTCAGTGTTTGAACTTTTCACAAGGAGTGCGATCGCTGTAAGGAAGCAGTAAATCTAGCGATATTGCAGTGTGGGAAGCCTGCCAAAAGTGGTGGTTGGTATATTCGAAGTCTTGTAGCTTGCCCACAAAGATACAGCCATAGAAGTTACACCGAAAAACACACACCGCTGCAACCTCTTCGATGTTTTTTAAATAAATATATTATGGTTAGGAATTGTTGGTGACATTAATTGGCGCCGGCTTCTCCTTTTCACATACAATAGAAATTATGAAAGCCGCATACATGTAAATATTACCATAAAATCCCAATCAAACTTAAACTAAACTTACATATGTAAGTCAAACTCTCAATCTTAAAAGTAATGTCGCTGAAAAAGAATGCATAAGAACACAGAAACACGGAATAAGTTCACACAAAGGCACGTGGATCCAGGCAGAGAATGGAACAAAGTGTACTCAATATTTTACTGTGTTTCTGCCCTTGTGCGTGCGGTGCGATTATTTTAAGATGACTTACGAACAAACCCACATGGTCACTCTCATTGTTTTTAACATGTCGATTCGGCCACCCCTTATGTACTGCGCATGGCAGGCGATCCGATGTCATGCAACAAGAAGTTTGCGGAGAATTCACTTTGTATTTTTTTTCTTTCCACGGAGCTAAACCGTCCACAAAGCACATTTGGGCCGTATCAAACGTCGTTTTTAAAGACAAAAGGTGGGCCAATCAGTTGTCTAAATAACGCAGCGCGATTTACAACGGCGAAAAAGTTTAGAGAAGGAATCAGACAGACAGGAAAGACGCTAACTTCAACTATCACTTAAGGATGTCGTCCTACTTTGTCCAAAAGTTGTAGACTCCACCTAGTGGCTTAAGGCCTGGTGTATAGTGTGACGTTCGAAGTTGCACACTGGCATCTCTCTTGAAGTGACCGCCACTTTTCCTGGCTGATCGAAGTCTGATTAATGAGTTTTATTTTCCAAAAGACACGTCGGCACAATAACAAGCGCTGTCGTGGAGTGCTCCAGATTAATATAGACCACCGAGGGTTCTTTAGTTTTCACCGGAGTCACGGTAAATTTGCGTTTCCGCATTGTGCCTAAATAAAGGGAAAAGAGAAGAAAGGAAATGCGGCCACTGCGTCTAGGAAACAAACCGGAGATATCGTGCTCAGCACCGGAACGCCATAACCTCCATGGTCATACGGAACCTACTCTTTCGATCTACCGTATTTTATCGAATATGATACGTTTTGAACACAGTATATAGCTTGCACGACGTTTCAGCATTCTAGTGGTGCAGCTTATGCCACATGGTGTTACAATGTGTATTGTTGTCATTATTCCTCCACAAATTGGGTAACTGCGGTGTTACCGATAACACTGACGTACCTTAAATATACATGTTCCGATGATGTCGCATATATATCCGAGTTTCCACGACTTGTTCAAGTATCCAATCGTTTAATGCTATTAAAGATCAATCCCCTCCGTGGTGGCGTAGTGGCTTGGGCACTGCGCTGCTAAGTACGAGGTCGCGGGATCGAATCCTGGCCGCGGCGGCCGCATTTCGATGCGGGCGAAATGCAAAAACGCCCGTGAACCGTGCATTGGGTGCACGTTAAAGAGTCCCAGGTGGTCAAAATAATCCGGAGTCTCCCACTACGGCGTGCCTCATAACCAAATCGTTGTTTTGGCAAGTAAAACACCAGAATTAAATTTTTAATTATCAAATATCAAAGCAGAATTTTATCTTCGAGCGAAAATTATGGACCTTATAGCTTGCTTACTTTGGCCATGAACGAGAGGAAGGAATACCGAGGGGCCCGAGTTTTGTTAATCACAACCATATAAAGCCTCTGCTCAATAAAGTCGATGCTGATACAAACGCACGCAGTTGCCAGTACGGCCAAATTAACGGACGGAGTTCCTAAGGCAGCACGGGAAACTGCCTTCTGACTCGTGTGTCATCGCCTCATTTAAAATCATTCATTCATTGGATTATCGGGAGTTGAACACGAATCTAAGGTACCTAATGTCATCGTCATGCCTTCGTTTTGCTAATGCTGTTCATTGCGAATGCTTCGTTTTCAACGCTGACGATTTTTTTTTCCGTAGTGTCATGGTACACCCGCAAACACGTGAACAAGGAGACTACAGCACAGAAGTGCACTGTATCACGCAGTACTTTAGCCAAGACTGCATTTTTATTGTTAGTTAGAAGCAAATGATCAGTCCTTCGGTTGGGTCTGTCAGAGCAGAGATTTGTTCACTCTGTTTTCTTATTTTTCACGTTTGAAATTCTGAGCGTCTAGAAATTGTAGGCGCTACCGGAACGACTAACACTTCAAATATTTTAAGACCCATGAAATATGTCGTCGTTGCTCTTTACGTCGTAGCCTACCCATTAAACTGACACACTTTGCACTCAGATGCAGTCTAATATTCCTACAGTGTATTACATCCGAACGTTATATACCCTTCTGCTCGTCAACATCTGACATTTATTACACCTATTGGGGGGGTGGGGGGCGCAGGGGGGAGAGAGAGTGTGCGATGGTACTCACAGCTAGTGACAATGACGCACGCTGCAGCCACAGTTGTCCATACCCTTGATCGAGCCATGTCTTGAGGTATTGAAGGTGAAGAAGACCTCAGGAGCGTCGCAGTACTGGCAGGTCCAAATAGCTCTCCAAGTATTCTTGCTTGGGATTTTGGGCAACCTCACACCACGTGCTGGTAACTTCTCGTACAAGCTAAGAGAATCACGCGCTGTAAGCACTTGGTAAATCTCTTAAAGTTTATAAGACACGACTTCTTGAGATTGGTGAACAAAATCTTTTGAAGGACGGCTTGCTGTCCAGCGCTTAGTATATCTCAAGGAGAGGCACCGCAGACCAGTCTAACGAGCACAAAGTCTGATTCACCTGGAAATCACTATTTATCCTCCGGTCATCAAACTTACACAAGTTCTTGAGCGGTGTTTCAGCTTCGCCACCTTTTATGTGCTTGGGGTAACATCATCGGCGCTCTTATAAAGCGTCAAGACTGTACTTTCGAGTTGCTTGGCTGTCCTCGGGAAGCTTTCCGGACACCCTCGCAAAGACGACTTCACTGAAGAATCTCTCCTGGAAAGTTGGTACCAGTGCCGATTTCCAACGGCCTCTTACTTGCAACAAATTGCGCAGCTTGGGTCGAGAACTACCAAAGCACACCCCACGAGAAGGAAGCGTTTGGTTCGCTGCCACGCCGATTACAGCTCCGGTACAGCCGCGGTGCGATTATGCTGCCGCACAGGTCCTTCGGCTGCCGTCTTCTACCGGCTCTGCTGACGTCCAATTGTTTCGAGCGCCAAGCGTGTTCTTCGGGCTGGCGCGGGCACTTACTTCACCACCACCACTGTCGAGGCGAGGGTGAGTCTCGCTTCTCGCTTCAAGCCGGTAACGGTCCCGACCTCCTCCTCCTCCGCGCATGCGCTGTCCTCATCCCTTGGATACGCATGGGCGCTGGTCCACGCAAAGCGCCGCGGGCGACTGTGGGTGGGGTGCCAGCGACGCCCTCACCGTTGGAGACTGGGCCGATGGCTGGCGGTGGAAGCGTCTTCTCGCAGCAGTGGCCCTACGCGTCCTGTTTGGAACCCCGTTTCGGGGACACGTGCTCTGCCAGCGCGAACGGGAGAGCTCCGTCGTCTCGCTCTTCTCTCTCGCCTATCTAACCTGCTCTTCACTAATGGTTACGATACATTTCGCAAGCTCCCTAGAACACCCTCTCTATATCTTTTTTTTTTTTTTTTTTAATTGGGTTGCGCCTCGTCGCTTCACGACCTCTTCTTATATTCGAGACCCGCAATTTCGATGCTTTCGAAGGCCTCCTTTAAAAATGCCCCATGCTGCTATTTTTGGTCGCCGAGGGGACCGCTTTTGATGACACGCTACACTGCTCGAAATGATGTTCCATGTGAGATACTTGGTAGAAAAACAGCGCTTAAAGGAGACTGAAATAAACAAGGCTCTCGTCTGTCCAGACTTCTAGACGCGTACAGAGAAAAAGAAAAAGAAAAGAAAACCCACCCCTACTTGTGGATAGCTTGCGACCTTCAGTGCAGTGTTCCTCATGCATAGTCAATGCAACGTGGGCAAAAATTTCTGTCAGAGGAATCCTAGGTTCCATGACAAGAGTTCTCCACGACCTCCCCCAGTGACCAAGTACTTGGCTTAGCTGCGCGAAAACTTTGTAATGATTCAGAAACGCTCCTTTCTCTCTCTCTCTCTCTCTCTCTCTCTTTCCCTCCCTTTTAGTTTGCCTGCATGACATGCGTTTGCAAGAAAGGGATAGCACGAAGTAGACGCAGGCTCCACAGCCCGGCCTCTTGCCCATGCCCTCGCGTAAGTCAAGTCCCCGCTTTCCAAGCAGGCGCTACGGCGCTCTCCCACTTCAGCCCACCCTTCTAAAAGACCTATTAGAATTCTCTGCAAGAGTCCGCTGCCGCTTTCGCTGTGCTGTGAGACAGCTCGAAAAGCGGATGGGACCGATTCCAGCCTACCCGCCTTGAAGGTAGCCCTGTCCCTGAAACAAACAGAAAGGGAAAAAGAAAGATTGAGTGAAAGTAAAACTCTATAGAGGAAGAAAGACAATACGAGAGAGGAACAAGAAGCGGGCTCTCCGTTTTATCTCTTGTCGTCGACTGTCGCCTCCGCACCGCGCGGGAAAGCGAAGCGTAGCTACTTCTTCTTACTAAGAAGTGCGGCTTGGCCGAGGTCCGGCCTTGAAGGTGTGTCTCTTTGCAAGCCGTCGGCCCGCTTTTACTTTCAGGCTTCGTCTTACACACTTGCGTCGTATTTCCTTTCTTTTTTTTTTTTTGCGCGTTTTGATTTGGCTTTCATATTTTGCCATTGGGACAGTCCACGCTCCCGCCGCTTCTCGTGCTGTGGCGCGAAAAACCGCGCGGGGTGTCCAAGCGAGGAAGCTTCGCGCGACTGCGGTGCGAATTCGCAACCGCAAAAATGCGGCGGCTTACGAAACGTCGCTGACCATAGGAAAAAAAGAACCGAATAAAAGAGAGAGAAGGGCGGGTGTCCGCGTGTGTAATAGCGGCAACAGCGGAACACGCCTGAATGCCTTTATTCACTCCGCGTGCCAGTCTGTTGGGACGCGCCTGTGAAGCATTTCTGTGTTCGGGTGATGCGTACGCGTGGGGGGAGTTGTTTTTCTCTGCTTTCGCTGGAGAGGGGAGTGGGGAGGGTGGGGGGGGGGGGGGTGAGTCAATAGCAGCTCGGACACGACGGCGGATATACGCGCCGAACGGTCACGCTCGTGTGATTCGGACACTTGTGTCACGCGAAGGTCGCGTACTTGCGACTGATTCGCGTCAAAGACGCAGCACGAAGGTATTCCAGTACGCACCATTCGACGCTTTTGTGTGCAGCAGGAGTGAAAGAAATCTTCCGCAATGTTTTTCGGTGGTTTTCCGGGCTTTACGCTTCTATCAGCGGTGGCTTACGGTTAAAAAAAAAAAAAAAACTTGGTAGGGAACTGGTAATGACCGCGAAAGCAGCGATGGAACAACAATAGCCGCAGCGGCAACGACAACAACAAGAAACTAGGTGTAGGGGATGAAAGAGGTTACTATGGATAAGATGACAAACTGGTGTGTACGTGATATTTTAGTTGAGATTATGGGGAAGTGGAGCTCGTCAAATGATGTAGGGCATTGAGCAGGTAGTCTAGTGCAGTACAGCCGATTGTAATTCGACCTCGATTAATTCGGATTTTCGCCTAATTCGTATGTACTGGAATGTTCCGCCGTAAACAATATATTGCTATGAAAGAAAAACTACTTTAGTTCGAGCGCGAAAGCACGCAGCTTCGTTTAGTTCTTGCCCACCGGCGTCCCCTCATGCGCGCTCCGGTTACTAAGGCAAGCCTTCTTTTCGAAAGATCCAGAACTTTATTTGTCCTTGCATTCGAACACCGGGGCAGCGTTTAAGCATGTCGGTGCCATTGTAGACTACTTAGAGCAATAAAAAAATTGCTGAATTCGGTCATTCGGACAAAATGGGTGCGAAAGGACGGAATGCACGTACGAGGACTCCAGGTTGTACGGTAGAGATCAGGAAGTTTGCATGCACGAGGATGGAGTCTGCTGACGCAAAGATTTGAGTAGGCTGGGAGAGACATTTGTCCTTGCAGTGGACACGAAATCGCATGACAGTTATGACAGCGAGAGATGCTACGAGATCTTGACTCACTCATGTGTGCTAAGAGTATATTTGTCGCTGATAACCATCGCAGCACACTCCACATATTTAATTTTGCATCAGTATATGCAGCATGTGGGTGCTTAATGAACGTTGAAGAGCAACGCCAATGGTAGTTCGTAAAGCACCTTGAATCCGCATTTTTCTGTATATATGCAGGCACATAGTTCCTAGCGAATGGTTGTTTTTAGCGTACCAACTCCCATTATGTAAATAGAGCATATCCCTTAAGTTTTCAGTTAAATGTATATTTAGCGATACTTATTGTGTAATGATCGTATTGCGGGTTATCACAAATTCTGATGCGGCCATGATTATGAATCATCGTCGGCAACAGTTATTTTGTCTCCAGACCCCTGTTTTTTATGGTCAGAGGCAGTGACTGCTGGGGAAACTCAGGGTGTTCTGAAGTCCTCGCTCCCTTTTTCTCCACTGCACATTGTTCTATAGAACGGCTTGTACCGTTCTGACAATCGGTCGAATTATTTCGACGGGCGTGCAAACTTATATGCGTTTTGGGATAAGCAAGTACACTTACAACACATCGCATGGATGTCAATGTGCTTTTCATTTTTGGTTCACAACAGGTGCGGCTTGCGCAAAGCAATCAAAAAGAAAACCTCGTGCGAACGACAATAAGTTGACGTACAGGAAGCTGTTGAATTAGTGGTGGGTGACGCTTGCCCAAGCATTTCTTTTTTTCTTTTGTCACTTTGACAGGGTAACCTGGTCTAACGTTTACAAGGCTCTTTAATTAAATGTAAGTTTACTCGCTAATAAAATGCTTCGCGCAAGCTCTCTATGCATGCGAGCATTCAAACTTGCTTCGACGGATTTAATTTCACACCTGACATTCAAAATGAGTGGAGGTTTAGCGAATTAGAAGAACGCAAAGATTGAAAACCTATAGGTGTTCCCGCACTTGGCCCTCGCGAGTTCCCGTGACGTCATGCAATGTGACTGCATCCGCTCTATGATAAAGAAGGAATACCTTTTGCTCCAGAGCAAAGATTCCAACTTGCAAGTTTTCGGAACTTTTCCAGCACGAAAAGGGGGAAAATACGAAAAAATACTTTCAAATCTATGATCTCAAGCTTGCGTGTACTAGCTGGCGTTTGGGGTCGAAATTCAAGAAAACAAAGTTTGGCTTTCGCTTAGTTCAGTAGAAATGAAGTTAACAAGTATTGCTGAATGGGCGAGTTGGTGCATCATATTCTTGTCTTGCTTTAGCGTGACTCAGTTCGAGTGTGAAGGAAAAGGACAGGCGACAGGACGAGCGCTAGAAAGGAAAACGTTTCCCGCCAACTGGACGAGAGAGTAGCGTTATGAAGGAATATTTTACCAGTACAAACTGTCTTTTCTTATTTCTTCCTTCTTCCTCTTCTTTTTATTTGTGGGATTTACGTCAAACCATATGTAGGGAAATACTTATGAATAAAGGATAGCAAATAAACGTATGCAATCTGTGTGATTCAGGAACTGCACCAACGAATTCGCGCGCTTAGAATTCCAAATCATATTTTTATTTCAACGTCATATACGCATACATGATGTTGGAGACGCAGCCAAAAGGCCATCAATTGGCTTGAAGGGGACCTGTGCCCTCTCTACAATGCAACATTCACAACATCTGAATACAGAAAGATATATAATACATTCATAAAGGTTAAATTCAAGCACATTTATACTGTATAAAATTAGAAATGATACGCACGAACCTTTGTAAACATTTGAAGAACTTGGTCGTTAAAGAATGGTATTAATGCTATCAAGACAAGCCAAAAAGTCTGTTTTCCAGCTGTGGTACCTTAGGCTTGAATTTGGCCTGCCGAGAGATCTGATTTATTAATATAAACAGACTTTAATGCGAAAGCATTATATGACCCATTACGCGAAAATCCGTCTACGTGACCGAAGGATAATACCAAAAATAGCCGACGCCGCAAGGAGTAAAAACACGTTAAAAGATGCTCGAATCGACGTCACATTTCTCAATGAGGTTCCTGTAAACGAAGTAAATTAACTGCTTCGAAAAGAAAATTCAGGTGCTGGGCTCCTGAGCACGAAGTCGCGGGATCGAATCCCGGCCTCGGCGGCCGCATTTCGATGGGGGCGAAATGCGAAAACACCCGTGTACTTAGATTCAGGTGCACGTTAAAGAACCCCAGGTGGTCGAAATTTCCGGAGTCCTCCCTATACGGCATGCCTCATAATCAGAAAGTGGTTTTGGCACGTTAAACCGCATAATTTAAGAAAAATTGGTTGATTTCGGTCTGGGTGGGAATCGAACCCGGGCCACCGGGATGCGAGACGAGCACGCTTCCCCGACGTGTGCCTAGTGAAGTGTGCCTGTAGTGCGGGCGTCATTGCACACGTTACGTTTATGAACTACTCGCTGGCAAGCGAACGCATTGAGAAGCTTGGCGCCTTTTGATTTGACCTTACCAAGGCGCGGTTAGAACGCATGCGAGAGCTCGCGTGGACAAAGAACGGGCTGAAAAAGTCAGTTCACCAAAGGGACTATATTGCTTTCGCATTCCCACACGTAAGCACACGTAAGTCTGCTTGCCGATTCTTTTTTTATCGTTACTCTTTAATTTTCCTTTAAGTTCAATGGCTCTACTAACACCAGCACAAGCTTTCTTCAGTTATGCAGGTCTTCGACGCCGCAGTACCTGGCTTGCCATTAACGAGGAAAATGGCGCGCTGAAAAATAAGTTGCCAGCTTGTTGCCAGCTTGTTGCAAAGTTAGGAGCAAGTTCGTACCTATCCCAGGAAAAGCAGACATTTCCTCGTTAGGCATCTGGAGCGTCGAACTTGCTGAAATACTTGCATTTGGAAGAAAACAAACTCTTGCAACCGTAAGAAACATAATTTCACATTGCATGCCCATAGTCGAAGTTTCAGGACGTAAAGGTTTCAAAAAGCCATGGTTTCAAGGTAGCTCCTCGGTGAGAATGATAGATGGTTTGAAACTAAAGAAAGCACAAAAGGGAAACTTTATCATTCAATTTTACGTTGAAAATCTGTGTCGGCTGCGGGAACATTTCGATTCACAGCATAAAAGAATACTTTTTTCGTTCTGCCTTAAACGCTGCCTGAGGTAAAGTTGGTAATTTTTCTATATCTACTTTCAATATGGACCTACAGAGCGTCGTGAACATGCCTATTTCGAACTTTCATGTTCGACAATTTTGCCCGTTTTTACAAAAAGACGTATTGATATAAGGTAAATGTTAACTTGCAGATATGATTTTTGCTTCCAGCTGTGATGACAATTGTCACGCTTTCTGTCCAATATAACTCTTGTGTCAGCACTAAGCTCTTGAATTTGGATTACCGCTGCTGCAGTGTATAGTCCAGGGTTTCATGGAAACCTGACTGGCCTGAATAATACATGCTAGTTCTTGTGAAAAGAAATTAAAAAAAAAAAGAAATTATATGACTAAACACCAAGGAAAGGATATACGGGGTGTGTCTTTCTTTCTTGAAATCATAATTTGTTTTTTTAAATCGCCTGCGGCAGATAGCTTAATTCTAGTACTTAAGCTGGGTTACTCCATGCAGTGGACATTACTCGCACAAGAAATAGAAATGCATAATCGACTAATTAACAAAAATTCACTAGTTAACTTTTAAATTATTAACCTTGCAGGACATATTGCAATTTACGAACTGTAGCCGGTGAGTTTGCAAACCATGTTCACATGGACCGACTTCTTAGTATCGCCCGGGTTCCGAGCTATGCGCTGTAAAACACGCGGCAAAAATTCACTATTGTTCCACTTACTTTTCTAACAAACCGCCGTTTTATGCATTTAAGCACAAGTGCAGTTGGAAAGACTGTGCATTGCGTCGCACACTTTGAGACATAATACCTCGAAACTGATGTCATCTTAACATTGGTTCTCGCCGGCTGCAATTTGTAAATTGCAGTATGTGAGATGTAAACTAAATAATTTAAAAGTTAATTTGTGATTTTTTTCTTAATTAGTCGATTGTGCATTTCGATTTCTCCCGCAAGGAATGTCTGCCTCTTTGAGTAATCCAGTCCAAGGATTAGAAATGTACTATCCGCCACAGGCGATTTTTAAAGGTTCTGTATGGCCTAAAAAAATAAAAATAAAATAAAACACCCAAAATATAGGAACAGAGTGGACGCAGAAGTTAAGTAGAAATAAGAAAGCAAGAAGTAAGTATAATACATGAAATATTTTAACGTAATGAATAAGCAGAAACGGGGAATGGATACCAGCTAAAGTGATGACTGGATATCGCGTAAGAAAAGAAGGGAAATAAGAAAAGCGGAGAAGGAAAGGATGATGCAACTGGCTTTCGGAATGGTCCCAATTAAACCAAAGACTTCATTTACTGGATACGTGAGAGAATCGAGGAATGTTTGTTACTTATGGAAACGCGCGTTCAGCAGAACATGAGTGTGTGAAAACGCGCATAAACTAGACTTCAATACCGCCGCGGTTAATTAGTGGACATGGCGATCTGCTGCCGAGCACGAAGTATCCGGTCCGCTACGCGGCCACGGCAGGCGCTTTCCGGTGCGGGTGGAATGCAAGCACGCTCGTGCACCGAGAACTGGGTTCACTGCAAAGAACACCACTACGCAAAAATTAATCTGCTGGCAGCCCTCCAAGCTATGACATGTTTCATTGTCCGAGCGTTGCTTTCGCTCGTTTTGCGCACGAACTAGCGCAATCAATCAATCAATCAATCAATCAATCAATCAATCAATCAATCAATCAATCAATCAATCAATCAATCAATCAATCAATCAATCAATCAATCAATCAATCAATAAATTACTATAATCTAATCGAATCTATCTATCTATCTATCGTTTAATTAATTAATGAGAAACGTCGACGCACCATAGTACCGCCAATCGCATCATGACTAATAACTAGCGGTCTGTACATACAGTTGGCGGTGCGCTACAGATAGCACGGAACGCTCTGTGCCAGCCACCTTTTATGAACAGTGCCGGTCGAAGTAGTGAGGCCTAGGACAGCTCCCAACCACGTCACAATGTCACTCCTGTTAAGAGACTCGTCACAGGAACCATTCACAGTGAAGCACTGTTATTGGAGGCGGAATTACTGAATTACAAGTTAAATGGAAGCTGTCCGATCCTCGCTCTAGCGGACGAGGAAGTCGGTAACCACGCCCATTTCTAAGACCTTCCAGCCGCAGTCACGTTCGAAACACTCTCAGGGCACGCAAGCCAAAGACACGGTCATTATACGGCAACCCGTCAGAGAGCAAATGAAAAGGATGCGAGCGCCCGAGGGCAGTTAACTCGAAACGCCTACCGGAAAGAAAGTAGTTGGGAACGGCGTGGCTTCCTGGACGCCTTCAAGGTTTCGGCGAAGGGATTGTTCGTCTTTGTCAAGGCGGCCCTGCGTCCCGATACTGACGTCTCTGTATTACCTCTCCGGCGGCGGCTTAAGTGGCTGTGTCTCATTGGAACGTTCGGCAGTCGCAGTTACACGTGTTGTACGTCAAAAAGCGAGGGCACAATCTAACGAACAGCTGCCTTCTCAATGGACACCGAACATGCGGGAAAGCCGCGTCGGCTACTTTAATTACGGAACTCTCTCAGTACGCTCTCCTGTATATTAATGGATCCGTGTGTTTCCTAAGATGGATATGGTATTGCCCAGTAAATCGTGAGACGTGTATCCTCTCACGGGTTATGAGCACACGTTTATGCTTCGACCAAGCTGTCATGTTTGGATGTCTAATCTGGCACATCCGTATATGCTTTAGGGTGTGACGTACGTGTGCAGATGCTTGGGAACAAAAGGGTACATAGTTTACATTATTGTACTCGCTCATATAAGCTGAGTTTACCTTATTGGAATGGCTCATAAGCTTTCGCTCGTTGACGTTTCCTTTATTATAACGCAGCTGTTAAGCACCTGTTTTTTTTTTTATTGGTATGATATGAGGAGATGATGACGCACAAGTTAAGGCGCCAGCTACTCCTTAGCTCTTGAATGGGTCTAGCTTACAACATACAGGGTTCAAGATTACATATCAAATAGTCCTTTCATACAAGCACCAGGACTTGTCACTCAACGTTTTCACAGTAACACCATGACGTGAGAAACACATGGTACAATCGTGGCTTCGAGAAAACTGAATGCTTTACATTTGCGTTCAGGTTTAGATCTTGGGCGAGGGGTATTGTTGTAGCTGTATAAGGGTTACGTAATTGCCATACAATATACAAGTTAAATGACTCCACAGAAAAAAGTCTCAAAAATAAAAATGATACTGTTGCCTGATAACACAGTCTCTGGTCGGCGGGCGGTGTATAAGCGCCTGTTCCTGCATTGAATGTCGGCGTTGTCGAAGTAACCAAGTGAAAGAGCAGAGCGAAGAATGAAAGAGCGAATGTGGAGCGCAGCGGGGGATGAAAAGCGAGGAGAGCGCGAGGAGGAAAGCGGATGAGGAGGCTGCTGTGAAAGCACGAAGCGGGAAGTGGCGGAGGAGGGTCTGGCGAAAGCGTGAGAAGGAAAGTGTATGCCGCTTTGCGGCGACGATGGCTACGCGATGGCACCAGGGTAGCGCGCGTTTCTGTTCACCGATGGCATGCGTCGAGCGCGTCCAACGATACTACATACGAAAACAAAGCGCTGCATTAGCGGAGGTGGGTTTGCTGCTGTGAATCGCGCCCACGTGTTACCCACACGCTGTCTCTCGCGATATCCAGATTAGCGAGGCAGTCGCGCCACACTTCGCTCTGTTTGCAGCGTGCCGCACGAGACAGATTGTTCGCGCCAGTCAGTGTATCGCGAAATGAAAACACGCATAAATCTGCGTTCAAATTTGCATAAGGGAGTATCGTAATCGTCGGTGAATTTTCCTGCAATACCTGTGTCGATCATTATTGTTCTTTTTCGGAGGATTTGTAGACTTTTTATGATTGTAGCATATTCCGCCTTTTCGCACTTGTGCTTCACTACACAAAACGTCTTCCCTCATGCGGCATAATAAGAAAGAAATCTGTCCAGAGATTCTGGAATAACTGTTCACACCTTTGTAGAATCGATGTTTATATTTACGAAACTGCAAAGGCGACAATTTTTCGTGAGAGCGATGAAGTCAGGACAGCGTAAAGATGAAAGTTGGAAGCCACTTGACGTTTCAATCCCATCCGGAGGCATCTAAAATGGATTACAAACAACTCTAGCGTTGTCTATATTTCTCCTCGGGGAATACCCAGGAACACTTCCATTTTGCACGTCACTCCCTGTCGCTTTCAATAGAGAAAAGCAATTACGGGTTTCCCTTCAAAAGAGCCAGACTGCCTATTACGTTCTTTTTCATGTTCGTTCTCCGTCACTCGCGACGCGTAACAGTTTTCATCATTGTCTGCGTGTGGCGCGGGCGATCGTCATGCGTGACCGATGCTTTCCCGAACGAATCCAGCCGTGACTGACGGGTGGTTTCGGCATACATATCCCGGCCGCTCTCGAACTCTGGGCAACGTGGAAGCCAGACACTCCCAGGAGAGTGTTGACGACGCAAACGGCTGGGGTTGTAGCGTACAGGAGCTTGGCGAGAAGGAGGGAATGGTGCTTTTGATGGGCTGGGTGGGTGCGACTGTTTGTTTTAGCGCGCAATGGTTCAGCGACGACGGTGAGGGTGACATCGTGGTGGGCGTTGGCGACGTGTTGTTTTCTCTTCTTTTTTTTTTTCTTTAGCTCGTTTGGCGTGGCGGACGTGGTTTTCGGTGTCGCTCGAGCGTCGATCGACTTACGACTGCTTCCCGGGTCGTTATACGCGGCCTCACGAAAAGTGTGCAGCACTTTAAAAAACTACACTTAAAAAAGGAAAGATCACTTGATAAAGTCAATAGATTGCTTATAATATCTACTTATACACTTCCTGTAGGTTTCCTGCAGGCTTCCTGTAGGCTTTCTGTAGACAAGTGTGTCTCCCTGCAGAGTTTCCTATTTTTCCGTACATAACTGTGAGAAATTTGCTGACACCACTGGGCTTGCTGTGCATAACTCCATGTTATCTATGAGTGTCTATACACAGAACGAACCTCATAAGTTCCGCATAACGTTCGGGGTGGACACTCGGGGTGGAATGTCTGCTTACGGTTTATATGCGCTGTTACACTTATGTCTCCGGACTTTCTTTAATTTGACGGGAAAAAAATTTTACTGTGAATACCACTGTCGACTGTGGCAATCGGTAGGGCTATTGTGGAAACTGCTGTTAGTACCAAATAACTCCGTCGATTCGGCCCTTTATTGTGACTGACGCCATCACTAGCTTCTTTAGCGCTGCATGGTATTAATGGGACAATAAACGGACGCGTCGTTCTGGCAGGCCTCCGGGGTCAATGTCTGGCCCACTGCGAGCCATGCAATCCAGGAACAGCGTGGAAAGGGTGAAGGTCAGTGACTGGGAACACCAGCAGTAGTGACGTTTGCAGAGGCCCAAGGCAACTGGGGAAGACAGTTCTAACTGCGTTGACCCACACCTGCAGTGGCTTAACGAGTGAGGAGTTCCAATGTTGTGCTAGAATTTCCTTCTCTTACGCAGGTGCATTTTGATACGGCTGTGTGACGACTATAGCTGCGAAACTGTTGGAATAAACGAAAAAAGAATGAGAGAAAAGCCTCACGCGGTCGAATTTATCCCGCGCAACTCACAACGTGGTTTTTCTTGTCATAGCTTTAGTCTGTAAGACCCAGACCTTTTTTTTTTTGTTCTTATTCTGTAAACTGCATGTCTCATTCGAGCCGTTTAATTTTAAGTTCTTTTTTTTTATTTTGTCAACTTTCTTTCGCTCCTTCTTGAAGTACTCGGTCGTAATGTCCTTATCAGTAGTGTGCTTCCACTTGTGGGGCAGATATCATAGTTGGTGCCTTCTTGTGGCGCAGCTCTCGTCAGTAGTAATAACTTGGCCAAACCGTTTTAGGAATATCTGCAAGATAAGCATATCGATCTACCGGTCTCTTTTTTTCTCATTTATTCAGTTTCTAACTACGGGACCTCCTTCTGTATATACTAATCATGCAATTATCCCCATTTTTGTCTTGAATAAAACTGATTCTGATTCTGAAATGCAGTTTCAGTGATGGGCTGCCCTACTAAGGCTTCGATGGGGCCCCAGGATAACGTTCCGCTGTGTGTGTGTGAGCCGTAATATATATATCGAAATCCACTTCTTGCGTTAGGCCAAGGGCGCAATGCAGTGCGTCACCACGGAGGCTTCCAGGTATACTGTGTACCCAGAACTGTTAACCAACAACGCGCGGGCACATTCTCATCAACATGTGTAAACTCTCAACACGACTCCTTTATGTCTGTTCTTTAGAAAAAAATGAATTGAAATTTTCACACAAGATGACATGAGAGGCGCCAGATCTAGCTTGCAATCGAGAAGAATTCGCAGTCGGCCGAGCTGGAACGCTTGCATCATGATGATCACAAAATACGCTACACAAAAGGGAGAATAGGACAGATGATATTACAATAGTTTATATTAGTAAATGCACCTAATGGCGCTGCTGTATTTTCGCCAGCGCGAGCTGAAATCGTTCGAGATGTATGTTTTTTCTTTTATATTTATAAGTACGCTTCCTGGGAAATACAACCTAAATGGCGAATTCAGCGACTGTACTGTCGTTCTCCTCCGCTTTTTGTTTCGTATTTCGTGCTGCTATCTTCATGACGAAGCGTGCGGAGATCAAAATGTGCTCGAGTATTCCAAAACATTGTGCCGCTTGCTTTATATAAGCTTGATGCCGATTACCCTGGTTAACAGAAGGCAGCGTACAGAGCTACACCTCGCTTCCCCCCCCCCCCCCCCGCCCCCCATATTCCTACCCCAATCTTCGGTACAAAGCTTTTTCGGTTCAGTTAATCACCATTTTGATATTCAAACAGATTCAACAGTTTACGCTGGTACCCTGCTGGTTTCCTGTAAGTTTGGCCTTTGGTGAAGTGCGTATGTAGTCATACTTTCTTTTTAATCTTCTTACGGACCCCTTGAGCAGTCTCAATGTTGACACGTTCGAGAGAAACAAGTACGAAACACGCGGAAACACAAGCCGCCAGAACGGGGTAAGTCCTACACACTTCGGGTCCCAGAGAACTATGGACAGCAGTTTCTAAGCTCTTTATTGGCTTTCTTTCTTTCTTTTTTCAATTCTAATCTTCGTTTAGCGTCGCACGCTTTGTTCTGGCTTCTCTAGTGGTCTGTCGAAGTTGTTTTCGTCCCCTCCGTACGGCGTATATAGACCTCGTCCAGACTTAGCTGACTTTCCTGATTGCCAACCTTGGACGCGTAGCACTACATGCGAAGTGCGCATACACACACGGTGAGCTTCAGGCGCGGCGGCGGGCAGACGCGCACACACTCCAACGCACGCCGGCATCGCACACACGTGAACGTAGAAAACAGTCGCCATTGTCTTTTCGTCCCCGAATGAGAGAAAGAAAGGAGAATCGAATAGTAACGAACAACAAAAAGAAGAAACAGGAGAATACTCTGTGTGCGGTTCCTCTTCGACGATGGCCTCCACTCGGAATGAAAAGGAACGGCAAGCCCCTTTTGTCTTGCCGCGCAAGTGGCACACATACGGCCCTCGACCGATCTTTGCGCTGATGGAGGCAAGAAAATAAGAAAATAACACAATCACGCGACGCACGTGAATATAGTCGAGCCCACAGCCGGTGCGGGTCGCGAAGAAACGTGGCGATCGCGTGCCTCGGCTTGATTAAAACTTGGTGACTCGCCGCTTTCGGAACAAGTGGGCGAGGAGAGCACAGGAGGTGAACAAAGTAAAAAAACAAAAGAAGGGAATAGCAAGGACGACAAAAAAAAGCACTCAGGCGATGGAACGCTAGAGAGTAACGGAAAAATAAAAAAAGAACAATTCACTCAATAGGCGCGCCGCAATGACTCGGCTGGCGAAGTTGATGGAACGACGTTAACACCCACAAGCGTGCTGCGACGACATCGTGGCGTAGGTGGGTATGACGCCACGCCGGCGTGCGTGCATGGTGTGCATGTTGGCAGCGGCGTAAAATGACATAGCGTGTAGATTAGGCATCGGAGGGCACAGGTTAGAACGGGAGAGCAAGGGAGGGGTTGAACTGCGACGATGGTATGCGCCGACGATGACGACGACAGTGTGACGCTAACGCACCTCATTGACTCATCGCGCATCTGACACAACGATAAAGGATAGGATTCTCAAGATCAAGTAGGAGCTATTCGCTAAACGTACCGAAAACTCGGGGGCTCGCAACTGCAGTTCGCATTCGTTAAATTAGGTGATGAAAAGAGCGAGTGAAATTATTATTCTTTTTTTTTTTTTGCGTTGCTTCGTTCGCATCATCGTTCTCTATCGGTGATCCTGAATAGGCTAGTTATTGAAAGAGTCGCTTGAGTCTGCCGGTGTTAAAGAGAAGCTTTCTTTGCGAGCCCTCCCGGACTTTCCTGACCGTGGCTGCCGGCTAGGTGCTGTTGCTGTCTCGCCGAATAGCTCACACCTAGAACAGCACTACCATTTTACTGCCCTAATATGTATCCCTACTACTGGTCTTGTTTTCTGCGGAATTACGCAGTGACAGAGCAAATGATACCTAAATATCCTTGTAGCGATAAATATGCATCATCATCAAGAGCACAACTCCATTACTAAAGCAAACCTTTCTATGCATGCATACTTTCCTAGCAATCGAATTGGACCGCAATCGAGCGTATACTCATATTGTGTCAACTACCTTTGAGGTTATCGCCGCGTTTTCATGATGATGGTGATTTTCATATAGTATGACACATGCTGACAACGGGAGATGAGCCAAGAAGCGGATGGTACAGTTAAAATTTACAACAAGAAATGAATAAATGCACGACAATATGAGTAAGAGTTATCACACTGCGTAGCGCGGATGCTCGAGATAACATACGAGCGCGCCAGTTTCCTTTACGAAAAAGACGCAGGGATTATATGGGTAAATTTATAGCATTTCATTAGCCATTTTTCCAAAGTTTCGGTTTGCATAAATTCCAACATGTGCGTTGGATGTGCATTTTTTTTTCTAAGGTAAGTTCCGGTGTGCGCGATTCCTGGCTTACCAGCATTATGATTTCGAAGAAGATATATGGTTGTGTCGGTTATCTGCTTATTCACAATAATATATTTTTCGGCTTTTGCGCTCGTTGTGGGCGTGTGGGATCGAGTGGGGACGCGAATGCGCGCGGGCGGGTGCGTCATCAATTTCGGCCGACCTATGCGCGTACAAATTAATTTATGTCCGTGTGCCTTTGCACTTCTACCACATAAGGTTTTCTTAACGTCTTAACGTCACGAATAACAGCATTTGCACGAGCATAATTTATCCTCTGCCGATAAGCAAGAATTATACTGAAATCTAGAGAAACCAAGTAATCAAGTTAGTAAGTTGCGCGAACGATAGCTTCAGTAAAACAGCCCAAACATCCAAAAAAACATGGAGCATCAGTTCACACTGTCCCATGTCAGCGCTGCAGTATGGGTGCAAAAATAAAAGAATGGAAGCAACCTTGACCTTCGTTTTTTTCGCTAGTAAGCAACATTTGCCTGCCAAACTAGTGAAAACACCGTCTTGGGCGAATACTTGACCAGTTTTCTGATTTAGTGTTCCTCTTTCTGGTACCTTGAAAACGCTCATAAGCGCGCGGCCGCTAAGTCAGTCGTAGTCGTAGTCGTCGCCGTCATCATCATCATCATCACCATCATCATCGTCATTATTGTCGTCGTCGTCATCATCATCGTCATCATCATCATCAGCTTGGCTACACCCACTGCAGGGCAAAGGCCGCTCCCGTACTTGTCAGCCATCGACAGGAGTGAACCGTCTGTCCGTATGCAAACAGCCTGTTCGCGCAGGTCATCACACGACAGTGATACGAGCGTGTGAACGAGCGGTCGCGTCGAGTGAAAAGTACATGTTTCGACAACTCGCGTAATTGCTGTCGTGCCTTCCTCGAAGCGACCACCGTGTGGCTGACGTGCACGCCTCAAGTCACTCCTCGTCGCAAGCCGTCATTAAATATTGTCGGTGACGCGTCCCGTCCAAGTTGCCTGTTTGTTCAGATGACCGGATGCGGAGGTGAGTGTGCTGCTATACGGTCCGAGAAAGAAAGGGTTAATTAGGAAAGAAAGCTGCAGGAGCGAGGTCTTTCTCCGTGTAGTTGACTGTATGCATACCAGTGTTAAGAACTTTAAGTGATTTGCAATTATGATATTTTCAGGCACAGGAATCTCTCAGCTGGTACTGGAGGAGTAAATTGAGATCGGTGGAAGAGGCCTTCGTCCTGCAGTAGACACAAAAGCGATGATGATGATAACGATGGTGATTATCATCATCGTTTATTTCTACGCGTCAGGCTTATCCAATATTAACTTGAAATACAGACACAGCGACCAACCAGGGAGAGCGAGATGATCTAGTCGGAGGAAACACGAGATGAAGAGAAAGAATTATTATAATGATGTTTTTTCTGTAGCATATATATATATATATATATATATATATTATAAGAATAGCTAATTAATGACATTACCGGTGATTATCGTGCATTATCTTGTGTACGCCACTGATCTGAATCGTAATCATAAAAGACATTGGACTTTGTATCAAATTATCTATATTTAATAACTAGAGGCAGTCTTCGCTGAAACATCTCGTATGCCCCCGCACCGTTGGATAATTTCAACACGATGGAAGGTTTACCTTACCTACATGTTACGTGCATTGGTGCGAAGAGATGTGTTACGCTCACATGCTCCCGAATAGCTTGAATGAACGGCCAACCAATGAATGAATGAGCCAACCAGTCAATCAATCTATCTATCAAACGGTTATCTTATTTTAGATCATATTCAAAAACCAGCCGCGTGTTGTAAAGATGACGAGTCTGTCAGTTATACTGATTAGCTTTCCACTGCGACTTCCAACAATTAGTGTGGCCAATCAGAGTTCTCTAAATAAACTTCATCAGCTTAACAGGCTTAATGTACCCACGCCTTCGTCCTGTATTGTTTATATTACGCCGCTCACAATAACCGATTGTAGCAGACAGACGTTTGTGCGCTTGCTAATGCGGGCGACTCTTGTTTGCAAAGCTGTTCAAGCCGACGGTGATGCCAGACGCCTTCGTCAAACATCAGTACCGATCAATGAGAACACATGCGCTGAAATCGATTGAGACAGATGTAGACGCAAGGACACGGCCACGATCGCATATTACGGCAAAAAGATATGGTGGCCCACACTAAGTACATTCGTTTCTACGAAAAGCTCCGAGGGTGTGCTTTCTGCAGCCGTAATTTAGTTGGCATAACCAAGAAAGAGAAAGAAAACAGGCAGACGCTCGCTTCTCTAGACCATAATTAAGCCACTGATTCCTTGCTTACGTTCAGCAGCTTCTAGTGTAACCTTAGATAAGAAAAATAAGGAAACCTGGGTACAGTTGGAGGCGTAGTGTTCTATACAGCCTTAGCTGTTGTGGTGGGCGGTTCCCCGCAGCCTAAATTATATATGATGATGACATCCGTCGTCAATTCGGCTCTAAGCGCTATAACTCCAAACCTAGTTGCACCAACTGCGGCGGGATGCAGGTGCAGTGTTGTCGCGAAGTTCATGCAGGTGAACCCCAAGGTTGTCACAAGGTCACTGTACAGTCATTACACACGATGCTGCATTATACTAAATGGTCTACTAAAGCGTCGTTGCTATCGAGGCCTCGTATAAAGTAGAATAAAAAAGGGTTGACTAGGCAAGTGTCTCACACGGACTGGCTTGTGTTTCGGTAGAGCTACTTATCTTTGTCAAGGTTGACCTTGTCATCCTTGGGATGTTAATTTTAGGCTGTCAGTGAGTGGAGCGTTGTCACTGCTGAAGGCAGCGAACTGCCAGAGTTTGAAGAGAAGATAATAGCTGGTGCATCACATTTGCAATCCGTCAGTGATAATTGTCTTTTATGAGACACTTTCTGTCCGTCGCCTGTTTAGTGGTTGTAGAGGAGCAACGATGCGTTCTCTTCAGGACCGGAACGCGCACTTCTTATCTCAAGCGTATACCTCGATCAAGGCCCGTGTACAAGGCAACATCGGTGTGTTACTTGAGAGCCTGCCATGTTGGCTGTGCCACGTTAGCAGTCACGTGGGGCACATAAAAGCAAACGTTACATCGGGTTGAGCTTCTACAGCCTTCGTACAAAAAATTTCAAAGTCACTGAGCTGGTGACAAAAACTTTCGCCTGGCTTTGTGCCGTTGCTGCAACTCTCGAACTATTGTGATTGGCACTCTTCTTTAAGACCAGACACAGTCGCAGCAAGTTGATCGGCAATACCGGAACCAGCGCAAAGCTTGCGCTACCGAACAGTCTTTTTGCGTGAGCAGCCCACTCTGCTAGAACGAATAGCGGTGGTCTTCTTCCATGCATTTTCTTTTCTTCCTTTGCGTGTGACGGGGAGCAGCCATTGCCACTGAAAGGCACCATCCTCTTATCTAAAATCATCTCATTAAAGAAATTGGTTTAAGTGCCTAAGGCACTTAAGCGGGCTTATCGTCATGCCGGGAACCTCGATATCTCAAGATAATCACTTCTTTCTAAACCGTATTCCTCTCCTCTTTGTTCGTACAGTCGATTTCCATCTATTGGTTTCTACAGCTTGAGTGGATACCGTGCATTGAAGCAGGACTACACAAGGTTTTTTTCCATTGGTGCAACCACTGTAGATTCTCTGACCGTGAAGTGAGAGTGATAGGAATGATTGTGACACCGACAGCCGTGGCCAGGTAAACATCAACAATGTGTAATTACCGGCATCCTTTCTCGGCTTGCGGTCACATAGCGTCTGAGCCTTGTGGCTCTGAATGGCCCATGATTACAGCCATCTCGTCGTCGCACTTCCTGTGGTGCTCAATGCTCTCGTGACCTCCAGGCTCATTAAGAGCCTCCGACAGCCCAGCCGGTGTTAAACACCAGCCATCGCGTTTGCTGAGGCCGCAAGATGAACAGTGTAGCTTTCTCGAATTAAACGAAAATGAAAGTGTTTTAAGCATAATCAGCGGGAGGATACTTCTTACTTTAAGATTATTTAATAACCACGTTAATAAGCGTCAAGGGAACAAAACGCACAAGCATTATGAAGCAGGAGCTGTGTAGTTAGAACACCTGGCAAGTTGGCGCTTAGCGGAGAAAAACAGCCGTAAGTTCCGCATTGTTTCAGATTTGAAATGTCTAAATTTATAAATTAAAATTAACGCTTGTACGCAGGTGCAGCAAGATAAAGTGATGCGCTTTGCTGTTCGTTTTTTTTTTCCCTTGTGGTATGCGCTCTCTTGCGTCAAGATATTTATATACGTACGCAGATGCGCTGACTAGTGTGAGTAATATATGAGTTAAGAATGGTTCAATTATAGACGTTTATGTATACACAGGAGGCCCCATTCAGTTTATGACTCTGGGACCTCTTTTCGTATGTAGCAGTATGTAATGACAACATATGGAGAATAATACTTTCGATTCTGATTCTGATCTAGCGTTTCAAAACAGCAGCTGGCTAAGAGACGTCGAAAGTGGTTGGCGGGTGGGAAAGAAGAGGCGAAGTGGTGGTAGAGCTGCCGTTAGCCCTGCTCTGAGCTGTCAATAGCCTCGTTGTGGAAATCATCCTGAAGAAGCTGGCTTTTATACTTCACACTTTCGTACAGTTTTTACATCCGCTGCTAAAGGTTTCAACGCCACTGAGCTGGTGAAAAAAATCTCTCCCCTAGCTATGTGCTGAGAGTGTTTCTTCATCTCTCGAGCTTTGAACTAAAGAGCATGGTTATGTACCCTTGATATGGCACAAAGGTAAAAATGAAACCAGTAGTGCTATCGGAAAGAATAGGAGAGATATTTTGTCACCAGCTCACTGGGCTTTGAAACATTTAACAACGGCTCTATATGCTACATCCAACGCAATGTTTGGTTTATGCGTTCCTCCATGAGTAGTAGTAGTCACCAAGCCACGAAGTAGGCTTGGTTACTCGCGATCCCGCGACCTCGTGCTTTGCAGCTCAACACCATAGCAACTAAGCAATCACGGCGGGTGACCCCCAAGTGATGAAATTTATTCCGGAGTCCTCCACTACGGCGGACTCACAGCTCACTGTGCAGTTTTTAAACGATGAACCTGACAATTTTAAGTAGGGTGCGCAGATTCGCATCATCTGATACAGTGCGTCGCTCCTCACTGTCGTCACCGAGTGAAAAAAAAAAAAATAAGATGTCCTAAGTAAACCGATGACATCTGCCTGCAACAAGCAACGCCTGGTGGATCTCATCTAACGAGGCTGGCCGACTTGTCCAGCGAACCACGCAAACTCCCGCTCTGTGCGCAGTGCATATTCCCGCCGACTCACCGGGTCAAGGGCTGGAGACGGCGTCGGCGTCAATTGGGCAACCGTTACGTGCAAAATATTCCGGCCAGCCAGATACCACATGCGGAACGCTTTTGCCGTATGCCTTCCTCCGGTTCGTTAAGGACACGCGTCGTAACAACCAAAGGAATAGTTAATGTGGCACGATCCCATCGCAGCAGTGCGAGCACCAAACTTGCACTGAACCATGGAGTGCATTTCTACAATTGCTGCTACCGTTAGAGCTCCCCCTTCCCCTCTCCCATATACGCATGCGTGGAGTTGACTGCACATAGGCCGTTAGGCTATCGATAGTTTGGTAACATGAATGCGAAAACACGTGCACGAAATAACACGAAATGAAAGAAGGCGCGAGGAGTGCTCGCTTACAGATGAACATGTATTGTCAGGATCAATTAAAAGGTGAACAATAACGGACGCCTTTTAGGCGTAATTACATGGAAGCGCGATGTGTGATCGCTCGGTAGCCGGTCTCTAAGCGTGGAGGAGTCTCAAGTGCACATTTTGGAGTCCGAATTAAGCCGCTGTTAGAAATGCAGTAGAAACTGGAAACGAAATAATTCGTTGTTGAAGTTACGGAATCGTACGCGTTTGAATTTATGGTATAGAGCGTGTACCAACTCGGTTTAACAATTTACTTGCTAGGTTAACGCTCTCCTAAAATAATTTACGTGCTGTCAAACTAGACGATCTTTGTAGCGTCTAGTATCTTACCACTTGAAATGTCACTAAAGGGGAACACTAAAATTTATTTTTCGGTGGTGCAGAGTATTGTTTCGAAATGTTTATCACTGTTTATTTGGCGAGAGAAGAGAGAGAGAAAGAAGGGATGATAGGGAGGTTAGCCAGTGAAAGTACCGGCTGGCTACCATATGCTGTGGAAAGGCTATCAAAGGTGACAGAAGAAAAAAAAATTTAGAAGGTCACACAATAACGCGATGCTATGCGCTACAACTTTGTCGATTAGGGAAGGGAAAATATATGTCCAGACTTCTCTTCAATTTTGTGCACGCACCGTGGTGCAGATGACGTCATCATGGGGTCATAAGTTTTGGTGTGCGTGTGCGTGCGTGCGTGCGTGCGTGTGTGTGTGTGTGTTCTTCTTAAACACTTGGGAGGTTTTGTTCAGGATAAGTTTCTAGTGTGTCCAGGTTGAGCTACAGCAAAATGTCTCGTTCGGCGTATATATTTTTTTTTTCAGTGAACACTTCTTTTTCCTTCTTGCTTAGTGAGCAGTGATCGCGTGATCTTAACTCCGAGGTGTTTTCTGTTGGTAAATTGTCTCCCTCTTTTGCAACGACGTTAGCTATTCTTAAAACTTCGGTGACTGTTCTGATCCCAGGCGCCCGTGAGATGGCCCGTTGTCGAGCGTTTTATTTTTCCTATATTAAGAGGAAGCTTTAGCTTGGGAGCTCTTCACACACTGAATCGGACAAATCGTTTTTCTCCACAGTCAATGCACTAATTTTAATGAGGCTTGTTGCACTTAAAAGGCTAAAATCTAGTGATCTTAGGATTTTTATTTAGGTCGGCAGGCGCTCGTCTAAGTGAGCTGTTGCAGTACGACGGAGTAGGTGATTACCGCTCCCATGACACTGAGGATAAAGGGACGGTCGATGTCGAAGCAGTTCCAGCCGGTGAACGCCAGCTGCCCGTTGGCGACGTCCTCCTGGAGCAGCATCACCTGCAAGGCGCAGCGAAATGGCAGCTGTAGCACACGGATAACGACGGCGGCATGACGAGGGTCAGAGGACGAAGCTACATTTACGACAATGGACACGACGACATCGCGACGACGGTAAGGCAACGAATGCGTGACGATGACTGCTTGACGATGATGCAATGATGACCACGGTGGCATGCGGTGGCATGATCACGGTGGTGTGATGACGACGGGATGCTTTGAAGGATTTGGTATAATTGAAGAGGGGTGTAAAGATGACGGACGGACGGACGGATAGGCAGACGGACATTGCTCACCTGGTTGCAGAGCTCGTCGTCTTCGGCACCGCCTACTGTGCACACCAGGCGGCACATGTCCTGCAGCAGGTGCCTCCTCTGCGCCACCAGGTTGGCGGCGGAGAGCGAGACGAGCAGGAAGGCGACGGCCAGGTACGCGGCGTGCACGTACGCCCCGGACGCCGAGTACGCGTTGTAGTGCGACAGCGTGTGATACACGGCGCGAACGCTCACCACGATGTTGAGCACAGTGTCCACGTACCTGCGGTACGAGAGGGGTTCAGCTGCGGCATCAACTTCACACGCGCCATGACGCGCAGCGATAAATATATGCAGGTCCAACGCACATGTTGGAATCTATGTGAAGCGAAGCATTTAATTAATAAGCGGTTAATTCAATGCATTATAACTAACGGCGATGCATGCAATTTTGTTTACTTGTACATTCATCCTATGCAAGGTTTGATCCCGTGGAATGTTTATTTCTAGCCAATGCAAAGGTCACAACATAATTGTGCAATTTTGATGTTTTTGCACTGGATCGTTCAGAAGCTATGCCGAAATGGAAACTCCAAATCAGGAGCATTCACAGTGGGAGACGTACACGGAGCGATGTCACAAGAACGAAGGCGATGTATGATGCTTGTCGAAGGAAGAATGTCGATGACAGATGTATGCGTACGAAAGTACGACACATTGCAAGCAACATTTAGGGATTATGTGTACTTCTTGTCCCACTGTGGGACATACCCATTCAAGCGGATTGGCAAAGAGCGAGCACACCCCCAGTTTCACGTGCGGAATGGCTAAATGACAGAAAAGAAATCAAAGGATCCGTGACATATGATTCACCAACCTATTATCAGATCGGCCTGCTTTAGAAATATCTGTGAGCCGACATTATGTGTTCAAGTCTTGAATAGCAAGTTTATTAGTAGCAAGGACGGTTATGGGAGCAGTTATTGAAGCGCGGCTATGTTTGGAGGGAACAAACATTTGGAAAGAAAAAAAAAGCGCCTTTTTTATTATTAAAGCGAGACAGAGTTAGATTCATTTAACGAAAATAAAATTCCTAGTCAATTTTATATATGCGTGACAAGTAAAGAAAAGACAACTCTATTCTATTTTATTGTTATCGATAAATACCTTTTCTTTTTCAGCGCGCATCGTAAGAGGGGGCGTTGACACCGCTATATCTTGCAATGCAATGCAGCTCTTGAAGTCCGCAGAAAGGCGCGCTCGTTAAGTTCACCTGTTACAATACGCTCCCCTCACACGCTGTGCTGTTTGGTTGTCAACATTTGTCTGAAGTTGGTGACGCAGGTAGCTTCATCGTTTCTTAACCTGTTCAGTCAAAAGTAGTGAGGTACGACCGCCAGATAATTGTTTAGTTGTTTTCATGCGACTGCGCTGGCCGACGGCTTTGGCGTCCGACGATGGGACCATAACTCTACACCTAAAGCTTTCGTCGGCCTCCAAACAAAGCATGTTCTGTGCAGGGGTGCGATTTCGACACCCGTACGGCTGGCCTTTTCCTGCATCGCTTTGCGCGCTGAAATCTCGAAACGCCCATCAAGTCGAATAGCGGGGAATTTGAATATACAGCTCTAATGGCTTGCCACCAAAAGAAATTTCGCGCCTTCGATAACAAAATGAAGTCACTACTGTCTCTAACGGATATGGAGTAACATTATTTTTTTCTTCCGCCGGAAGTGTTCTTTCGGAAGATGGCGCTAATCCCCATAAACCGCTAAAGCCCCTTAATCTTCGTAAAGTAGCGACGCTCTCCTCCTCCGCCTTCACTGCTCCTCGTTTCTCCTCTCTCTCACGCTCCCTCCTCGACCGTGGCGCCGCCTACACCGCTCGAGCGTAGCATACAAAACAACACAGAATAGCAACGGCGCCAACATGCGCTCCTCGCCACTCCGTAGACGCTTCAGCACGACTGTAAACAAACGAAGCCGGCGCGAGGGCCCACGTGGTTCTATTTGGCCAATAGCGACGCGACGCGGCGTCGGTCTCGGCCAGAACGCGAGAAGAGGAGGCGGCCTTCATCAAAGCGTGGCGCTCCATTACGGAGTTTAAGGGGCTTTATGAACCGCCGATGAACCGTCATGTCTTCAACGTATGGGCTTCTATGGAAGCTTCGCTACCAAGTATATTTACCTTGTACATTACGTGTACCCAAGTTCAAACATTATCAGTGATCTCGGCACACACACCTTATCGTAGCGAATCACTCGCGCACGCACCAGCAGAATAGCGCAGCGCAGAGCTTCTTGTCCATGTACTGCGCCGCTTCCCAGAGGGCAGCATAGGAGCCCTGCAGCTTTCGCACGGTGCTGACCTTGAGCCCGTCGCAACCGGAGGCGCAGTAGGCTTGGAGCATGCTGCGGAAACGGTTTCCCTGTCCGCAGCACGGCGAAAGAGAAAGTGTTCATAGCTGTTAATTAAACAGATGTTAATGTAAACATATACTATATGAGGACTCACTTTCTAAGGGAGGGTCATACAAATGGGGAAAGTAAAAAGCGAGAATAAATAAAATGGAAGTTGCAAAAAAGCGCGCGTAAATAAAAATGACCTGTCTGAGAGTTTTGAATGCGGCTCGCAAGGAAAACAACATGATTCACGCCTTCGCTGTCAGCTCTATGTTCCTCGATTCGTGACTCATCAGCGTCAGCAGAGAACCGTGTTTTAGACCATGAGGCTCAGCAAACGCTAAACCTTATGACGTCGTGCACTCTGGCTGAGGGGTGGATAGGTGTCGAACGCCAGAAATCTGCTCTATGGGCCATGAGGACGCCGTAAGTAAATTCTGCGGATTAATTTTTCGCTGCTGGAGTTTCTTCAGCGTGTACCAAAATACGTAAAAGGGAGCTTCAGATACATGGGCGCACCAAAGAGATACAACCAGCATTGCCGCATTTCACATCGGTTAGACGATAGCCGAGGTAGCCGTCGAGTGTTTTCAAAATATAAGTCATGCATGGAACTTGTGATTCGCCTCAGGCGCTGTCCCTACTTGCGTGCGTGGCTCTTTAGAAAGCGATCGTGAAAGCTGACTTCTCTGCATTGAGATTTAGTGCGTGGGGAAGTCCACGTGCTAAATTTTCCATATCGTTGCGCAAATCTATGAAGAGTACAAGGCTCGAACATGTGAAAGGCCCTCCCCATTCTATCCCGATGACGTCATACTTGCGCCTATGCGAAGGGGAATAAATTGAATGGTTATGTTGTGCATTCCAGTGCTGCACAGCACTGAGGGCATTTGGTTCCTGAGGTAATAATATTTTGGAATATAGGAAAGAGAGAGAGATAGCAGATGCAGAGGCACATGCATAAAAATAACGCGGGAGTATTTGGAGTCCTTCAACTATATCACTTGAATGGAGGGACACCACAAGCGCCTTCGTCACCTTCTGGCACGAGCACTGTATAAGCCGCACTCCAACATCGTCTGCACTTAAAGCACTTAAAGCAACCGGTAGTCCAAGCGTGGCAACGCTGTCGCGAGCGACTGTCCCTTGGAGCTGTAGCGAGGAAATGAGAAATGGCATGTTCTATGGTTTCCTTGCTGCGGCAGTCATCACAGGTAGCATTGCCAGCCATTCCGATACAGCGATAAAAAGTGTTCGTGAAAGATAGACACCAAGCCACAGTCGACAGAGAACAGTTGTCTCGTTTCTGATAATCCATATAGAAGGCGGAGTCGGAGGGGTGGGTCCAGGCGGTGTTTGGGCTTTCGCATATTGCGTTCTAGTTCTTGCAATGCTATAGGCTCTTTATCGCTCCACAAATCACGTGCCGAGTGGTGTGCCTCAGTGCCTCGGCGGACCACTCGTCCTAGTCAAGGTTCAGAAGATGCCGCTACTACAGTTTTATAATTTCGGCGGATCTACTGTGTGCAGTGGTTGTTGCACGGAACACTTGTTTCGCACACGAACAGTAATAAGTTCGAACAGCGACAACGACGATTAATTTTGTCTGTAGCAGTTATTTAATGGTCGTTTTTATAACAAATCTAGCGACACAGGTGCCGGTAAGTAACCACTATAAGTAATTATCGGTATTTAAATTGCTTTGATAGGTCTGGCATAATGCAGCGATTTCATTTCGCTAAATTCTGCTGTTGTTTCTCATTTTCGTTAATTTTAAATGTAGCAACAATTGTATTCTATTCAATACCTAATCTATTACGTTTCTTCCATTTTATTACGTATGTTTTTCCCCTCATTCACCCCTCACCACCGGCGCATTCTAGCAACAAGCCCAAGCAGTGCGCCACTCGGACCGCCGACAGTGTGTGAAACGGAACATAATTAGAATAGAACCGTTACATCATCCGAGCTAGGCACCTTTATTTTTTTGTCCGATTTGTGCCACGCTGCCCGAGCCCTACATGAATCCGCAGCGACTCACCCGCCTTTCAGTCAGGCTGTGCTGTGCGGCCTACCTTGAGGACGACGAGGTCGCAGAGGCCGACGAAGTGCGCCATGCAGAAGGCGGGCACGAGCACGGCCACGTTGAACGCCGTGAAGTCCACTATGGCGGCAAAGGCGACCACGCTCGGGCGCATGCGGAGCGCGACAGGGTCCAGGCCGTACAGCTGGCTGCGGAAGTAGACCAACGGCCCGTACCGGTAGAGCCACACGCACTGGTGCACCGCCATGGCGGCCCCGTACGCGGCCACAAGTCCCAAGGCCAGCCACCGCTTGCGCCGCATGGCGACGCTGTTCTTCAGCGCCTGGTGCAATCCTGCGGGAGACCGGAGTGACGAAGTCGGGTAAGGACCGATTATACATTTGTAAGGAACATTAACGAGGAACACTGAGTTCGTTTAGTCGGGACTTTTTTTCAATAGCCTATTGGTGCTTGTTTAGTGGGAACAGGTTGGTTATTAGAGAGCAAAACAAAGGTCAAAGTCTATCTCATTGAATTTCGCGCCCGGCAGTTGAAGTGGTAGCTAGTACTACAGTACACAGTGATTTTTTTTTCTTTTTTTGTTGTTTTTTTCTTCGAAAAATTTTTTTTTCGAAGCCTAGAAGAGTTACCCGAATTTTGTCACTATATTGATGAATTTGGCCAGGCGGAAATTCTTTGCAGCAGAACCAAAGCCATTCATGTACTAAATAAAGTAACTGCATTAATTAACTTTATAGTTACGAACTTCACGATACGCGTTTGTACTGTAAAGTTGAAGACAATAAAGCAACGGTTTGCTTTGGTGTACCGTTAATTATTATTGGCTATTTGCCATCATCGCGGGGAGACAGGAAATAGCCGGGAAGGTACTGATAATATCAGAATGCTGTGTTTAAATGATGGCTTGACGACTATTTGAGAAAATATGCAAGGGGAAGAGAGATAAAGAGTAAATACGGCTCACAGTGGGAAGCCTCTCAGCTCACACGACGTGGAAGATGTGCTTTCGCGTGATTTCTCTTCTTAAATGACACCTGCCGTTTATTATACTATGTGCCTACTAGTTTATTACTACTACTACTACTACTACTACTACTACTACTACTACTACTACTACTACTACTACTACTACTACTACTACTACTACTACTACTACTACTACTACTACTACTACTACTACTATTATTATTATTATTATTATTATTATTATTATTGTTGTTGTTGTTGATGTTGATGTTGATGTTGATGTTGATGTTGTTGTTGTTGTTGTTGTTGTTGTAGTAGTAGTAGTAGTAGTAGTAGTAGTAGTAGTAGTAGTAGTAGTAGTTCTCTGTTACTGTGTTCTAACCTGGGTCCAGCTTCCGGTCACGGGAAAGGAAGCGGGCGATGTCCGGGTAGCTCTTGTAGTACAGGTGTGACGTCAGTGCGGCGAAGAACGTGCGGCAGGCCACGGACACGGCGTCGAGCACGTTCATGGGGATCCGGGTGGAGGCGCACTTGAACGTGGTGGACACGACGTTGTGCAGGGCGACCACGTACAGGAAGCAGACGCCCAACTTGAGAACAAGGCTCTTCTCGCTGGACACGTGTCCCTGGCCGGAGCGCTTGCTCCTCAGACGCGTCGGTCGGTCGCGGCAGGGCGAAGCTGAATCCGGCGGGGGGGTCTGCGCTTGACCGGACAAAACGAGCGTAGTCGACCGAGAGACTACAGATTACGGCAAATGATTTAGCACTCGAATGAAAAATCCAAGTAGCATGGTTGCGACGCAATGTAACTAAATCACTTTTAGGTTATTTCATTGTGTTATAGCCTAGATACGCAAATCCAAATCCACTTTTCCAAAAGGCGGGTGTAGGTCAGAATGTGCTTATTAACACAGACCATACTGAATAGCCAAGCGTATTTAGAACCAGGATGTTTGTGGGCCATTCTGAAGCGAAAATGAAAGGAAGGAAGTTCTTCGTGCACCATTATTGCACCATGTTCGCCTTGTGAATCGGCGCGGAATCGTGCTCATACGTCCACTGAGGGTTTCCACAGTGATTCGGTCCAAGGAAGGACCTCCTTCTTCGGGACATCTACACGACAACTTGAGCTGTTTACTTTCGCTCCATGTTCACAAAAAAATGAAAGTTTCATCTTTCCATTAGAAGTTATTGCCCCAAGAACCATCACTAATTGAGGGTGAGAAGCGCTTGAAGCAATCCTTCCACTGACACTGGCTTCTTTTGAGACTTGGTATCAGTACCCTGTTTGGTTGTTTAAAAACTGAGTGTTACTGAACGCTACCTCGTCTGTGACGAAAATTCTGCGTTGGCGTGCATTGCTGCCTAAACGTTTGAGCACGTCCGCACATCTTTTGACCCTGGTCTCCTTCATGTGCTCTGTGAGTCTACGAGCTTTGTGACCCTTGTACTTGTGCATCTTCTCTTTCACAATTCTTATGACTGATCGCTCAGAAATTCCTTCGGCTATGGCCATTCGAATATTTTACACTAATGATTTCTGGAGAGTGCGGGAAGCTTTACCGCTCTCTCTCTCTTTCCATTATATATATATATATATATATAATTTACCCTACCTGTGTTGCCGACGCCAGTCATAGGGCAGCGAGAAAACTGGGACGACGTTCCGAACGCTGATCGACGCTTGACCGAGTGTCCAACACTGAGCTTTGCCCAGTACAATGCCAGAGCTTGGGTATTGCTCGTGCTGTGACGTTTGAGCGCTACCCTTGCCTCGTGATAAGCGTTTCGAAGTGTCATCGCGAATGGGGTCCGTATAATTTTGCCTCCTATGGTCGCAAGGCTGTGTGTTCTGGCACTGCTGTAAATTATGGAAATCCTCAGCGCGGGGTAACTCCCACCGTGGTGGTTCAGTAGCTGTGGCGGCGTTTTATTCATGAGCGTGAGGTTGCGGATTCGACTCTTCGATGCTCCATTTCGTGTCACTTAATTGGCAAATACACCACCACTATGTACCAATGTGCCAATGACGTTGCCCTTATTGAGTGGATGGTTAAACTCAAACTTCGCTCACTTTTCGACTAATAGTTCAAGACATTGTAGCTGCTAGTAAAATCTGGGTTTCTCCTTGTTTGAACTGCATGTTTAAAAGCAATTAAAATCATTACAGTGGCGGTATTGAAAAAAGAACGGCCATGCTAATTAAATGAACGCTTTTCAAATAAAAAAGATACATCACCAATTGCCGGTGACGTTAACTATTCGTTGTAAGCTACCATATTTTAATTTCCTTGCGGGTGCCGAAATATAGTGTTCAGGTAAATATTTTCGTGGGCAGAATAGCGCACTCCTGTTTCGAGCAATCTTTCACTAGAAACTCCAGGCAAATTAGTATACCACCCGTACATGTGTGATCAGCTGAACTTTCATCCAGTCACATTTGCGATGGTCAGATAGCATTCATAAAGTCCATGTTCCATCTTATAGAGGTGAAACTTTCTTGCAGTCGATCTTGCCACGCACAACTCAAAAACGGAACCAACTTCCGACTTTGATTACTGCCACTAAAGATCATTGCAAATTTATGAAAACAGTAGCTATAAGATCGTGCGACCAGCTTATCTAGCCATTGTACTCTTATTTGTTTCCCACTCTTGCAATCAAACCATCCATAGCGTCTATTCAAGACCACACCATATGTATTAGGACAACAGAAAACATTGTAGAATCAAAAGCTCCATCGTATTATTCTTATCAGGTGCATCGTACGACTATAAACTCCAAGCATATATTCAATGAAGTAGGCTTTGATTACGTCGGTCACGTGAAGTGAAGCTGTCTTGGGCAGCTGTACTGAGCATTCCCGATATCTTGTATATAGACCGCCGAGCGCAAAACAATTAAATCCGCGTTGTCTGTAAGCCGGCACCGCTTTTCACTACGGCGACTTTTGCTGGTCGGTGAAACCTCGCATTCCGCAGCGGTGGCTCAGTGGATATCGCTTTCGTCTCCTGAGCTCAAGGTCCTGGGTTCGATTCCGGACCATGGAGGCCGTGTTCCTACAAATGCCGAATGCAAAAGTACTTGTGTACTTATATTTAGGTGCACATTAAACACCCGAGCTGGTCGTAATTCGTCTGGAAATCCTGACTACGGCATCCTTCATAGTCACTGTGTTTCTTCGAGAAATTAAACCAATTAATTTGATATAGTGAAACCTCGCAAAGGGTAATAGTTTAAATCGAGGGTTAGCGTCGGAAGGCAGTACATGTTCCAAGAGAAATGGTCAACAAAGATACGCCGCAGTGTGGAGCTGTGGCTCAATTTAAACTACCTGAGGTTCTTTACCCCTTCATTCCGTGTCACACTATATTCTGACTGAAAATGGAACAACTTTTTTTTTTTGCTTTGGAATCCCAGTAAGACAGGCAATGTAGACAATATTTTAAGCGTTTATTTATACAGAATATGTACCAGGTGTTGCAAAAAGTGAAGCTTGACAGTACTATAAAAGAAAATGAGAAGTGTATCGTCGATAGCTGAGCTCGTCCTTTCCTTGACCTTTTCTGACCAAAAACGCGCGGACGAACCCCGCTCGTCCATAACATGGGGAGGGGGAAAGGGTGGGTGGAGGTAACGTGCACCTAAACCTAACTACACGAGTCGTTCTCGCATTCCGTCCTTATGGGAACGTGGCCCTCGCTACCGGGTGTCGGATCCACGAACTCGTATTTAGCGCAGGAACGTCACGGTCACTGATTCACCCCTGCGGGCTGCAAGACTAAGAGCACCTAGCGTGCGGTTCTGTGTGCGTGCACCGATATAGCAGGAGTATATGCTTACGATGATGGAGATAGAAGGGCTCCAGAAAGCGTCGTCCCCAACCTTAATGCGTCTCAGCATTGTTATGCGGGAGCTTCTCGACGACGGGATGTCCAGAAGACTGGTTGTCGCTGTCGCCTGGCCTCGTCTTTCCACGCAGTATTGATCGCTTCTCAAGCTACACTGTTCCCTGATGACAATTAAAAACAGCCATTTGTTTCCACTCGCACTGGATAGGCTCGTGCTCGAAGACTGTCCTTGACAACCGAGAACGATCGACGTTGAATATTTTATGAACGACGTCGTCGGTATCGCGAAAATAATCGCTCGTCGGAAGGGCGAATGAAGCGTTAATTAGCTGAAGTCTGACCTCTCAGCAATGGTGAATTTGATCAATGCACGATCCTTTGTTTTGTTTCTCACTTCATGTTGATGTTGCTAGCTGCCCCGAACGAACTGCCGGTTCAAGCGTGCAGTCGATCATCACTGCGAGGAACATGGGCAATCTTTCGAGAAATTTTCCCATACCTATGTGTGAGCACACCTGCAAGAAGCTGCTTCACGAAAACGTTGAAACCTTTACAAAAGAAAAGAAAGGAAGCCAACCTTTCTCGCACACATTTCACTGTTATTAGCACGTGCACTTAGTAACGGTCGTCTTACCGATATGAATAAGACAGCTTATAAGTTCTCCACCGACTTCTCTTAAGATTATTGACGATGACTTGTTCTTCTGTTTACAGAACGTCTGAGGATTGTTTCTAAGCAAAAAACATTAGATTTATTGTGTCCCGTGTGTCACGTGCATGGGGTGCACGTTAAAGAATCCCAGGTGGTCCAAGTTAATCCGGAGCCCTCCACTACAGTATCCTTCATAACAAAAACACACTGTGCAGTTTCGGGACATTAAACCCCACATTTCTTTTCTGTCAACTGTGTTCTGTCAATTATAATTGTTGCCAATAATCGCAATCAACGTACTCATCACAAATTTACTCACTGAATCTCCCATTCAAACACGCACGCTTTTACTGCTTTCACGAAGACTGGTTTGCCGAAACAAGCACCCAGATGAACAATATTCAGCTTCACAAATTTATTTCTGGAAGAAAAATAAGAGGAACAAAAAACACAATGGAATAACAGAGCATGACTACGCAGCCTGGTTTCCAATCAGTTCTCGTACTTCTACTAATTCGTCAACACTTATACATAGTTTTACGCAAGAGAGTCGAATATCTCGACAGAAAATGGCATGACTTAGCATATGCAGGCGATATTTGCCAAAAAAGAACTGTAGGCGGTCGAAGCTTTCTTCATTTTCTTTCTATCTCTCATATGATCACGGTCGGTACAATAATGAATCAATATGAATATCGGTACAGTGCTTTCCAATCTTTCCGTAAATTTCAGCGTTGTCCTTGCAAGGACATCGCAGCGCTTGCCTTGCCGAAGCTTTCGAAGGATACACGCAGATTGGAAGTCACACACGCCGGGCAAAGTGTGAGAAGACGGCGCTCGTTGCCACTGGACATGCAGACAACGGAATGCTACATAATAGGCTGCAACCAAGGTTCGTGCTTGGGTTCATTTGAATCCACTATCATTTCCAGCGTGAGATTTTTTGCAGAATGTGACGTCACACTGACTTCCCCTCAAGTTGTCGCTCAAGGGCCTGCCGGCGTGAGCTGTACGAGCAAGATGGTGTACGTTGCGATGGCTCCTATGACTCCCAGTATGAACGGTCTGTCTATGACGCAGAAGTGACCGCTTGTGAGGACGAGTCGCGAGGATTGCAGGCCATTCTCCAGTAGAAGCACTTGGCCACTGGACTGCCAGTCATTCCCGCTGATAGTTGAGCGCAGTTGCTTGGCTTCCTGAAGGAGCTCTTTGGCTTCAGTGTCTACGCTCGAAGCGCTCAAGGACAGGATCAGAAAGAGGACCACGTAGTACGTCGAGTCCAGGGCAGACTGTCGAGAGCTTACGCCTTTGGCGAGACTCCTCACAGACAGAACCAAATTGATGATGATGTCCAAGAACCAGAGAAAGACGAGCGTGCTGTAGATGCTGTCTATGCGCTTCATGTCCTTCCAGACGTCGTAGGACATATCCTGATAGCGCTTCACATCCTGGCTTTGGGTCAGCCCTTTCTTCACGTTCCTCGAGATGACGTCTTTGAAGTTACGTATGCGCTCTTTGACCTTTAGGCTTGCCGTGACGTAGTCAGCCATCAGGAGTCCCGGTACGACGCTGAGGACGTCGAAGACGGCGAGGTTGAAGAACGCGGCCGCTGTTACACCGTCGATAGTCAGGTTTGTCGTGGTTAAGTTCGTTCCATAGAGGAAATCACTGCAGTACTCGCTGATGTTGCTGTTCAGCACAAAGTCAGTGGAAAGAGCTATCTCGAGAACGAAATAGCCGAGCACGAATGCTTTGAGGAGCCAGGCCCAAGTGCAGCATCGCGAGCGAGCGTCACCGCTGTCTGCAATCGACAAACGCTGCAGGAGCCTCTTTGATGGCGTGCTGATCTCGAAGGCCAGCTGAAGATTTACAGCCGCGAAGAAGGACCTCGTGACAAAGCTGGCGATGTCGAGCACCTTCATCATGTTGTGAATGCGCATGAAGGTCAGGCCGACGTTGATTAGCGTGTGGAATGTATAGGCGTACGCAAGAAACAGGATCGGCCATTTTAGGAACGCGACCTTCTGCAGAAATCCTACGGGCCCCGATTCCAAGGTGCGCATATAGAGATTCGGCGCGAACATGTGTCGGGAATCGAAGCCTTGCATGATGCGAGCTTTTGAGTCGAGCATATTCGTCGAAATGGCAAGTCAGGGCTGGGAGTCGCTCGCACAATAGCTTCCAGGCGTGCGAAGACTGCACGAAGTTGCAAGTGCGAATGCGATGTGAAGCAAAGCACACCGACCACCAATCAAGTAAGTCACCTTCAGTGATCGCGTCGTCCACGTGTGCTTTTATTTGCGGCACCATCTTGACTCCGCCTTGTTCATTTACATGCTGTCATTTGTGGTCTTCGCTCCTTCGAATTCGACCAGAGTCAAGGTCAGGGATGCTGCCTTTGACTGGGTGTGGCGCGAACTTTGCTGCCGGCTACATATGTGGAGCAGCAAAGGAAACGGCGCTAATGGTCATACGACTGCCCGATTCCGTCGACAACATCGAGCCATTTCCTTCTGCGGACACGCGTTTCACGAACATACCCTTGGCACATATGTTGACATTTGACCACGCCTTTCGCGTGTTATCACTTGTACCATGAGCGCGAACGAATTCGGCTTAAGCTCGTCCGACAATTTGCCATGGTAATCCCAAACATATTATGTAGGTAGGATTCGCGAATCAGTCGAGGCAGTGCATCGATCTGTTTTTCGTATCGAGCTGTTATGCGTGATTTGTATATGTTGGAACGGTAGACAGAGCTACTGCCACCAAGTGTAAGGACTTTGCAGATCTTCTACGAAGTTCCTACTTGTCAGTCCTTATTGAGTCGGCGTTCAGTCCATGCTGAGGCCTCTACGTGCGCTGCCACCAAAAGGCGAACAAGAGTGCAGGTTAGCACCAGCCGTATCTTACTATGCGCTTCATATTCTTTTAACCGCTGTAATCTGACTGTTGCATGTTGCTCTTTAAAAAGTGTGAAACTGTGAACCGGTTTTCTGTGCCGCCTGTAATGACTCACTGCATAATAAGATGACACTATCTAGAAGACGTTCCGAATATATGTGTGCGTAATACTGTACACAACAGTTTTCAAACTTTAATATGCTTTAAACGAACGCGCGCTATCCTTCATTACATTTATTTACTTATTTATTTATTTAGTTATTTATTTATCTACTTATTTACTTATTTATTTTTATGCTGCAATTTTCTACTGCAATATTTAGCGAGGTTAAGATAGGTTACATATAGCACATTACAATATAAGTATACAGATTTCAGCAAGTAAAATAAAGAAAATTAAATAACACAAATGAAACAAACTTCAGTGGGACGTACAAAACGGAAACGAGCATTCATTAGGCTAAATGCGCCACAAATAATCTTATTGTAGGACGCAGGATCTTAAGGTCTTTTAGATCGTTCCGACCATTGACAGTACACGGAAAAAAAGAATATTTGAAACAGTCGCTTTTGGTTCGAAAAGGGGTTATAGTCAGCTGGTGTCTTTGCTTGTGGCGTATCCGAAAGAAAATGAGATGTTCTTTTGTGATGTCACTTTTATAGTGTCCTTTAATTAATTGCTATAGTAATTTTAGGCGGGGCTTGCGATTTCTTTGCGGTAAGGGTTCACGTTTACATCTTTCGAATAATCGTGTCATTGAGGTATGTCCGAAATTATTATGAATAAAGCGAACAGCTTTCTTTTGGACTCATTCAAGTTTATCTATGTTAATTTTAGTGCATGGGTCCCAGATTATACAAGCGTAGTCTAACGTAGGAAGAATTACAGATGTATAGGCAGGAAGTTTCACGGCGGGAGTAGAAAGTTTAAGCCCTCTTCGAAGAAAAAATAGTTTACAATTAGCATTTGCTGCTACTGTGTCAATATGTTTAGTCTGTCTGAGATCATTAGTTTTCTAGAGACTTAAATATTTGTATTGCATGATCTCTGAAAGCAATACACTACAGGTACGATACAGGAACATTAGGGGATATCTCTTGCGTGCAGTGGACATAAAGACAGCTTTTTTTTTCCCCATTGATAGTCATTTGGCCAGGCTTTACACCACGAAATAACTTTTGGAATGCTTCATTTAACTGCTCTTTGTCAACAGGCTTTACTACTTCCGAATAAATTGTACAGTCTACACTCTACGTACAACTAGATCTTTGCTGGTGCGCACTATAAGAAATAGAAGGGAGCCAAGCATCGAGCCCTGAGGGACGTCATTGCATTAAGTAATAAAGCTGTTTCTTTCTTTCTTTCTTTCTCTCTGTATGGTAGTGAACTTCCACACAGCATGCACAATTTTTACGCTACTGCCCACTCGTTCATTTCCGGTTTCCATGCAATACTTGACGAAGCCGCTATGCAGTGGTATTGTTTTTAATACCGCCGCAAGCAGTTCACAGTGCCATATATCCGTCGTTTCCTCCTTCCCACCGCAGAGTATCAAGCGGGCCGATCACTTTGCCTTTTCTGTGAATAAATTATCTCTCTTTTGTTTAATGTAGTTTTGTTTCGTTGTGAAAAGAGCCGCTTGATAATTGTGATAAAGGACGGTTACATTCACGCTCTTGCAATCCCTTAGGATGTACAGGAGGGACATCTTCCCCGCCGAGGCCACAGTTCTGCCTTTCCAAGAAAAGGCGGCTTCACTGAAACCCGAGCGTGAATGGAAGGGAAAAGCTGCAAAGAAGTCAGACCCGTCCCCGTGGGTCATCCTAAAGCTCACGTTCATGTACATCTACAGCATCCACATAGTGTCCAACGCCATAGCCGGCAGCATACGCACCAGTTCGCTGTCGTACATCATCGAAACACTGACCTACACGGTTCGGTCCCTCGTCTCTACCATCACCACAACTTACTTCGTCGTCAAGGCGAGCGAGTTAAGCGGTATCACCGACGAGCTGACGCAATTTGAGGGAGTCCAGCCGACCAAATTTCTCGAGAGAGCCGCCTCCAAGCGCCGATACCTCCGCTTCTCCATAGTCTGCTACAGCTGCCTCTTGATTGCCATGACAGTCCTCTTCTTCGTACTCGTACCCGCGCAGAAGTACTTCGACAAGTGCTTCTACGGCATAGACCTCGCCAGCGCTGGCATACCCAACGGCCCCGCCATCCTGATTGGGCTGATCGAGTGGGACTCTTATAACGTCCTCGTCACCGGCTCTCCGGTGCTGATGACCAACTACATCTACCTTTGCGATTACCTTCGTGCACAGATGCTCATCTTTAGGGCTTCCGTGAGGGCAGTGCTGGACAGCGGACCTCTGGACGTCGCCAAGTTCGAGAAGGTCCGGACCATGTGCACCAGGCTGATAGATGTGGAACGACGACTCGACTCACTTTTCGCTCCCGTGGTCCTTCTCTGGTTCGTAGACCTGCTAGTCAACATAGTCCTCCCCATTCGCACGCTCATTAACGGCATCGCTTCCTTCACCCTGGCGAACGTTATGTCGTTCTTCATAGAGGTCATCTACTCGGTGTCTTTCTTCATGATCCTATCTTTCTCGCTGGCTCAAGTGGACAAGGAATACAAGGAGATCGAAGAAGAGACGTTTCGGCTGCGTACCTCTGTTGCCACTGAAGACTGGCAGCTGTGCCAGCAGGTCACCTTGCTCGAATCCAACATCAACTCGTCCAAGTTTACGCTGACCGGCTGGGGTCTGTTCGAAGTGGATCGATCCTTTATTCTGACCATCGTCGGAGCCGTTGCCACGTACACAGTGGTGTTGATTCAACTAACGCCGGGGCAGGAAACGTACTGAGAGGACGTTGCTTTGCACGGAGAGCAAGTATAAGCTGGGTAAAGGTTTACCAACCACGAGGGATCCGGCTTATAGCTCAAAAGCAAGGTGGGATGACTTGCATAAATAAACACATCGTAAAACCTAGCAGTAGTTAGTGCTATGCCAGTCCGATTTTCAGTTTGATGTGACAACATACCTTCCTTAGGGATCAAGGAGTGTGTCGATAGCCTTTGTGCCCTCTTAGACAAAATTTTTAGCCTTTCAATTTATAGGCCTATTTGGCGTACCTCCTTGGGCTAGCAAAACTAATCGCCAACTACAAGAATGGCGATCAAAGCATCCCAGAAATGTACAGTCATATCTCCGTTCTATGTTCTATGAATATTCTGTTTGAAAAACTAATAGTTAAACGAATAATGTCTTTCCTAGGACATGAAAATATCCTTACGCCCTGCCAGCATGGGTTTAGAAATCGTAGGTCAACGGATACAGCTGTTTAGTCCTTACCTGAGCTTATTATTTTCATTTAAGTTACAATAAAAAGTAGGTATATTTCTCGACATAAAAAAGACTTTGATAATGTTGACCATATCATATGAATAAACAAATTAGAATGTTAGCGCTTTCGTTGAATGTGCCTTGATTTCTTTTAGAAACTACCTGTTTAGAGGTACACAGACAGTGGAAATAGGCGGTACCCTGTGCGAACTTCATGAATTAACTACAGGTATACACCAAGGCTTAGTTATTGGACCAATATTCTTCTCACCATACATGAAAGGCCTTCCCCGCGCGGTAAAAGTATTTTCCATATTTATGCAAGCTGACGACACCGCTCTCCTATGCGCCCAAGATTGCCGGACCAAACTTTCACTCATACCAACTCTGAGCTCAAAGACCTTCATAAATGGTTCTCTTCGAACAAATCAACGTTAAATACAGAAAAAAAATCAAGCATATGGTATATAGCTTACCGCGCAAAACTCTGGAGTAACATTCATGTACACTAACACTAACAAACCAGCTGTTGAACTTGTGAACGCGTTACGTCCATAAAATACCTCCATAAATAGTCCTCTTCGAACAAACCAACGTTAAATATAGAACAAAATCAAGCATATTGTATTTAGTTCACTGGGAAAAACTCTGGAGTAACATTCATGTACACTAACACTAAACAAACCAGCTGTTGAACGTCTGAACGCGTTACGTCCATAAAATACCTAAGCGTCTTACTTGACGAATCTTTCAACTGGAAACTTCACGTCCACGAAGTCTGCAACAAACTTTATATAGCTTGCTTTCTCTTATACATATATGCCGCGACATATTCTACTAACAAAAGATGCGGATTAATATTGCGATATCAATTATATGGACACTCCAGGTGCATTTCTGCCGTGGGTGTCGGCGTCGCCGCGAGGTTCCATAAAGTCCAAGGGCGATAAAATCGTTGCTGCGTGCCGTATGCGGCATGTGCGAATGAAAGCATGCACAGTGAGCTGGTGATCGAGGCTCAATCTCGCACAGCCAACGGAGGAAAGAGGGCAGGAAGCTGGCCGCCTTTCGTCGCGGGGAGGGCTTCGAGGCAAAGGTAGGTGGGGGGTGGGGGGGAGGCATCTTGCTCCGGGCGGCCGGGGCCGCTGTATCTTCAAAGCCATCTATGACGGACACAGAGTCTTCGCTACGCTGTGTTTTCATGACTTAAGTTCGCGTTGATGCGAGCGGCAGCAATAAGGTCAATTGCCTCGCTGCATGCTGCTGCTGCGCTTCCTCACTGCAGCGTTTTGACAGCGAGTTTCGCGGTCATCGAATGAGATGCGTTCATGCTTGCTTGTGCTCGCTAATGACACCACGCTTGCTAATTTCATTCGTAAGCGAATGTTCGAACTTATACCGGTGATAAAACTAATATCCTTACTTTGGGACCCGCCGTGGTTGCTCAGTGGCTATGGTGTTCGGCTGCCGAGCACGAAGTCCCGGGATCGAATCCCGGCCACGGCGGCCGCACTTCGATGGAGGCGAAATGCGAAAACACCCGTGTACTTAGATTTAGGTGCGCGTTAAAGAACCCCACGCGGTCGAAATTTTCGGAGTCCTCCACTGCGGCGTGCCTCATAATCAGAAAGTAGTTTTGGCACGTAAAACCCCATACTTTATTATCCTTACTTTGTATAGCTGTCTACTAATTTGCTGTCGCAATCGATGCTTCGCCTTTCGGGCGAAACTGCGACTTCTTTTATTTCAACACATTTCACAGTTACTTAACTTACCGCATACTTACTTGGGACCACACATATCGCACATATTTAGAACCGGTTATAGCCCTTCAGAAATGAAGTATACGCTTTATGGCTTTTTCAGATTACACTGCACATATACTACCACTCTTCCGGAGGCTAAACATCATGCCGTTCAACGCTCTTCTTGACTACGAAACTGCACGAATGGTCCATGCTAGTATTCACACCAACTATACATTACATTCATCACTTTATTATATTATGTTTATGAAAGCCTTAACAAAGTAGAAACACACACCTCATTCAACAAACAAGAAATGCCTATATACGGTAAGAGAAAAATTATAACTAATGGAGTCGTCGTCTGGAATAGCCTGCCAGTAGAAGTAAAACAGAGTAACAACTTCCATTTGGCCTTGAAATCACATTATCTAAGTAATATTTTGCCTCTTTCGTGTTTGAACAACCAAGTACTAGAAACAGAAGTGATTTTTCGGGACGAGTAACTATGTTGTGCTGACCAACATGCGTAATTTACTCCATTGTTTTGTAACGTTCTTTTGTTCTTATTTTCAATTGTAATATATATGTTGTCTTTGTGTTCAACGTATTATGTACATTTTATATGAATGTGTTGCTTATATAAATGTAACAGGATTTTTCTATTCTTGACTCAGTTTCTTTTTTCCGGGTATCCTCATTTTTTTCTTCTTATAAATTTATCCTTTAAGTAAGTGACATGCTCATTTATTTGCTTGTACTTGAATAATTCCCAACTAGCCTCTGGCTAGGGATTCAGATGCGTCAATGCAATACATTTTGAAAAATGTTTATTGCGAACGAAAAATTCAATCAATCAATCAACCTAAGATAACGCGTACTAGAACCTTTTCGTTATTATTATTTTTTGTTTTGTTTTTTCACTCATTTTTTTTTTATTGAGGCGACCGCGATGGCTCGCCTGATGTGTTTTGTGTCGCCAATACCGGCGCGGCACAGCAGTCGGTAACCATAGGATTCAGAAGTGTACTTCTCTGTACAAGAAAATGTAGGCATATAGACCAGTAGAATTTCACTGCAGCGAGCTCCCATCACTTCTCAGGAATGCGCTGGTCTGACGCATACGTCACTCCACACGCAAATGCATGTCGGAACGCCGACTTACGCGATGAATAAGCGGTCGTGCAGATATTGCCCTTCACAGAAGAAAAGGAAAGCAAATATATACCAGTAGGATTTCACTGCCGCCAGCTCCGCTCACTCCTCTGGAATGCACTGGTCTGACGCATACGTCACTCCCCACGCAAACGCATGTCCCAACACCGATTTACGCAATGAATAAACGGCCATGCAAATATTGTCCTTAACAGAAGAAAAGGAAGGCATATAGACCAGTATAATTTCACTGCCGCCAGCTCCGCTCACTCCTCTGGAATGCGCTGGTCTGACGCATACGTCACTCACCATGCAAATGCATGCCCCAACGCCGATTCACGCGATGAATAAACGGCCATGCAAATATTGTCCTTCACAGAAGAAAAGGAAGGCATATAGACCAGTATAATTTCACTGCCGCCAGCTCCGCTCACTCCTCTGGTATGCACTGGTCTGACGCATACGTCACTCACCACGCAAACGCATGTCCCAACGCCGATTTACGTTATAAATAAACGGCCATACAAATATTGGCCTTCACAGAAGAAAAGGTAAGCAAATAGACCAGTAGAATTTCACTGCCGCCAGCTCCGCTCACTCCTCTGGAATGCACTGGTCTGACGCATACGTCACTAACCATGCAAATGCATGCCCCAACGCCGATTCACGCGATGAATAAACGGCCATGCAAATATTGTCCTTCACAGAAGAAAAGGAAGGCATATAGACCAGTAGAATTTCACTGCCGCCAGCTCCGCTCACTCCTCTGGAATGCACTGGTCTGACGCGTACGTCACTCACCACGCAAATGCATGCCCCAACGCCGATTTACGTGATGGCTAAACGGCCATACAAATATTGGCCTTCACAGAAGCAAAGGTAAGCAAATAGACCAGTAGAATTTCACTGCCGCCAGCTCCGCTCACTCCTCTGGAATGCACTGGTCTGACGCATACGTCACTCACCATGCAAATGCATGCCCCAACGCCGATTCACGCGATGAATAAACGGTCATGCAAATATTGTCCTTCACAGAAGAAAAGGAAGGCATATAGACCAGTAGAATTACACTGCCGCCAGCTCCGCTCACTCCTCTGGAATGCACTGGTCTGACGCATACGTCACTCACCACGCAAGCGCATGTCCCAACGCCGATTTACGTTATAAATAAACGGCCATACAAATATTGGCCTTCACAGAAGAAAAGGTAAGCAAATAGACCAGTAGAATTTCACTGCCGCCAGCTCCGCTCACTCCTCTGGAATGCGCTGGTCTGACGCATACGTCACTCAACACGCAAACGCATGTCCCAACGCCGATTTACGTGATGAATAAACGGCCATACAAATATTGGCCTTCACAGAAGGTAGACATTAGAGCAGTAGAATTTAACTGCAGGCCACTCCACTCACCCCTCTGAAATGCGCTGGTCTGACGCATACGTCACTCCACACGCAAATGCATGTCGGAACGCCGATTTACGCGATTAATAAGCGGCAGTGCAGATATTGCTCTTCACAGAAGAAAAACTAAGCAAATAGACCAGTAGAATTTCACTGCCGCCAGCTCCGCTCACTCCTCTGGAATGCTCTGGTCTGACGCATACGTCACTCACCACGCAAACGCATGTCCCAACACCGATTTACGCAATGAATAAACGACCATACAAATATTGCTCTTCAGAGAAGAAAAGGTAAGTAAACAGACCAGTAGAATTTCACTGCCGCCAGCTCTGCTCACTCCTCTGGAATGCGCTGGTCTGACGCACACGTCACTCACCACGCAAATGCATGCCCCAACGCCGATTTACGTGATGAATAAGCGGCCGTGCAGATATTGCCCTTCACAGAAGAAAAGGTAAGCAAATAGACCAGTAGAATTTCACTGCCGCCAGCTCCGTTTACTCCTCTGGAATGCGCTGGTCTAACGCATACGTCACTCACCACGCAAACGCATGTCCCAACGCCGATTTACGTGATGAATAAACGGCCATGCAAATATTGTCCTTCACAGAAGAAAAGGTAAGCAAATAGACCAGTAGAATTTCACTGCCGCCAGCTCCGCTCATTCCTCTGGAATGCGCTGGTCTGACGCATACGTCACTCACCACGCAAACGCATGTCCCAACGCCGATTTACGTGATGAATAAACGGCCATGCAAATATCGGCCTTCACAGAAAAAAAGGTAAGCAAATAGACCAGTAGAATTTCACTGCAGCCAGCTCCACTCAATTCTCTGGAATGCGCTGGTCTGACGCATACGTCACTCCACACGCAAATACATGTCGGAACGCCGATTCACGCGATGAATAAACGACCATGCAAATATTGCCCTGCACCGAAGAAAAGGTAGGCATATAGACCAGAAGAATTTCACTTAGGTCTGCTCTATTCACTCCTCTGGAATGCGCTGGTCTGACGCATCCGTCACTCCACATGCAAATGCATGTCCCAATGCCGATTTAGCGGTAAATAAATGACCATGCAAATATTACCCTTCACAGAAGGTAGGCATATAGAGCAGTAGAATTTCACTGCAGCCCATTCCACTCACTTCTGTGGAATGCGTTGGTCTGACGCATACGTCACTCCACACGCAAATGCATGTCGGAACGCCGACTTACGCGATGAATAAACGGCCATACAAATATTGCCCTTCAGAGAACAAAAGGTAAGTAAACAGACCAGTAGAATTTCACTGCCGCCAGCTCTGCTCACTCCTCTGGAATGCGCTGGTCTGACGCACACGTCACTCACCACGCAAACGCATGTCCCAAGGCCGATTTACGCGATGAATAAGCGGTCGTGCAGATATTGCCCTTCACAGAAGAAAAGGTAAGCAAATAGACCAGTAGAATTTCACTGCCGCCAGCTCTGCTCACTCCTCTGGAATGCGCTGGTCTGACGCACACGTCACTCACCACGCAAACGCATGTCCCAACGCCGATTTACGCGATGAATAAGCGGTCGTGCAGATATTGCCCTTCACAGAAGAAAAGGTAAGCAAATAGAGCAGTAGAATTTCACTGCCGCCAGCTCCGCTCACTCCTCTGGAATGCGCTGGTATAACGCATACGTCACTCACCACGCAAACGCATGTCTCAACGCCGATTTACGAGATGAATAAACGACCATGCAAATATTGTCCTTCACAAAAAAGGTGATTTCACTGCAGTGGAATTTCACTGCAGCCAAATCGACTCACTTCTCTGGAATGCGCCTGTTCGGCGCATACGTCACTTTCCATGCTAAAGTACGTTCCGACGCCGACATACGCTATGAGTAAACGGCCATGCAAATATTGTACTTCACAGAAAAAAGGTAAGGTCAAAATTTCGATTCAGCGATGTTTTCTAACGTCTCCCAAAAGGCTTGTTCGTTGCCTAACACATTCCCCATGATAATGCACGTGCTTAAAAGAGTTTCACGAGAATAAACTTACATTCGAAAATCGGCTTTCTTGCGGAAAATGGTAAGGTTATATGTCAATAAAATTTCGATTCTGCCATGTTTTTTACTTCTACCAAAAGGCGCTTGTTTGTCGCCTAAATGATTCCCCGTGATAATGCGCGTGCTCACAAGCGGTTTTCACATGAAGGATAAACTGATATTCGAAAATCTGCTTTTTTGGGCGGAAAATAGTACGCGGAAAATAGCCCAGTAAAATTTTCATTCGGTCTACTTCGATTTTTCGAAGTTTGCGAGATTCTCCCAAAAAGCGCTAGTTTGTAGCCTAAATAATCACCTACGATAATGCGCGTGCTTCCTAGGCTTTACCTTTTTCCCCCCAAAAGGCCGGTTTTTGAATATCGGTTTACTCTTCGCGTAAACCGTTTGCAAGCACGCGCATTATCGTAGGGAATTATTTAGGGCACAAACTAGCGCTTTTTTGGAGGATCTTGCAAAATTCGAAAACTGTTTTCATGGGCTGTATGCTTAGCACTTTTTCAATTTTAAGGGAAAAAGAAATGTAGCGGAAACCTACTTCGCTACTCGTGTAACTGCGACTTCTCTAAGTTACATGCTCATAAATACCGATATAAACCGCAGTATAACGTTCTACGGCACGTTTCTAAGGCAACACCGCATTCACTAGAAGCGCTTTTCTACAGGTTGAAGCATCGATTTCGTGGCTCAGTGGTAGCGTCTCCGTCTCGCACTCCGGAGACTCTGGTTCGATTCCCACCCAGCCCATCTTGCAAGATGTTTTTATTCATGAAGTGCCTCCCGGGATTTATCGCTGATGGCCAACGCCGCCGACGGCGACACAGACCCCGACGACACCGGCTTTTCTGCGACGCGAGCTCCTTAACGCTATCGCGTTAAATTTATTCTTTCCCTGATCGTTAATTTATCGCCTTAAACGGCATCTGCGCGTGCCCGGGGACTCATATATGCGAAGAACCAGCGCTTTCGAGGCACTTTATTTTTCGTCGGAAAAATGATATTTTCATGGGCTATAGGCTTACCGTTTTTTCAATTTTAGGGAAAAATTATTCTTTGCCTGATCGTCAATTTATCGCGTTAAACGGCATTTGCGCATGCCCGGGGACTGATATATGCTGAGAACCAGCGCTTTCGAGGCACTTTATTTTTCGTCGGAAAAACGATATTTTCATGGGCTATAGGCTTACCGTTTTTTCAATTTTAGGGGAAAAATTATTCTTTGCCTGATCGTCAATTTATCGCGTTAAACGGCATCTGCGCCTGCCCGGGGACTGATATATGCTGAGAACCAGCGCTTTGGAGGCACTTTATTTTTCGTCGGAAAAACGATATTTTCATGGGCTATAGGCTTACCGTTTTTTCAATTTTAGGGGGAAAATTATTCTTTGCCTGATCGTCAATTTATCGCGTTAAACGGCATTTGCGCATGCCCGGGGACTGATATATGCTGAGAACCAGTGCTTTCGAGGCACTTTATTTTTCGTCGGAAAAACGATATTTTCATGGGCTATAGGCTTACCGTTTTTTCAATTTTAGGGGAAAAATTATTCTTTGCCTGATCGCCAATTTATCGCGTTAAACGGCATTTGCGCATGCCCGGGGACTGATATATGCTGAGAAACAGCGCTTTCGAGGCACTTTATTTTTCGTCGGAAAAACGATATTTTCATGGGCTATAGGCTTACCGTTTTTTCAATTTTAGGGGAAAAATTATTCTTTGCCTGATCGTCAATTTATCGCGTTAAACGGCATCTGCGCGTGCCCGGGGACTGATATATGCGAAGAACCAGCGCTTTCGAGGCACTTTATTTTGCGTCGGAAAAACGATATTTTCATGGGCTATAGGCTTACCGTTTTTTCAATTTTAGGGGGAAAATTATTATTTGCCTGATCGCCAATTTATCGCGTTAAACGGCATTTGCGCATGCCCGGGGACTGATATATGCTGAGAACCAGCGCTTTCGATGCACTTTATTTTTCGTCAGAAAAACGATATTTTCATGGGCTATAGGCTTACCGTTTTTTCAATTTTAGGGGAAAAATTATTCTTTGCCTGATCGCCAATTTATCGCGTTAAACGGCATTTGCGCATGCCCGGGGACTGATATATGCTGAGAACCAGCGCTTTCGAGGCACTTTATTTTTCGTCGGAAAAACGATATTTTCATGGGCTATAGGCTTACCGTTTTTTCAGTTTTAGGGGAAAAATTATTCTTTGCCTGATCGTCAATTTATCGCGTTAAACGGCATCTCCGCATGCCCGGGGACTGATATATGCTGAGAACCAGCGCTTTCCAGGCACTTTATTTTTCGTCGGAAAAACGATATTTTCATGGGCTATAGGCTTACCGTTTTTTCAATTTTAGGGGGAAAATTATTCTTTGCCTGATCGTCAATTTATCGCGTTAAACGGCATTTGCGCATGCCCGGGGACTGATATATGCTGAGAACCAGTGCTTTCGAGGCACTTTATTTTTCGTCGGAAAAACGATATTTTCATGGGCTATAGGCTTACCGTTTTTTCAATTTTAGGGGAAAAATTATTCTTTGCCTGATCGCCAATTTATCGCGTTAAACGGCATTTGCGCATGCCCGGGGACTGATATATGCTGAGAACCAGCGCTTTCGATGCACTTTATTTTTCGTCAGAAAAATGATATTTTCATGGGCTATAGGCTTACCGTTTTTTCAATTTTAGGGGAAAAATTATTCTTTGCCTGATCGCCAATTTATCGCGTTAAACGGCATTTGCGCATGCCCGGGGACTGATATATTCTGAGAAACAGCGCTTTCGAGGCACTTTATTTTTCGTCGGAAAAACGATATTTTCATGGGCTATAGGCTTACCGTTTTTTCAATTTTAGGGGAAAAATTATTCTTTGCCTGATCGTCAATTTATCGCGTTAAACGGCATCTGCGCGTGCCCGGGGACTGATATATACGAAGAACCAGCGCTTTCGAGGCACTTTATTTTGCGTCGGAAAAACGATATTTTCATGGGCTATAGGCTTACCGTTCCTTCAATTTTAGGGGAAAAATTATTCTTTGCCTGATCGCCAATTCATCGCGTTAAACGGCATTTGCGCATGCCCGGGGACTGATATATGCTGACAACCAGCGCTTTCGAGGCACTTTATTTTTCGTCGGGAAAACGATATTTTCATGGGCTATAGGCTTACCGTTTTTTCAATTTTAGGGGAAAAATTATTCTTTGCCTGATCGTCTATTTATCGCGTTAAACGGCATTTGCGCATGCCCGGGGACTGATATATGCTGAGAACCAGCGCTTTCGAGGCACTTTATTTTTCGTCGGAAAAACGATATTTTCATGGGCTATAGGCTTACCGTTTTTTCAATTTTAGGGGAAAAATTATTCTTTGCCTGATCGCCAATTTATCGCGTTAAACGGCATCTGCGCGTGCCCGGGGACTGATATATGCTGAGAACCAGCGCTTTCGAGGCACTTTATTTTTCGTCGGAAAAACGATATTTTCATGGGCTATAGGCTTACCGTTTTTTCAATTTTAGGGGAAAAATTATTCTTTGCCTGATCGTCAATTTATCGCGTTAAACGGCATCTGCGCCTGCCCGGGGACTGATATATGCTGAGAACCAGCGCTTTCGAGGCACTTTATTTTTCGTCGGAAAAACGATATTTTCATGGGCTATAGGCTTACCGTTTTTTCAATTTTAGGGGAAAAATTATTCTTTGCCTGATCGTCAATTTATCGCGTTAAACGGCATCTGCGCCTGCCCGGGGACTGATATATGCTGAGAACCAGCGCTTTCCAGGCACTTTATTTTTCGTCGGAAAAACGATATTTTCATGGGCTATGGCTTACCGTTTTTTCAATTTTAGGGGAAAAATTATTCTTTGCCTGATCGCCAATTGATCGCGTTAAACGGCATCTGCGCATGCCCGGGGACTGATATATGCGAAGAACCAGCGCTTTCCAGGCACGTTATTTTACGTCGGAAAAACGATATTTTCATGGGCTATAGGCTTACCGTTTCTTCAATTTTAGGGGAAAAATTATTCTTTGCCTGATCGCCAATTTATCGCGTTAAACGGCATTTGCGCATGCCCGGGGACTGATATATGCTGAGAACCAGCGCTTTCGAGGCACTTTATTTTGCGTCGGAAAAACGATATTTTCATGGGCTATAGGCTTACCGTTTCTTCAATTTTAGGGGAAAAATTATTCTTTGCCTGATCGCCAATTTATCGCGTTAAACGGCATCTGCGCCTGCCCGGGGACTGATATATGCTGAGAACCAGCGCTTTCGAGGCACTTTATTTTTCGTCGGAAAAACGATATTTTCATGGGCTATGGCTTACCGTTTCTTCAATTTTAGGGGAAAAATTATTCTTTGCCTGATCGCCAATTTATCGCGTTAAACGGCATTTGCGCATGCCCGAGGACTGATATATGCTGACAACCAGCGCTTTCGAGGCACTTTATTTTTCGTCGGGAAAACGATATTTTCATGGGCTATAGGCTTACCGTTTTTTCAATTTTAGGGGAAAAATTATTCTTTGCCTGATCGTCTATTTATCGCGTTAAACGGCATTTGCGCATGCCCGGGGACTGATATATGCTGAGAACCAGCGCTTTCGAGGCACTTTATTTTTCGTTGGAAAAACGATATTTTCATGGGCTATAGGCTTACCGTTTTTTCAATTTTAGGGGAAAAATTATTCTTTGCCTGATCGCCAATTTATCGCGTTAAACGGCATCTGCGCGTGCCCGGGGACTGATATATGCTGAGAACCAGCGCTTTCGAGGCACTTTATTTTTCGTCGGAAAAACGATATTTTCATGGGCTATAGGCTTACCGTTTTTTCAATTTTAGGGGAAAAATTATTCTTTGCCTGATCGTCAATTTATCGCGTTAAACGGCATCTGCGCCTGCCCGGGGACTGATATATGCTGAGAACCAGCGCTTTCGAGGCACTTTATTTTTCGTCGGAAAAACGATATTTTCATGGGCTATAGGCTTACCGTTTTTTCAATTTTAGGGGAAAAATTATTCTTTGCCTGATCGTCAATTTATCGCGTTAAACGGCATCTGCGCCTGCCCGGGGACTGATATATGCTGAGAACCAGCGCTTTCCAGGCACTTTATTTTTCGTCGGAAAAACGATATTTTCATGGGCTATAGGCTTACCGTTTTTTCAATTTTAGGGGGAAAATTATTCTTTGCCTGATCGCCAATTTATCGCGTTAAACGGCATCTGCGCGTGCCCGGGGACTGATATATGCTGAGAACCAGCGCTTTCCAGGCACTTTATTTTTCGTCGGAAAAACGATATTTTCATGGGCTATAGGCTTACCGTTTTTTCAATTTTAGGGGAAAAATTATTCTTTGCCTGATCGCCAATTGATCGCGTTAAACGGCATCTGCGCATGCCCGGGGACTGATATATGCGAAGAACCAGCGCTTTCCAGGCACTTCATTTTACGTCGGAAAAACGATATTTTCATGGGCTATAGGCTTACCGTTTCTTCAATTTTAGGGGAAAAATTATTCTTTGCCTGATCGCCAATTTATCGCGTTAAACGGCATTTGCGCATGCCCGGGGACTGATATATGCTGAGAACCAGCGCTTTCGAGGCACTTTATTTTGCGTCGGAAAAACGATATTTTCATGTGCTATAGGCTTACCGTTTCTTCAATTTTAGGGGAAAAATTATTCTTTGCCTGATCGCCAATTTATCGCGTTAAACGGCATCTGCGCCTGCCCGGGGACTGATATATGCTGAGAACCAGCGCTTTCGAGGCACTTTATTTTTCGTCGGAAAAACGATATTTTCATGGGCTATAGGCTTACCGTTTCTTCAATTTTAGGGGAAAAATTATTCTTTGCCTGATCGCCAATTTATCGCGTTAAACGGCATTTGCGCATGCCCGGGGACTGATATATGCTGACAACCAGCGCTTTCGAGGCACTTTATTTTTCGTCGGGAAAACGATATTTTCATGGGCTATAGGCTTACCGTTTTTTCAATTTTAGGGGAAAAATTATTCTTTGCCTGATCGTCTATTTATCGCGTTAAACGGCATTTGCGCATGCCCGGGGACTGATATATGCTGAGAACCAGCGCTTTCGAGGCACTTTATTTTTCGTCGGAAAAACGATATTTTCATGGGCTATAGGCTTACCGTTTTTTCAATTTTAGGGGGAAAATTATTCTTTGCCTGATCGTCAATTTATCGCGTTAAACGGCATTTGCGCATGCCCGGGGACTGATATATGCTGAGAACCAGTGCTTTCGAGGCACTTTATTTTTCGTCGGAAAAACGATATTTTCATGGGCTATAGGCTTACCGTTTTTTTCAATTTTAGGGGAAAAATTATTCTTTGCCTGATCGCCAATTTATCGCGTTAAACGGCATTTGCGCATGCCCGGGGACTGATATATGCTGAGAACCAGCGCTTTCGATGCACTTTATTTTTCGTCAGAAAAATGATATTTTCATGGGCTATAGGCTTACCGTTTTTTCAATTTTAGGGGAAAAATTATTCTTTGCCTGATCGCCAATTTATCGCGTTAAACGGCATTTGCGCATGCCCGGGGACTGATATATTCTGAGAAACAGCGCTTTCGAGGCACTTTATTTTTCGTCGGAAAAACGATATTTTCATGGGCTATAGGCTTACCGTTTTTTCAATTTTAGGGGAAAAATTATTCTTTGCCTGATCGTCAATTTATCGCGTTAAACGGCATCTGCGCGTGCCCGGGGACTGATATATACGAAGAACCAGCGCTTTCGAGGCACTTTATTTTGCGTCGGAAAAACGATATTTTCATGGGCTATAGGCTTACCGTTCCTTCAATTTTAGGGGAAAAATTATTCTTTGCCTGATCGCCAATTCATCGCGTTAAACGGCATTTGCGCATGCCCGGGGACTGATATATGCTGACAACCAGCGCTTTCGAGGCACTTTATTTTTCGTCGGGAAAACGATATTTTCATGGGCTATAGGCTTACCGTTTTTTCAATTTTAGGGGAAAAATTATTCTTTGCCTGATCGTCTATTTATCGCGTTAAACGGCATTTGCGCATGCCCGGGGACTGATATATGCTGAGAACCAGCGCTTTCGAGGCACTTTATTTTTCGTCGGAAAAACGATATTTTCATGGGCTATAGGCTTACCGTTTTTTCAATTTTAGGGGAAAAATTATTCTTTGCCTGATCGCCAATTTATCGCGTTAAACGGCATCTGCGCGTGCCCGGGGACTGATATATGCTGAGAACCAGCGCTTTCGAGGCACTTTATTTTTCGTCGGAAAAACGATATTTTCATGGGCTATAGGCTTACCGTTTTTTCAATTTTAGGGGAAAAATTATTCTTTGCCTGATCGTCAATTTATCGCGTTAAACGGCATCTGCGCCTGCCCGGGGACTGATATATGCTGAGAACCAGCGCTTTCGAGGCACTTTATTTTTCGTCGGAAAAACGATATTTTCATGGGCTATAGGCTTACCGTTTTTTCAATTTTAGGGGAAAAATTATTCTTTGCCTGATCGTCAATTTATCGCGTTAAACGGCATCTGCGCCTGCCCGGGGACTGATATATGCTGAGAACCAGCGCTTTCCAGGCACTTTATTTTTCGTCGGAAAAACGATATTTTCATGGGCTATGGCTTACCGTTTTTTCAATTTTAGGGGAAAAATTATTCTTTGCCTGATCGCCAATTGATCGCGTTAAACGGCATCTGCGCATGCCCGGGGACTGATATATGCGAAGAACCAGCGCTTTCCAGGCACGTTATTTTACGTCGGAAAAACGATATTTTCATGGGCTATAGGCTTACCGTTTCTTCAATTTTAGGGGAAAAATTATTCTTTCCCTGATCGCCAATTTATCGCGTTAAACGGCATTTGCGCATGCCCGGGGACTGATATATGCTGAGAACCAGCGCTTTCGAGGCACTTTATTTTGCGTCGGAAAAACGATATTTTCATGGGCTATAGGCTTACCGTTTCTTCAATTTTAGGGGAAAAATTATTCTTTGCCTGATCGCCAATTTATCGCGTTAAACGGCATCTGCGCCTGCCCGGGGACTGATATATGCTGAGAACCAGCGCTTTCGAGGCACTTTATTTTTCGTCGGAAAAACGATATTTTCATGGGCTATGGCTTACCGTTTCTTCAATTTTAGGGGAAAAATTATTCTTTGCCTGATCGCCAATTTATCGCGTTAAACGGCATTTGCGCATGCCCGAGGACTGATATATGCTGACAACCAGCGCTTTCGAGGCACTTTATTTTTCGTCGGGAAAACGATATTTTCATGGGCTATAGGCTTACCGTTTTTTCAATTTTAGGGGAAAAATTATTCTTTGCCTGATCGTCTATTTATCGCGTTAAACGGCATTTGCGCATGCCCGGGGACTGATATATGCTGAGAACCAGCGCTTTCGAGGCACTTTATTTTTCGTTGGAAAAACGATATTTTCATGGGCTATAGGCTTACCGTTTTTTCAATTTTAGGGGAAAAATTATTCTTTGCCTGATCGCCAATTTATCGCGTTAAACGGCATCTGCGCGTGCCCGGGGACTGATATATGCTGAGAACCAGCGCTTTCGAGGCACTTTATTTTTCGTCGGAAAAACGATATTTTCATGGGCTATAGGCTTACCGTTTTTTCAATTTTAGGGGAAAAATTATTCTTTGCCTGATCGTCAATTTATCGCGTTAAACGGCATCTGCGCCTGCCCGGGGACTGATATATGCTGAGAACCAGCGCTTTCGAGGCACTTTATTTTTCGTCGGAAAAACGATATTTTCATGGGCTATAGGCTTACCGTTTTTTCAATTTTAGGGGAAAAATTATTCTTTGCCTGATCGTCAATTTATCGCGTTAAACGGCATCTGCGCCTGCCCGGGGACTGATATATGCTGAGAACCAGCGCTTTCCAGGCACTTTATTTTTCGTCGGAAAAACGATATTTTCATGGGCTATAGGCTTACCGTTTTTTCAATTTTAGGGGGAAAATTATTCTTTGCCTGATCGCCAATTTATCGCGTTAAACGGCATCTGCGCGTGCCCGGGGACTGATATATGCTGAGAACCAGCGCTTTCCAGGCACTTTATTTTTCGTCGGAAAAACGATATTTTCATGGGCTATAGGCTTACCGTTTTTTCAATTTTAGGGGAAAAATTATTCTTTGCCTGATCGCCAATTGATCGCGTTAAACGGCATCTGCGCATGCCCGGGGACTGATATATGCGAAGAACCAGCGCTTTCCAGGCACTTCATTTTACGTCGGAAAAACGATATTTTCATGGGCTATAGGCTTACCGTTTCTTCAATTTTAGGGGAAAAATTATTCTTTGCCTGATCGCCAATTTATCGCGTTAAACGGCATTTGCGCATGCCCGGGGACTGATATATGCTGAGAACCAGCGCTTTCGAGGCACTTTATTTTGCGTCGGAAAAACGATATTTTCATGTGCTATAGGCTTACCGTTTCTTCAATTTTAGGGGAAAAATTATTCTTTGCCTGATCGCCAATTTATCGCGTTAAACGGCATCTGCGCCTGCCCGGGGACTGATATATGCTGAGAACCAGCGCTTTCGAGGCACTTTATTTTTCGTCGGAAAAACGATATTTTCATGGGCTATAGGCTTACCGTTTCTTCAATTTTAGGGGAAAAATTATTCTTTGCCTGATCGCCAATTTATCGCGTTAAACGGCATTTGCGCATGCCCGGGGACTGATATATGCTGACAACCAGCGCTTTCGAGGCACTTTATTTTTCGTCGGGAAAACGATATTTTCATGGGCTATAGGCTTACCGTTTTTTCAATTTTAGGGGAAAAATTATTCTTTGCCTGATCGTCTATTTATCGCGTTAAACGGCATTTGCGCATGCCCGGGGACTGATATATGCTGAGAACCAGCGCTTTCGAGGCACTTTATTTTTCGTCGGAAAAACGATATTTTCATGGGCTATAGGCTTACCGTTTTTTCAATTTTAGGGGAAAAATTATTCTTTGCCTGATCGTCAATTTATCGCGTTAAACGGCATCTGCGCCTGCCCGGGGACTGATATATGCTGAGAACCAGCGCTTTCGAGGCACTTTATTTTTCGTCGGAAAAACGATATTTTCATGGGCTATAGGCTTACCGTTTTTTCAATTTTAGGGGAAAAATTATTCTTTGCCTGATCGTCAATTTATCGCGTTAAACGGCATCTGCGCCTGCCCGGGGACTGATATATGCTGAGAACCAGCGCTTTCGAGGCACTTTATTTTTCGTCGGAAAAACGATATTTTCATGGGCTATAGGCTTACCGTTTTTTCAATTTTAGGGGAAAAATTATTCTTTGCCTGATCGTCAATTTATCGCGTTAAACGGCATCTGCGCCTGCCCGGGGACTGATATATGCTGAGAACCAGCGCTTTGGAGGCACTTTATTTTTCGTCGGAAAAACGATATTTTCATGGGCTATAGGCTTACCGTTTTTTCAATTTTAGGGGAAAAATTATTCTTTGCCTGATCGTCAATTTATCGCGTTAAACGGCATCTGCGCATGCCCGGGGACTGATATATGCTGAGAACCAGCGCTTTGGAGGCACTTTATTTTTCGTCGGAAAAACGATATTTTCATGGGCTATAGGCTTACCGTTTTTTCAATTTTAGGGGAAAAATTATTCTTTGCCTGATCGCCAATTTATCGCGTTAAACGGCATTTGCGCATGCCCGGGGACTGATATATGCTGAGAACCAGCGCTTTCGAGGCACTTTATTTTTCGTCGGAAAAACGATATTTTCATGGGCTATAGGCTTACCGTTTTTTCAATTTTAGGGGAAAAATTATTCTTTGCCTGATCGCCAATTTATCGCGTTAAACGGCATTTGCGCGTGCCCGGGGACTGATATATGCTGAGAACCAGCGCTTTCGATGCACTTTATTTTTCGTCGGAAAAATGATATTTTCATGGGCTATAGGCTTACCGTTTTTTCAATCTTATGGGAAAAATTATTCTTTGCCTGATCGCCAATTTATCGCGTTAAACGGCATTTGCGCATGCCCGGGGACTGACATATGCTGAGAACCAGCGCTTTCGAGGCACTTTATTTTTTGTCGGAAAAATGATATTTTCATGGGCTATAGGCTTACCGTTTTTTCAATTTTAGGGGAAAAATTATTCTTTGCCTGATCGCCAATTTATCGCGTTAAACGGCATTTGCGCATGCCCGGGGACTGATATATGCTGAGAACCAGCGCTTTCGAGGCACTTTATTTTTCGTCGGAAAAACGATATTTTCATGGGCTATAGGCTTACCGTTTTTTCAATTTTAGGGGAAAAATTATTCTTTGCCTGATCGCCAATTTATCGTGTTAAACGGCATTTGCGCATGCCCGGGGACTGATATATGCTGAGAACCAGCGCTTTCGAGGCACTTTATTTTGCGTCGGAAAAACGATATTTTCATGGGCTGTAGGCTTACCGTTTTTTCAATTTTAGGGTAAAAACTATTCTTTGCCTGATCGTCAATTTATCGCGTTAAACGGCATCTGCGCCTGCCCGGGGACTGATATATGCTGAGAACCAGCGCTTTCGAGGCACTTTATTTTTCGTCGGAAAAATGATATTTTCATGGGCTATAGGCTTACCGTTTTTTAAATTTTAGGGGAAAAATTATTCTTTGCCTGATCGCCAATTTATCGCGTTAAACGGCATTTGCGCATGCCCGGGGACTGATATATGCTGAGAACCAGCGCTTTCGATGCACTTTATTTTTCGTCGGAAAAACTATATTTTCATGGGCTATAGGCTTACCGTTTATTCAATTTTAGGGGAAAAATTATTCTTTGCCTGATCGCCAATTTATCGCGTTAAACGGCATTTGCGCGTGCCCGGGGACTGATATATGCTGAGAACCAGCGCTTTCGATGCACTTTATTTTTCGTCGGAAAAATGATATTTTCATGGGCTATAGGCTTACCGTTTTTTCAATCTTATGGGAAAAATTATTCTTTGCCTGATCGCCAATTTATCGCGTTAAGCGGCATTTGCGCATGCCCGGGGACTGATATATGCTGAGAACCAGCGCTTTCGAGGCACTTTATTTTTCGTCGGAAAAATGATATTTTCATGGGCTATAGGCTTACCGTTTTTTTCAATTTTAGGGGAAAAATTATTCTTTGCCTGATCGCCAATTTATCGCGTTAAACGGCATCTGCGCATGCCCGGGGACTGATATATGCTGAGAACCAGCGCTTTCGAGGCACTTTATTTTTCGTCGGAAAAATGATATTTTCATGGGCTATAGGCTTACCGTTTTTTAAATTTTAGGGGAAAAATTATTCTTTGCCTGATCGCCAATTTATCGCGTTAAACGGCATTTGCGCATGCCCGGGGACTGATATATGCTGAGAACCAGCGCTTTCGAGGCACTTTATTTTTCGTCGGAAAAATGATATTTTCATGGGCTATAGGCTTACCGTTTTTTAAATTTTAGGGGAAAAATTATTCTTTGCCTGATCGCCAATTTATCGCGTTAAACGGCATTTGCGCATGCCCGGGGACTGATATATGCTGAGAACCAGCGCTTTCGAGGCACTTTATTTTTCGTCGGAAAAACGATATTTTCATGGGCTATAGGCTTACCGTTTTTTCAGTTTTAGGGGAAAAATTATTCTTTGCCTGATCGCCAATTTATCGCGTTAAACGGCATTTGCGCATGCCCGGGGACTGATATATGCTGAGAACCAGCGCTTTCGAGGCACTTTATTTTTCGTCGGAAAAATGATATTTTCATGGGCTATAGGCTTACCGTTTTTTCAATTTTAGGGGAAAAATTATTCTTTGCCTGATCGCCAATTTATCGCGTTAAACGGCATTTGCGCATGCCCGGGGACTGATATATGCTGAGAACCAGCGCTTTCGAGGCACTTTATTTTTCGTCGGAAAAACGATATTTTCATGGGCTATAGGCTTACCGTTTTTTCAATTTTAGGGGAAAAATTATTCTTTGCCTGATCGCCAATTTATCGCGTTAAACGGCATTTGCGCATGCCCGGGGACTGATATATGCTGAGAACCAGCGCTTTCGAGGCACTTTATTTTTCGTCGGAAAAATGATATTTTCATGGGCTGTAGGCTTACCGTTTTTTCAATTTTAGGGTAAAAACTATTATTCTTTGCCTGATCGTCAATTTATCGCGTTAAACGGCATCTGCGCCTGCCCGGGGACTGATATATGCTGAGAACCAGCGCTTTCTAGGCACTTTATTTTTCGTCGGAAAAATGATATTTTCATGGGCTATGCTTACCGTTTTTTAAATTTTAGGGGAAAAATTATTCTTTGCCTGATCGCCAATTTATCGCGTTAAACGGCATTTGCGCATGCCCGGGGACTGATATATGCTGAGAACCAGCGCTTTCGAGGCACTTTATTTTTCGTCGGAAAAATGATATTTTCATTGGCTATAGGCTTACCGTTTTTTAAATTTTAGGGGAAAAATTATTCTTTGCCTGATCGCCAATTTATCGCGTTAAACGGCATTTGCGCATGCCCGGGGACTGATATATGCTGAGAACCAGCGCTTTCGAGGCACTTTATTTTTCGTCGGAAAAACGATATTTTCATGGGCTATAGGCTTACCGTTTTTTCAGTTTTAGGGGAAAAATTATTCTTTGCCTGATCGCCAATTTATCGCGTTAGATGGCATTTGCGCATGCCCGGGGACTGATATATGCTGAGAACCAGCGCTTTCGAGGCACTTTATTTTTCGTCGGAAAAATGATATTTTCATGGGCTATAGGCTTACCGTTTTTTCAATTTTAGGGGAAAAATTATTCTTTGCCTGATCGCCAATTTATCGCGTTAAACGGCATTTGCGCATGCCCGGGGACTGATATATGCTGAGAACCAGCGCTTTCGAGGCACTTTATTTTTCGTCGGAAAAACGATATTTTCATGGGCTATAGGCTTACCGTTTTTTCAATTTTAGGGGAAAAATTATTCTTTGCCTGATCGCCAATTTATCGCGTTAAACGGCATTTGCGCATGCCCGGGGACTGATATATGCTGAGAACCAGCGCTTTCGAGGCACTTTATTTTTCGTCGGAAAAATGATATTTTCATGGGCTGTAGGCTTACCGTTTTTTCAATTTTAGGGTAAAAACTATTCTTTGCCTGATCGTCAATTTATCGCGTTAAACGGCATCTGCGCCTGCCCGGGGACTGATATATGCTGAGAACCAGCGCTTTCGAGGCACTTTATTTTTCGTCGGAAAAATGATATTTTCATGGGCTATAAGCTTACCGTTTTTTCAATTTTAGGGGAAAAACTATTCTTTGCCTGATCGTCAATTTATCGCGTTAAACGGCATTTGCGCATGCCCGGGGACTGATATATGCTGAGAACCAGCGCTTTCGAGGCACTTTATTTTTCGTCGGAAAAATGATATTTTCATGGGCTATAGGCTTACCGTTTTTTCAATTTTAAGGGAAAAACTATTCTTTGCCTGATCGTCAATTTATCACGTTAAACGGCATCTGCGCCTGCCCGGGGACTGATATATGCTGAGAACCAGCGCTTTCGAGGCACTTTATTTTTCGTCGGAAAAATGATATTTTCATGGGCTATAGGCTTACCGTTTTTTCAATTTTAGGGGAAAAACTATTCTTTGCCTGATCGTCAATTTATCGCGTTAAACGGCATCTGCGCCTGCCCGGGGACTGATATATGCTGAGAACCAGCGCTTTCGAGGCACTTTATTTTTCGTCGGAAAAATGATATTTTCATGGGCTATAGGCTTACCGTTTTTTCAATTTTAGGGGAAAAACTATTCTTTGCCTGATCGTCAATTTATCGCGTTAAACGGCATTTGCGCATGCCCGGGGACTGATATATGCTGAGAACCAGCGCTTTGGAGGCACTTTATTTTTCGTCGGAAAAATGATATTTTCATGGGCTATAGGCTTACCGTTTTTTCAATTTTAGGGGAAAAACTATTCTTTGCCTGATCGTCAATTTATCGCGTTAAACGGCATCTGCGCCTGCCCGGGGACTGATATATGCTGAGAACCAGCGCTTTCGAGGCACTTTATTTTTCGTCGGAAAAATGATATTTTCATGGGCTATAGGCTTACCGTTTTTTCAATTTTAGGGGAAAAACTATTCTTTGCCTGATCGTCAATTTATCGCGTTAAACGGCATCTGCGCCTGCCCGGGGACTGATATATGCTGAGAACCAGCGCTTTCGAGGCACTTTATTTTTCGTCGGAAAAATGATATTTTCATGGGCTATAGGCTTACCGTTTTTTTCAATTTTAGGGGAAAAACTATTCTTTGCCTGATCGTCAATTTATCGCGTTAAACGGCATCTGCGCCTGCCCGTTGACTGATATATGCTGAGAACCAGCGCTTTGGAAGCACCTTATTTTTCGTCGGAAAAATGATATTTTCATGGGCTATAGGCTTACCGTCTTTTCAATTTTAGGGGAAAAACTATTCTTTGCCTGATCGTCAATTTATCGCGTTAAACGGCATCTGCGCCTGCCCGGGGACTGATATATGCTGAGAACCAGCGCTTTCGAGGCACTTTATTTTTCGTCGGAAAATGATATTTTCATGGGCTATAGGCTTACCGTTTTTTCAATTTTAGGGGAAAAACTATTCTTTGCCTGATCGTCAATTTATCGCGTTAAACGGCATTTGCGCACGCCCGGGGACTGATATATGCTGAGAACCAGCGCTTTCGAGGCACTTTGTTTTTCGTCGGAAAAACGATATTTTCATGGGCTATAGGCTTACCGTTTTTTCAATTTTAGGGGAAAAATTATTCTTTGCCTGATCGCCAATTTATCGCGTTAAACGGCATTTGCGCATGCCCGGGGACTGATATATGCTGAGAACCAGCGCTTTCGAGGCACTTTATTTTTCGTCGGAAAAACGATATTTTCATGGGCTATAATAGGCTTACCGTTTTTTCAATTTTAGGGGAAAAATTATTCTTTGCATGATCGCCAATTTATCGCGTTAAACGGCATTTGCGCATGCCCGGGGACTGATATATGCTGAGAACCAGCGCTTTCGAGGCACTTTATTTTTCGTCGGAAAAATGATATTTTCATGGGCTATAGGCTTACCGTTTTTTTCAATTTTAGGGGAAAAATTATTCTTTGCCTGATCGCCAATTTATCGCGTTAAACGGCATTTGCGCATGCCCGGGGACTGATATATGCTGGGAACCAGCGCTTTCGAGGCACTCTATTTTTCGTCGGAAAAATGATATTTTCATGGGCTATAGGCTTACCGTTTTTTAAATTTTAGGGGAAAAATTATTCTTTGCCTGATCGCCAATTTATCGCGTTAAACGGCATTTGCGTATGCCCGGGGACTGATATATGCTGAGAACCAGCGCTTTCGAGGCACTTTATTTTTCGTCGGAAAAATGATATTTTCATGGGCTATAGGCTTACCGTTTTTTCAATTTTAGGGGAAAAATTATTCTTTGCCTGATCGCCAATTTATCGCGTTAAACGGCATTTGCGCATGCCCGGGGACTGATATATGCTGAGAACCAGCGCTTTCGAGGCACTTTATTTTTCGTCGGAAAAACGATATTTTCATGGGCTATAGGCTTACCGTTTTTTCAATTTTAGGGGAAAAATTATTCTTTGCCTGATCGCCAATTTATCGCGTTAAACGGCATTTGCGCATGCCCGGGGACTGATATATGCTGAGAACCAGCGCTTTCGAGGCACTTTATTTTTCGTCGGAAAAATGATATTTTCATGGGCTGTAGGCTTACCGTTTTTTCAATTTTAGGGTAAAAACTATTCTTTGCCTGATCGTCAATTTATCGCGTTAAACGGCATCTGCGCCTGCCCGGGGACTGATATATGCTGAGAACCAACGCTTTCGAGGCACTTTATTTTTCGTCGGAAAAATGATATTTTCATGGGCTATAAGCCTACCGTTTTTTCAATTTTAGGGGAAAAACTATTCTTTGCCTGATCGTCAATTTATCGCGTTAAACGGCATTTGCGCATGCCCGGGGACTGATATATGCTGAGAACCAGCGCTTTCGAGGCACTTTATTTTTCGTCGGAAAAATGATATTTTCATGGGCTATAGGCTTACCGTTTTTTCAATTTTAAGGGAAAAACTATTCTTTGCCTGATCGTCAATTTATCGCGTTAAACGGCATCTGCGCCTGCCCGGGGACTGATATATGCTGAGAACCAGCGCTTTCGAGGCACTTTATTTTTCGTCGGAAAAATGATATTTTCATGGGCTATAGGATTACCGTTTTTTCAATTTTAGGGGAAAAACTATTCTTTGCCTGATCGTCAATTTATCGCGTTAAACGGCATCTGCGCCTGCCCGGGGACTGATATATGCTGAGAACCAGCGCTTTCGAGGCACTTTATTTTTCGTCAGAAAAATGATATTTTCATGGGCTATAGGCTTACCGTTTTTTCAATTTTAGGGGAAAAACTATTCTTTGCCTGATCGTCAATTTATCGCGTTAAACGGCATTTGCGCATGCCCGGGGACTGATATATGCTGAGAACCAGCGCTTTGGAGGCACTTTATTTTTCGTCGGAAAAACGATATTTTCATGGGCTATAGGCTTACCGTTTTTTCAATTTTAGGGGAAAAATTATTCTTTGCCTGATCGCCAATTTATCGCGTTAAACGGCATTTGCGCATGCCCGGGGACTGATATATGCTGAGAACCAGCGCTTTCGATGCACTTTATTTTTCGTCAGAAAAATGATATTTTCATGGGCTATAGGCTTACCGTTTTTTCAATTTTAGGGGAAAAATTATTCTTTGCCTGATCGCCAATTTATCGCGTTAAACGGCATTTGCGCATGCCCGGGGACTGATATATTCTGAGAAACAGCGCTTTCGAGGCACTTTATTTTTCGTCGGAAAAACGATATTTTCATGGGCTATAGGCTTACCGTTTTTTCAATTTTAGGGGAAAAATTATTCTTTGCCTGATCGTCAATTTATCGCGTTAAACGGCATCTGCGCGTGCCCGGGGACTGATATATACGAAGAACCAGCGCTTTCGAGGCACTTTATTTTGCGTCGGAAAAACGATATTTTCATGGGCTATAGGCTTACCGTTCCTTCAATTTTAGGGGAAAAATTATTCTTTGCCTGATCGCCAATTTATCGCGTTAAACGGCATTTGCGCATGCCCGGGGACTGATATATGCTGACAACCAGCGCTTTCGAGGCACTTTATTTTTCGTCGGGAAAACGATATTTTCATGGGCTATAGGCTTACCGTTTTTTCAATTTTAGGGGAAAAATTATTCTTTGCCTGATCGTCTATTTATCGCGTTAAACGGCATTTGCGCATGCCCGGGGACTGATATATGCTGAGAACCAGCGCTTTCGAGGCACTTTATTTTTCGTCGGAAAAACGATATTTTCATGGGCTATAGGCTTACCGTTTTTTCAATTTTAGGGGAAAAATTATTCTTTGCCTGATCGCCAATTTATCGCGTTAAACGGCATCTGCGCGTGCCCGGGGACTGATATATGCTGAGAACCAGCGCTTTCGAGGCACTTTATTTTTCGTCGGAAAAACGATATTTTCATGGGCTATAGGCTTACCGTTTTTTCAATTTTAGGGGAAAAATTATTCTTTGCCTGATCGTCAATTTATCGCGTTAAACGGCATCTGCGCCTGCCCGGGGACTGATATATGCTGAGAACCAGCGCTTTCGAGGCACTTTATTTTTCGTCGGAAAAACGATATTTTCATGGGCTATAGGCTTACCGTTTTTTCAATTTTAGGGGAAAAATTATTCTTTGCCTGATCGTCAATTTATCGCGTTAAACGGCATCTGCGCCTGCCCGGGGACTGATATATGCTGAGAACCAGCGCTTTCCAGGCACTTTATTTTTCGTCGGAAAAACGATATTTTCATGGGCTATAGGCTTACCGTTTTTTCAATTTTAGGGGGAAAATTATTCTTTGCCTGATCGCCAATTTATCGCGTTAAACGGCATTTGCGCATGCCCGGGGACTGATATATGCTGAGAACCAGCGCTTTCCAGGCACTTTATTTTTCGTCGGAAAAACGATATTTTCATGGGCTATAGGCTTACCGTTTTTTCAATTTTAGGGGGAAAATTATTCTTTGCCTGATCGCCAATTGATCGCGTTAAACGGCATCTGCGCATGCCCGGGGACTGATATATGCTAAGAACCAGCGCTTTCCAGGCACTTTATTTTACGTCGGAAAAACGATATTTTCATGGGCTATAGGCTTACCGTTTCTTCAATTTTAGGGGAAAAATTATTCTTTGCCTGATCGCCAATTTATCGCGTTAAACGGCATTTGCGCATGCCCGGGGACTGATATATGCTGAGAACCAGCGCTTTCGAGGCACTTTATTTTGCGTCGGAAAAACGATATTTTCATGGGCTATAGGCTTACCGTTTCTTCAATTTTAGGGGAAAAATTATTCTTTGCCTGATCGCCAATTTATCGCGTTAAACGGCATCTGCGCCTGCCCGGGGACTGATATATGCTGAGAACCAGCGCTTTCGAGGCACTTTATTTTTCGTCGGAAAAACGATATTTTCATGGGCTATGGCTTACCGTTTCTTCAATTTTAGGGGAAAAATTATTCTTTGCCTGATCGCCAATTTATCGCGTTAAACGGCATTTGCGCATGCCCGAGGACTGATATATGCTGACAACCAGCGCTTTCGAGGCACTTTATTTTTCGTCGGGAAAACGATATTTTCATGGGCTATAGGCTTACCGTTTTTTCAATTTTAGGGGAAAAATTATTCTTTGCCTGATCGTCTATTTATCGCGTTAAACGGCATTTGCGCATGCCCGGGGACTGATATATGCTGAGAACCAGCGCTTTCGAGGCACTTTATTTTTCGTCGGAAAAACGATATTTTCATGGGCTATATATAGGCTTACCGTTTTTTCAATTTTAGGGGAAAAATTATTCTTTGCCTGATCGCCAATTTATCGCGTTAAACGGCATCTGCGCGTGCCCGGGGACTGATATATGCTGAGAACCAGCGCTTTCGAGGCACTTTATTTTTCGTCGGAAAAACGATATTTTCATGGGCTATAGGCTTACCGTTTTTTCAATTTTAGGGGAAAAATTATTCTTTGCCTGATCGTCAATTTATCGCGTTAAACGGCATCTGCGCCTGCCCGGGGACTGATATATGCTGAGAACCAGCGCTTTCGAGGCACTTTATTTTTCGTCGGAAAAACGATATTTTCATGGGCTATAGGCTTACCGTTTTTTCAATTTTAGGGGAAAAATTATTCTTTGCCTGATCGTCAATTTATCGCGTTAAACGGCATCTGCGCCTGCCCGGGGACTGATATATGCTGAGAACCAGCGCTTTCGAGGCACTTTATCTTTCGTCGGAAAAACGATATTTTCATGGGCTATAGGCTTACCGTTTTTTCAATTTTAGGGGAAAAATTATTCTTTGCCTGATCGTCAATTTATCGCGTTAAACGGCATCTGCGCCTGCCCGGGGACTGATATATGCTGAGAACCAGCGCTTTCCAGGCACTTTATTTTTCGTCGGAAAAACGATATTTTCATGGGCTATAGGCTTACCGTTTTTTCAATTTTAGGGGGAAAATTATTATTTGCCTGATCGCCAATTTATCGCATTAAACGGCATTTGCGCATGCCCGGGGACTGATATATGCTGAGAACCAGCGCTTTCGATGCACTTTATTTTTCGTCAGAAAAACGATATTTTCATGGGCTATAGGCTTACCGTTTTTTCAATTTTAGGGGAAAAATTATTCTTTGCCTGATCGCCAATTTATCGCGTTAAACGGCATTTGCGCATGCCCGGGGACTGATATATGCTGAGAACCAGCGCTTTCGAGGCACTTTATTTTTCGTCGGAAAAACGATATTTTCATGGGCTATAGGCTTACCGTTTTTTCAGTTTTAGGGGAAAAATTATTCTTTGCCTGATCGTCAATTTATCGCGTTAAACGGCATCTCCGCATGCCCGGGGACTGATATATGCTGAGAACCAGCGCTTTCCAGGCACTTTATTTTTCGTCGGAAAAACGATATTTTCATGGGCTATAGGCTTACCGTTTTTTCAATTTTAGGGGGAAAATTATTCTTTGCCTGATCGTCAATTTATCGCGTTAAACGGCATTTGCGCATGCCCGGGGACTGATATATGCTGAGAACCAGTGCTTTCGAGGCACTTTATTTTTCGTCGGAAAAACGATATTTTCATGGGCTATAGGCTTACCGTTTTTTCAATTTTAGGGGAAAAATTATTCTTTGCCTGATCGCCAATTTATCGCGTTAAACGGCATTTGCGCATGCCCGGGGACTGATATATGCTGAGAACCAGCGCTTTCGATGCACTTTATTTTTCGTCAGAAAAATGATATTTTCATGGGCTATAGGCTTACCGTTTTTTCAATTTTAGGGGAAAAATTATTCTTTGCCTGATCGCCAATTTATCGCGTTAAACGGCATTTGCGCATGCCCGGGGACTGATATATTCTGAGAAACAGCGCTTTCGAGGCACTTTATTTTTCGTCGGAAAAACGATATTTTCATGGGCTTAGGCTTACCGTTTTTTCAATTTTAGGGGAAAAATTATTCTTTGCCTGATCGTCAATTTATCGCGTTAAACGGCATCTGCGCGTGCCCGGGGACTGATATATACGAAGAACCAGCGCTTTCGAGGCACTTTATTTTGCGTCGGAAAAACGATATTTTCATGGGCTATAGGCTTACCGTTCCTTCAATTTTAGGGGAAAAATTATTCTTTGCCTGATCGCCAATTTATCGCGTTAAACGGCATTTGCGCATGCCCGGGGACTGATATATGCTGACAACCAGCGCTTTCGAGGCACTTTATTTTTCGTCGGGAAAACGATATTTTCATGGGCTATAGGCTTACCGTTTTTTCAATTTTAGGGGAAAAATTATTCTTTGCCTGATCGTCTATTTATCGCGTTAAACGGCATTTGCGCATGCCCGGGGACTGATATATGCTGAGAACCAGCGCTTTCGAGGCACTTTGTTTTTCGTCGGAAAAACGATATTTTCATGGGCTATAGGCTTACCGTTTTTTCAATTTTAGGGGAAAAATTATTCTTTGCCTGATCGCCAATTTATCGCGTTAAACGGCATTTGCGCATGCCCGGGGACTGATATATGCTGAGAACCAGCGCTTTCGAGGCACTTTATTTTTCGTCGGAAAAACGATATTTTCATGGGCTATAGGCTTACCGTTTTTTCAATTTTAGGGGGAAAATTATTATTTGCCTGATCGCCAATTTATCGCATTAAACGGCATTTGCGCATGCCCGGGGACTGATATATGCTGAGAACCAGCGCTTTCGATGCACTTTATTTTTCGTCAGAAAAACGATATTTTCATGGGCTATAGGCTTACCGTTTTTTCAATTTTAGGGGAAAAATTATTCTTTGCCTGATCGCCAATTTATCGCGTTAAACGGCATTTGCGCATGCCCGGGGACTGATATATGCTGAGAACCAGCGCTTTCGAGGCACTTTATTTTTCGTCGGAAAAACGATATTTTCATGGGCTATAGGCTTACCGTTTTTTCAGTTTTAGGGGAAAAATTATTCTTTGCCTGATCGTCAATTTATCGCGTTAAACGGCATCTCCGCATGCCCGGGGACTGATATATGCTGAGAACCAGCGCTTTCCAGGCACTTTATTTTTCGTCGGAAAAACGATATTTTCATGGGCTATAGGCTTACCGTTTTTTCAATTTTAGGGGGAAAATTATTCTTTGCCTGATCGTCAATTTATCGCGTTAAACGGCATTTGCGCATGCCCGGGGACTGATATATGCTGAGAACCAGTGCTTTCGAGGCACTTTATTTTTCGTCGGAAAAACGATATTTTCATGGGCTATAGGCTTACCGTTTTTTCAATTTTAGGGGAAAAATTATTCTTTGCCTGATCGCCAATTTATCGCGTTAAACGGCATTTGCGCATGCCCGGGGACTGATATATGCTGAGAACCAGCGCTTTCGATGCACTTTATTTTTCGTCAGAAAAATGATATTTTCATGGGCTATAGGCTTACCGTTTTTTCAATTTTAGGGGAAAAATTATTCTTTGCCTGATCGCCAATTTATCGCGTTAAACGGCATTTGCGCATGCCCGGGGACTGATATATTCTGAGAAACAGCGCTTTCGAGGCACTTTATTTTTCGTCGGAAAAACGATATTTTCATGGGCTATAGGCTTACCGTTTTTTCAATTTTAGGGGAAAAATTATTCTTTGCCTGATCGTCAATTTATCGCGTTAAACGGCATCTGCGCGTGCCCGGGGACTGATATATACGAAGAACCAGCGCTTTCGAGGCACTTTATTTTGCGTCGGAAAAACGATATTTTCATGGGCTATAGGCTTACCGTTCCTTCAATTTTAGGGGAAAAATTATTCTTTGCCTGATCGCCAATTTATCGCGTTAAACGGCATTTGCGCATGCCCGGGGACTGATATATGCTGACAACCAGCGCTTTCGAGGCACTTTATTTTTCGTCGGGAAAACGATATTTTCATGGGCTATAGGCTTACCGTTTTTTCAATTTTAGGGGAAAAATTATTCTTTGCCTGATCGTCTATTTATCGCGTTAAACGGCATTTGCGCATGCCCGGGGACTGATATATGCTGAGAACCAGCGCTTTCGAGGCACTTTATTTTTCGTCGGAAAAACGATATTTTCATGGGCTATAGGCTTACCGTTTCTTCAATTTTAGGGGAAAAATTATTCTTTGCCTGATCGTCAATTTATCGCGTTAAACGGCATCTGCGCCTGCCCGGGGACTGATATATGCTGAGAACCAGCGCTTTCGAGGCACTTTATTTTTCGTCGGAAAAACGATATTTTCATGGGCTATAGGCTTACCGTTTTTTCAATTTTAGGGGAAAAATTATTCTTTGCCTGATCGTCAATTTATCGCGTTAAACGGCATCTGCGCCTGCCCGGGGACTGATATATGCTGAGAACCAGCGCTTTCCAGGCACTTTATTTTTCGTCGGAAAAACGATATTTTCATGGGCTATAGGCTTACCGTTTTTTCAATTTTAGGGGGAAAATTATTCTTTGCCTGATCGCCAATTTATCGCGTTAAACGGCATTTGCGCATGCCCGGGGACTGATATATGCTGAGAACCAGCGCTTTCCAGGCACTTTATTTTTCGTCGGAAAAACGATATTTTCATGGGCTATAGGCTTACCGTTTTTTCAATTTTAGGGGAAAAATTATTCTTTGCCTGATCGCCAATTGATCGCGTTAAACGGCATCTGCGCATGCCCGGGGACTGATATATGCGAAGAACCAGCGCTTTCCAGGCACTTTATTTTACGTCGGAAAAACGATATTTTCATGGGCTATAGGCTTACCGTTTCTTCAATTTTAGGGGAAAAATTATTCTTTGCCTGATCGCCAATTTATCGCGTTAAACGGCATTTGCGCATGCCCGGGGACTGATATATGCTGAGAACCAGCGCTTTCGAGGCACTTTATTTTGCGTCGGAAAAACGATATTTTCATGGGCTATAGGCTTACCGTTTCTTCAATTTTAGGGGAAAAATTATTCTTTGCCTGATCGCCAATTTATCGCGTTAAACGGCATCTGCGCCTGCCCGGGGACTGATATATGCTGAGAACCAGCGCTTTCGAGGCACTTTATTTTTCGTCGGAAAAACGATATTTTCATGGGCTATGGCTTACCGTTTCTTCAATTTTAGGGGAAAAATTATTCTTTGCCTGATCGCCAATTTATCGCGTTAAACGGCATTTGCGCATGCCCGAGGACTGATATATGCTGACAACCAGCGCTTTCGAGGCACTTTATTTTTCGTCGGGAAAACGATATTTTCATGGGCTATAGGCTTACCGTTTTTTCAATTTTAGGGGAAAAATTATTCTTTGCCTGATCGTCTATTTATCGCGTTAAACGGCATTTGCGCATGCCCGGGGACTGATATATGCTGAGAACCAGCGCTTTCGAGGCACTTTATTTTTCGTCGGAAAAACGATATTTTCATGGGCTATAGGCTTACCGTTTTTTCAATTTTAGGGGAAAAATTATTCTTTGCCTGATCGCCAATTTATCGCGTTAAACGGCATCTGCGCGTGCCCGGGGACTGATATATGCTGAGAACCAGCGCTTTCGAGGCACTTTATTTTTCGTCGGAAAAACGATATTTTCATGGGCTATAGGCTTACCGTTTTTTCAATTTTAGGGGAAAAATTATTCTTTGCCTGATCGTCAATTTATCGCGTTAAACGGCATCTGCGCCTGCCCGGGGACTGATATATGCTGAGAACCAGCGCTTTCGAGGCACTTTATTTTTCGTCGGAAAAACGATATTTTCATGGGCTATAGGCTTACCGTTTTTTCAATTTTAGGGGAAAAATTATTCTTTGCCTGATCGTCAATTTATCGCGTTAAACGGCATCTGCGCCTGCCCGGGGACTGATATATGCTGAGAACCAGCGCTTTCCAGGCACTTTATTTTTCGTCGGAAAAACGATATTTTAATGGGCTATAGGCTTACCGTTTTTTCAATTTTAGGGGGAAAATTATTCTTTGCCTGATCGCCAATTTATCGCGTTAAACGGCATCTGCGCGTGCCCGGGGACTGATATATGCTGAGAACCAGCGCTTTCCAGGCACTTTATTTTTCGTCGGAAAAACGATATTTTCATGGGCTATAGGCTTACCGTTTTTTCAATTTTAGGGGAAAAATTATCCTTTGCCTGATCGCCAATTGATCGCGTTAAACGGCATCTGCGCATGCCCGGGGACTGATATATGCGAAGAACCAGCGCTTTCCAGGCACTTCATTTTACGTCGGAAAAACGATATTTTCATGGGCTATAGGCTTACCGTTTCTTCAATTTTAGGGGAAAAATTATTCTTTGCCTGATCGCCAATTTATCGCGTTAAACGGCATTTGCGCATGCCCGGGGACTGATATATGCTGAGAACCAGCGCTTTCGAGGCACTTTATTTTGCGTCGGAAAAACGATATTTTCATGTGCTATAGGCTTACCGTTTCTTCAATTTTAGGGGAAAAATTATTCTTTGCCTGATCGCCAATTTATCGCGTTAAACGGCATCTGCGCCTGCCCGGGGACTGATATATGCTGAGAACCAGCGCTTTCGAGGCACTTTATTTTTCGTCGGAAAAACGATATTTTCATGGGCTATAGGCTTACCGTTTTTTCAAATTTAGGGGAAAAATTATTCTTTGCCTGATCGTCTATTTATCGCGTTAAACGGCATTTGCGCATGCCCGGGGACTGATATATGCTGAGAACCAGCGCTTTCGAGGCACTTTATTTTTCGTCGGAAAAACGATATTTTCATGGGCTATAGGCTTACCGTTTTTTCAATTTTAGGGGAAAAATTATTCTTTGCCTGATCGTCAATTTATCGCGTTAAACGGCATCTGCGCCTGCCCGGGGACTGATATATGCTGAGAACCAGCGCTTTCGAGGCACTTTATTTTTCGTCGGAAAAACGATATTTTCATGGGCTATAGGCTTACCGTTTTTTCAATTTTAGGGGAAAAATTATTCTTTGCCTGATCGTCAATTTATCGCGTTAAACGGCATCTGCGCCTGCCCGGGGACTGATATATGCTGAGAACCAGCGCTTTCGAGGCACTTTATTTTTCGTCGGAAAAACGATATTTTCATGGGCTATAGGCTTACCGTTTTTTCAATTTTGGGGGAAAAATTATTCTTTTCCTGATCGTCAATTTATCGCGTTAAACGGCATCTGCGCCTGCCCGGGGACTGATATATGCTGAGAACCAGCGCTTTGGAGGCACTTTATTTTTCGTCGGAAAAACGATATTTTCATGGGCTATAGGCTTACCGTTTTTTCAATTTTAGGGGAAAAATTATTCTTTGCCTGATCGTCAATTTATCGCGTTAAACGGCATCTGCGCATGCCCGGGGACTGATATATGCTGAGAACCAGCGCTTTGGAGGCACTTTATTTTTCGTCGGAAAAACGATATTTTCATGGGCTATAGGCTTACCGTTTTTTCAATTTTAGGGGAAAAATTATTCTTTGCCTGATCGCCAATTTATCGCGTTAAACGGCATTTGCGCATGCCCGGGGACTGATATATGCTGAGAACCAGCGCTTTCGAGGCACTTTATTTTTCGTCGGAAAAACGATATTTTCATGGGCTATAGGCTTACCGTTTTTTCAATTTTAGGGGAAAAATTATTCTTTGCCTGATCGCCAATTTATCGCGTTAAACGGCATTTGCGCGTGCCCGGGGACTGATATATGCTGAGAACCAGCGCTTTCGATGCACTTTATTTTTCGTCGGAAAAATGATATTTTCATGGGCTATAGGCTTACCGTTTTTTCAATCTTATGGGAAAAATTATTCTTTGCCTGATCGCCAATTTATCGCGTTAAACGGCATTTGCGCATGCCCGGGGACTGATATATGCTGAGAACCAGCGCTTTCGAGGCACTTTATTTTTTGTCGGAAAAATGATATTTTCATGGGCTATAGGCTTACCGTTTTTTTCAATTTTCGGGGAAAAATTATTCTTTGCCTGATCGCCAATTTATCGCGTTAAACGGCATCTGCGCATGCCCGGGGACTGATATATGCTGAGAACCAGCGCTTTCGAGGCACTTTATTTTTCGTCGGAAAAATGATATTTTCATGGGCTATAGGTTTACCGTTTTTTAAATTTTAGGGGAAAAATTATTCTTTGCCTGATCGCCAATTTATCGCGTTAAACGGCATTTGCGCATGCCCGGGGACTGATATATGCTGAGAACCAGCGCTTTCGAGGCACTTTATTTTTCGTCGGAAAAATGATATTTTCATGGGCTATAGGCTTACAGTTTTTTAAATTTTAGGGGAAAAATTATTCTTTGCCTGATCGCCAATTTATCGCGTTAAACGGCATTTGCGCATGCCCGGGGACTGATATATGCTGAGAACCAGCGCTTTCGAGGCACTTTATTTTTCGTCGGAAAAACGATATTTTCATGGGCTATAGGCTTACCGTTTTTTCAGTTTTAGGGGAAAAATTATTCTTTGCCTGATCGCCAATTTATCGCGTTAAACGGCATTTGCGCATGCCCGGGGACTGATATATGCTGAGAACCAGCGCTTTCGAGGCACTTTATTTTTCGTCGGAAAAATGATATTTTCATGGGCTGTAGGCTTACCGTTTTTTCAATTTTAGGGTAAAAACTATTCTTTGCCTGATCGTCAATTTATCGCGTTAAACGGCATCTGCGCCTGCCCGGGGACTGATATATGCTGAGAACCAGCGCTTTCGAGGCACTTTATTTTTCGTCGGAAAAATGATATTTTCATGGGCTATAGGCTTACCGTTTTTTAAATTTTAGGGGAAAAATTATTCTTTGCCTGATCGCCAATTTATCGCGTTAAACGGCATTTGCGCATGCCCGGGGACTGATATATGCTGAGAACCAGCGCTTTCGAGGCACTTTATTTTTCGTCGGAAAAACGATATTTTCATGGGCTATAGGCTTACCGTTTTTTCAATTTTAGGGGAAAAATTATTCTTTGCCTGATCGCCAATTTATCGCGTTAAACGGCATTTGCGCATGCCCGGGGACTGATATATGCTGAGAACCAGCGCTTTCGAGGCACTTTATTTTGCGTCGGAAAAACGATATTTTCATGGGCTATAGGCTTACCGTTTTTTAAATTTTAGGGGAAAAATTATTCTTTGCCTGATCGCCAATTTATCGCGTTAAACGGCATTTGCGCATGCCCGGGGACTGATATATGCTGAGAACCAGCGCTTTCGATGCACTTTATTTTGCGTCGGAAAAACGATATTTTCATGGGCTATAGGCTTACCGTTTTTTCAATTTTAGGGGAAAAATTATTCTTTGCCTGATCGCCAATTTATCGCGTTAAACGGCATTTGCGCATGCCCGGGGACTGATATATGCTGAGAACCAGCGCTTTCGAGGCACTTTATTTTTCGTCGGAAAAACGATATTTTCATGGGCTATAGGCTTACCGTTTTTTCAATTTTAGGGGAAAAATTATTCTTTGCCTGATCGTCAATTTATCGCGTTAAACGGCATCTGCGCCTGCCCGGGGACTGATATATGCTGAGAACCAGCGCTTTCGAGGCACTTTATTTTTCGTCGGAAAAATGATATTTTCATGGGCTATAGGCTTACCGTTTTTTAAATTTTAGGGGAAAAATTATTCTTTGCCTGATCGCCAATTTATCGCGTTAAACGGCATTTGCGCATGCCCGGGGACTGATATATGCTGAGAACCAGCGCTTTCGAGGCACTTTATTTTTCGTCGGAAAAACGATATTTTCATGGGCTATAGGCTTACCGTTTTTTCAATTTTAGGGGAAAAATTATTCTTTGCCTGATCGCCAATTTATCGCGTTAAACGGCATTTGCGCATGCCCGGGGACTGATATATGCTGAGAACCAGCGCTTTCGAGGCACTTTATTTTGCGTCGGAAAAACGATATTTTCATGGGCTATAGGCTTACCGTTTTTTAAATTTTAGGGGAAAAATTATTCTTTGCCTGATCGCCAATTTATCGCGTTAAACGGCATTTGCGCATGCCCGGGGACTGATATATGCTGAGAACCAGCGCTTTCGATGCACTTTATTTTGCGTCGGAAAAACGATATTTTCATGGGCTATAGGCTTACCGTTTTTTCAATTTTAGGGGAAAAATTATTCTTTGCCTGATCGCCAATTTATCGCGTTAAACGGCATTTGCGCATGCCCGGGGACTGATATATGCTGAGAACCAGCGCTTTCGAGGCACTTTATTTTTCGTCGGAAAAACGATATTTTCATGGGCTATAGGCTTACCGTTTTTTCAATTTTAGGGGAAAAATTATTCTTTGCCTGATCGCCAATTTATCGCGTTAAACGGCATTTGCGCATGCCCGGGGACTGATATATGCTGAGAACCAGCGCTTTCGAGGCACTTTATTTTTCGTCGGAAAAACGATATTTTCATGGGCTGTAGGCTTACCGTTTTTTCAATTTTAGGGTAAAAACTATTCTTTGCCTGATCGTCAATTTATCGCGTTAAACGGCATCTGCGCCTGCCCGGGGACTGATATATGCTGAGAACCAGCGCTTTCGAGGCACTTTATTTTTCGTCGGAAAAATGATATTTTCATGGGCTATAGGCTTACCGTTTTTTCAGTTTTAGGGGAAAAATTATTCTTTGCCTGATCGCCAATTTATCGCGTTAAACGGCATTTGCGCATGCCCGGGGACTGATATATGCTGAGAACCAGCGCTTTCGAGGCACTTTATTTTTCGTCGGAAAAATGATATTTTCATGGGCTATAGGCTTACCGTTTTTTCAATTTTAGGGGAAAAATTATTCTTTGCCTGATCGCCAATTTATCGCGTTAAACGGCATTTGCGCATGCCCGGGGACTGATATATGCTGAGAACCAGCGCTTTCGAGGCACTTTATTTTTCGTCGGAAAAACGATATTTTCATGGGCTATAAGCTTACCGTTTTTTCAATTTTAGGGGAAAAACTATTCTTTGCCTGATCGCCAATTTATCGCGTTAAACGGCATTTGCGCATGCCCGGGGACTGATATATGCTGAGAACCAGCGCTTTCGAGGCACTTTATTTTTCGTCGGAAAAATGATATTTTCATGGGCTGTAGGCTTACCGTTTTTTCAATTTTAGGGTAAAAACTATTCTTTGCCTGATCGTCAATTTATCGCGTTAAACGGCATCTGCGCCTGCCCGGGGACTGATATATGCTGAGAACCAGCGCTTTCGAGGCACTTTATTTTTCGTCGGAAAAATGATATTTTCATGGGCTATAAGCTTACCGTTTTTTCAATTTTAGGGGAAAAACTATTCTTTGCCTGATCGTCAATTTATCGCGTTAAACGGCATTTGCGCATGCCCGGGGACTGATATATGCTGAGAACCAGCGCTTTCGAGGCACTTTATTTTTCGTCGGAAAAATGATATTTTCATGGGCTATAGGCTTACCGTTTTTTTCAATTTTAAGGGAAAAACTATTCTTTGCCTGATCGTCAATTTATCGCGTTAAACGGCATCTGCGCCTGCCCGGGGACTGATATATGCTGAGAACCAGCGCTTTCGAGGCACTTTATTTTTCGTCGGAAAAATGATATTTTCATGGGCTATAGGCTTACCGTTTTTTCAATTTTAGGGGAAAAACTATTCTTTGCCTGATCGTCAATTTATCGCGTTAAACGGCATCTGCGCCTGCCCGGGGACTGATATATGCTGAGAACCAGCGCTTTCGAGGCACTTTATTTTTCGTCGGAAAAATGATATTTTCATGGGCTATAGGCTTACCGTTTTTTCAATTTTAGGGGAAAAACTATTCTTTGCCTAATCGTCAATTTATCGCGTTAAACGGCATTTGCGCATGCCCGGGGACTGATATATGCTGAGAACCAGCGCTTTGGAGGCACTTTATTTTTCGTCGGAAAAATGATATTTTCATGGGCTATAGGCTTACCGTTTTTTCAATTTTAGGGGAAAAACTATTCTTTGCCTGATCGTCAATTTATCGCGTTAAACGGCATCTGCGCCTGCCCGGGGACTGATATATGCTGAGAACCAGCGCTTTCGAGGCACTTTATTTTTCGTCGGAAAAATGATATTTTCATGGGCTATAGGCTTACCGTTTTTTCAATTTTAGGGGAAAAACTATTCTTTGCCTGATCGTCAATTTATCGCGTTAAACGGCATCTGCGCCTGCCCGGGGACTGATATATGCTGAGAACCAGCGCTTTCGAGGCACTTTATTTTTCGTCGGAAAAATGATATTTTCATGGGCTATAGGCTTACCGTTTTTTCAATTTTAGGGGAAAAACTATTCTTTGCCTGATCGTCAATTTATCGCGTTAAACGGCATCTGCGCCTGCCCGGGGACTGATATATGCTGAGAACCAGCGCTTTGGAAGCACCTTATTTTTCGTCGGAAAAATGATATTTTCATGGGCTATAGGCTTACCGTCTTTTCAATTTTAGGGGAAAAACTATTCTTTGCCTGATCGTCAATTTATCGCGTTAAACGGCATCTGCGCCTGCCCGGGGACTGATATATGCTGAGAACCAGCGCTTTCGAGGCACTTTATTTTTCGTCGGAAAATGATATTTTCATGGGCTATAGGCTTACCGTTTTTTCAATTTTAGGGGAAAAACTATTCTTTGCCTGATCGTCAATTTATCGCGTTAAACGGCATTTGCGCACGCCCGGGGACTGATATATGCTGAGAACCAGCGCTTTCGAGGCACTTTGTTTTTCGTCGGAAAAACGATATTTTCATGGGCTATAGGCTTACCGTTTTTTCAATTTTAGGGGAAAAATTATTCTTTGCCTGATCGCCAATTTATCGCGTTAAACGGCATTTGCGCATGCCCGGGGACTGATATATGCTGAGAACCAGCGCTTTCGAGGCACTTTATTTTTCGTCGGAAAAACGATATTTTCATGGGCTATAATAGGCTTACCGTTTTTTCAATTTTAGGGGAAAAATTATTCTTTGCCTGATCGCCAATTTATCGCGTTAAACGGCATTTGCGCATGCCCGGGGACTGATATATGCTGAGAACCAGCGCTTTCGAGGCACTTTATTTTTCGTCGGAAAAATGATATTTTCATGGGCTGTAGGCTTACCGTTTTTTTCAATTTTAGGGGAAAAATTATTCTTTGCCTGATCGCCAATTTATCGCGTTAAACGGCATTTGCGCATGCCCGGGGACTGATATATGCTGAGAACCAGCGCTTTCGAGGCACTTTATTTTTCGTCGGAAAAATGATATTTTCATGGGCTATAAGCCTACCGTTTTTTCAATTTTAGGGGAAAAACTATTCTTTGCCTGATCGTCAATTTATCGCGTTAAACGGCATTTGCGCATGCCCGGGGACTGATATATGCTGAGAACCAGCGCTTTCGAGGCACTTTATTTTTCGTCGGAAAAATGATATTTTCATGGGCTATAGGCTTACCGTTTTTTCAATTTTAAGGGAAAAACTATTCTTTGCCTGATCGTCAATTTATCGCGTTAAACGGCATCTGCGCCTGCCCGGGGACTGATATATGCTGAGAACCAGCGCTTTCGAGGCACTTTATTTTTCGTCGGAAAAATGATATTTTCATGGGCTATAGGATTACCGTTTTTTCAATTTTAGGGGAAAAACTATTCTTTGCCTGATCGTCAATTTATCGCGTTAAACGGCATCTGCGCCTGCCCGGGGACTGATATATGCTGAGAACCAGCGCTTTCGAGGCACTTTATTTTTCGTCGGAAAAATGATATTTTCATGGGCTATAGGCTTACCGTTTTTTCAATTTTAGGGGAAAAACTATTCTTTGCCTGATCGTCAATTTATCGCGTTAAACGGCATTTGCGCATGCCCGGGGACTGATATATGCTGAGAACCAGCGCTTTGGAGGCACTTTATTTTTCGTCGGAAAAATGATATTTTCATGGGCTATAGGCTTACCGTTTTTTCAATTTTAGGGGAAAAACTATTCTTTGCCTGATCGTCAATTTATCGCGTTAAACGGCATCTGCGCCTGCCCGGGGACTGATATATGCTGAGAACCAGCGCTTTCGAGGCACTTTATTTTTCGTCGGAAAAATGATATTTTCATGGGCTATAGGCTTACCGTTTTTTCAATTTTAGGGGAAAAACTATTCTTTGCCTGATCGTCAATTTATCGCGTTAAACGGCATCTGCGCCTGCCCGGGGACTGATATATGCTGAGAACCAGCGCTTTCGAGGCACTTTATTTTTCGTCGGAAAAATGATATTTTCATGGGCTATAGGCTTACCGTTTTTTCAATTTTAGGGGAAAAACTATTCTTTGCCTGATCGTCAATTTATCGCGTTAAACGGCATCTGCGCCTGCCCGGGGACTGATATATGCTGAGAACCAGCGCTTTGGAGGCACCTTATTTTTCGTCGGAAAAATGATATTTTCATGGGCTATAGGCTTACCGTCTTTTCAATTTTAGGGGAAAAACTATTCTTTGCCTGATCGTCAATTTATCGCGTTAAACGGCATCTGCGCCTGCCCGGGGACTGATATATGCTGAGAACCAGCGCTTTCGAGGCACTTTATTTTTCGTCGGAAAATGATATTTTCATGGGCTATAGGCTTACCGTTTTTTCAATTTTAGGGGAAAAACTATTCTTTGCCTGATCGTCAATTTATCGCGTTAAACGGCATTTGCGCACGCCCGGGGACTGATATATGCTGAGAACCAGCGCTTTCGAGGCACTTTGTTTTTCGTCGGAAAAACGATATTTTCATGGGCTATAGGCTTACCGTTTTTTCAATTTTAGGGGAAAAATTATTCTTTGCCTGATCGCCAATTTATCGCGTTAAACGGCATTTGCGCATGCCCGGGGACTGATATATGCTGAGAACCAGCGCTTTCGAGGCACTTTATTTTTCGTCGGAAAAATGATATTTTCATGGGCTATAGGCTTACCGTTTTTTCAATTTTAGGGGAAAAACTATTCTTTGCCTGATCGTCAATTTATCGCGTTAAACGGCATCTGCGCCTGCCCGGGGACTGATATATGCTGAGAACCAGCGCTTTCGAGGCACTTTATTTTTCGTCGGAAAAATGATATTTTCATGGGCTATAGGCTTACCGTTTTTTAAATTTTAGGGGAAAAATTATTCTTTGCCTGATCGCCAATTTATCGCGTTAAACGGCATTTGCGTATGCCCGGGGACTGATATATGCTGAGAACCAGCGCTTTCGAGGCACTTTATTTTTCGTCGGAAAAATGATATTTTCATGGGCTATAGGCTTACCGTTTTTTCAATTTTAGGGGAAAAATTATTCTTTGCCTGATCGCCAATTTATCGCGTTAAACGGCATTTGCGCATGCCCGGGGACTGATATATGCTGAGAACCAGCGCTTTCGAGGCACTTTATTTTTCGTCGGAAAAACGATATTTTCATGGGCTATAGGCTTACCGTTTTTTCAATTTTAGGGGAAAAATTATTCTTTGCCTGATCGCCAATTTATCGCGTTAAACGGCATTTGCGCATGCCCGGGGACTGATATATGCTGAGAACCAGCGCTTTCGAGGCACTTTATTTTTCGTCGGAAAAATGATATTTTCATGGGCTGTAGGCTTACCGTTTTTTCAATTTTAGGGTAAAAACTATTCTTTGCCTGATCGTCAATTTATCGCGTTAAACGGCATCTGCGCCTGCCCGGGGACTGATATATGCTGAGAACCAGCGCTTTCGAGGCACTTTATTTTTCGTCGGAAAAATGATATTTTCATGGGCTATAAGCCTACCGTTTTTTCAATTTTAGGGGAAAAACTATTCTTTGCCTGATCGTCAATTTATCGCGTTAAACGGCATTTGCGCATGCCCGGGGACTGATATATGCTGAGAACCAGCGCTTTCGAGGCACTTTATTTTTCGTCGGAAAAATGATATTTTCATGGGCTATAGGCTTACCGTTTTTTCAATTTTAAGGGAAAAACTATTCTTTGCCTGATCGTCAATTTATCGCGTTAAACGGCATCTGCGCCTGCCCGGGGACTGATATATGCTGAGAACCAGCGCTTTCGAGGCACTTTATTTTTCGTCGGAAAAATGATATTTTCATGGGCTATAGGCTTACCGTTTTTTCAATTTTAGGGGAAAAACTATTTTTTGCCTGATCGTCAATTTATCGCGTTAAACGGCATCTGCGCCTGCCCGGGGACTGATATATGCTGAGAACCAGCGCTTTCGAGGCACTTTATTTTTCGTCGGAAAAATGATATTTTCATGGGCTATAGGCTTACCGTTTTTTCAATTTTAGGGGAAAAACTATTCTTTGCCTGATCGTCAATTTATCGCGTTAAACGGCATTTGCGCATGCCCGGGGACTGATATATGCTGAGAACCAGCGCTTTGGAGGCACTTTATTTTTCGTCGGAAAAATGATATTTTCATGGGCTATAGGCTTACCGTTTTTTCAATTTTAGGGGAAAAACTATTCTTTGCCTGATCGTCAATTTATCGCGTTAAACGGCATCTGCGCCTGCCCGGGGACTGATATATGCTGAGAACCAGCGCTTTCGAGGCACTTTATTTTTCGTCGGAAAAATGATATTTTCATGGGCTATAGGCTTACCGTTTTTTCAATTTTAGGGGAAAAACTATTCTTTGCCTGATCGTCAATTTATCGCGTTAAACGGCATCTGCGCCTGCCCGGGGACTGATATATGCTGAGAACCAGCGCTTTCGAGGCACTTTATTTTTCGTCGGAAAAATGATATTTTCATGGGCTATAGGCTTACCGTTTTTTCAATTTTAGGGGAAAAACTATTCTTTGCCTGATCGTCAATTTATCGCGTTAAACGGCATCTGCGCCTGCCCGGGGACTGATATATGCTGAGAACCAGCGCTTTGGAGGCACCTTATTTTTCGTCGGAAAAATGATATTTTCATGGGCTATAGGCTTACCGTCTTTTCAATTTTAGGGGAAAAACTATTCTTTGCCTGATCGTCAATTTATCGCGTTAAACGGCATCTGCGCCTGCCCGGGGACTGATATATGCTGAGAACCAGCGCTTTCGAGGCACTTTATTTTTCGTCGGAAAATGATATTTTCATGGGCTATAGGCTTACCGTTTTTTCAATTTTAGGGGAAAAACTATTCTTTGCCTGATCGTCAATTTATCGCGTTAAACGGCATTTGCGCACGCCCGGGGACTGATATATGCTGAGAACCAGCGCTTTCGAGGCACTTTGTTTTTCGTCGGAAAAACGATATTTTCATGGGCTATAGGCTTACCGTTTTTTCAATTTTAGGGGAAAAATTATTCTTTGCCTGATCGCCAATTTATCGCGTTAAACGGCATTTGCGCATGCCCGGGGACTGATATATGCTGAGAACCAGCGCTTTCGAGGCACTTTATTTTTCGTCGGAAAAACGATATTTTCATGGGCTATAATAGGCTTACCGTTTTTTCAATTTTAGGGGAAAAATTATTCTTTGCCTGATCGCCAATTTATCGCGTTAAACGGCATTTGCGCATGCCCGGGGACTGATATATGCTGAGAACCAGCGCTTTCGAGGCACTTTATTTTTCGTCGGAAAAATGATATTTTCATGGGCTATAGGCTTACCGTTTTTTTCAATTTTAGGGGAAAAATTATTCTTTGCCTGATCGCCAATTTATCGCGTTAAACGGCATTTGCGCATGCCCGGGGACTGATATATGCTGAGAACCAGCGCTTTCGAGGCACTTTATTTTTCGTCGGAAAAATGATATTTTCATGGGCTATAGGCTTACCGTTTTTTAAATTTTAGGGGAAAAATTATTCTTTGCCTGATCGCCAATTTATCGCGTTAAACGGCATTTGCGCATGCCCGGGGACTGATATATGCTGAGAACCAGCGCTTTCGAGGCACTTTATTTTTCGTCTGAAAAATTATATTTTCATGGGCTATAGGCTTACCGTTTTTTCAATTTTAGGGGAAAAATTATTCTTTGCCTGATCGCCAATTTATCGCGTTAAACGGCATTTGCGCATGCCCGGGGACTGATATATGCTGAGAACCAGCGCTTTCGAGGCACTTTATTTTTCGTCGGAAAAACGATATTTTCATGGGCTATAACCGTTTTTTCAATTTTAGGGGAAAAATTATTCTTTGCCTGATCGCCAATTTATCGCGTTAAACGGCATTTGCGCATGCCCGGGGACTGATATATGCTGAGCGCTTTCGAGGCACTTTATTTTCGTCGGAAAAATGATATTTTCATGGGCTGTAGGCTTACCGTTTTTTTGAATTTTAGGGTAAAAACTATTCTTTGCCTGATCGTCAATTTATCGCGTTAAACGGCATCTGCGCCTGCCCGGGGACTGATATATGCTGAGAACCAGCGCTTTCGAGGCACTTTATTTTTCGTCGGAAAAATGATATTTTCATGGGCTATAGGCTTACCGTTTTTTCAATTTTAGGGGAAAAACTATTCTTTGCCTGATCGTCAATTTATCGCGTTAAACGGCATCTGCGCCTGCCCGGGGACTGATATATGCTGAGAACCAGCGCTTTGGAGGCACCTTATTTTTCGTCGGAAAAATGATATTTTCATGGGCTATAGGCTTACCGTTTTTTCAATTTTAGGGGAAAAACTATTCTTTGCCTGATCGTCAATTTATCGCGTTAAACGGCATCTGCGCCTGCCCGGGGACTGATATATGCTGAGAACCAGCGCTTTCGAGGCACTTTATTTTTCGTCGGAAAATGATATTTTCATGGGCTATAGGCTTACCGTTTTTTCAATTTTAGGGGAAAAACTATTCTTTGCCTGATCGTCAATTTATCGCGTTAAACGGCATTTGCGCACGCCCGGGGACTGATATATGCTGAGAACCAGCGCTTTCGAGGCACTTTATTTTTCGTCGGAAAAATGATATTTTCATGGGCTATAGGCTTACCGTTTTTTCAATTTTAGGGGAAAAACTATTCTTTGCCTGATCGTCAATTTATCGCGTTAAACGTCATCTGCGCCTGCCCGGGGACTGATATATGCTGAGAACCAGCGCTTTCGAGGCACTTTATTTTTCGTCGGAAAATGATATTTTCATGGGCTATAGGCTTACCGTTTTTTCAATTTTAGGGGAAAAACTATTCTTTGCCTGATCGTCAATTTATTGCGTTAAACGGCATTTGCGCATGCCCGGGGACTGATATATGCTGAGAACCAGCGCTTTCGAGGCACTTTATTTTTCGTCGGAAAAATGATATTTTCATGGGCTATAGGCTTACCGTTTTTTCAATTTTAGGGGAAAAACTATTCTTTGCCTGATCGTCAATTTATCGCGTTAAACGGCATCTGCGCCTGCCCGGGGACTGATATATGCTGAGAACCAGCGCTTTCGAGGCACTTTATTTTTCGTCGGAAAAATGATATTTTCATGGGCTATTTTAGGGGAAAAACTATTCTTTGCCTGATCGTCAATTTGTCGCGTTAAACGGCATCTGCGCCTGCCCGGGGACTGATATATGCTGAGAACCAGCGCTTTCGAGGCACTTTATTTTTCGTCGGAAAAATGATATTTTCATGGGCTATAGGCTTACCGTTTTTTCAATTTTAGGGGAAAAATTATTCTTTGCCTGATCGTTAATTCATCGCGTTAAACGGCATCTGCGCGTGCCCGGGGACTGATATATGCGGAGAACCAGCGCTTTCGAGGCACTTTATTTTTCGTCGGAAAAATGATATTTTCATGTGCTATAATAGGCTTGCCATTTTTCTCAATTTTAGGGGAAAAATTATTCTTTGCCTGATCGTCAATTTATCGCGTTAAACGGCATCTGCGCGTGCCCGGGCACTGATATATGCTGAGAACCAGCGCTTTCGAGGCACTTTATTTTTCGTCGGAAAAACGATATTTTCATGGGCCGATTTTTGAATATCGGTTGATTCTTCGCGTAAACCGCTTGCAAGCACGCTCATTATCGTAGGGATTTATTTAGGCGAAAAACTAGCGCTTTTTGGAGGATCTTGCAAACTTCGAAACAACGAAATTTTCCTTTGCTATAAAGCCTCGCCTTTTTTTTTCGAAAAAGGTCGATTTTTTACATCCGTTTATTCTTCGCGTAAACCGCTTGCAAGCATGCGCATTATCGTAGGGATGATGATGATGATTATGATTAACTACGGTGCCGGCGTGACTGGGTCACTGCTCCTGCAATGGGCAATGGCAGGCGGCTACGAATATGGTCGGGCGTACGCGCTTTTTGGTGTTGCCGCCACTAACACTGGTGGCACGATTTCCCCGCGACGAAGGGCCGCTCTCGTCGTTGGTGGAACGAAAGCGTGAGACGAAAAGCGTAATGCCGCGCAAGACGGGCTGCGCTGAGACAATGGCAACGATATGGCGCCAGAGTAGCGCACGTTTTCTGTATGTAAACAAAGCCTGATACAGCGTACTCTTGCTAATATAGACCGTGTACCTATATAATCATAATACAAAATATTGACACGCGAAATGAAAGCACGTATAGAGCTGCGCGGAAATTTCGTATTAGGGAGTATCGTAATCGTAATTTTTATTCTAGCATTTTGTATACAACTATTTAATCTTTTTTTTTTTCTTCCTCAAAACTTCCATGTGTACCTAGTACTGCTACCTGTGCCTGTAAAATATCTGGTCGTACCTATATTCCCTGTTTTTTTTTTGTTTTTTTTTTTACCCCATGCACTGCAACGTTCTTGCCAGCCAAAGGAAGGAAGCGCGAATATTGTCTTAGTCTCTCTGCAACAGACAGACGGCGCCGTGGAGAAGCTAGTGACTGTCGACAGCGAATTTTCAATCTAGGTCGTCAACGTTTTAATAAAGGTTGTTGAAAATCGCAAGCTTTCAGAAAATAAAACTATGAAGTTTTATAGAACTCGGTACTATTACAATGAAAAACGATATAACAATTCTGTAAATTGCGTCAATAGTACACCTAAAGTAGACAAAATCCCATTCCCTATGACCAGGTGGACTCAAATCTCTCCTACATATCTACACATTTCGAGCTATTTTCCCCAATTGTTGGAGACCAAATACAATCCCTGTAGGTATGTGCTACAGTGGTATGAGGATGGTACCGAGAATGCTAACAGATTTTTATGTAAGCTGGAGCTATTTTTAGGGTTTTCTGCCTAAGCCGCACTGACCAGCTTCAAATCTCAATGGAAACATATTCGCTGAGCGCAATAATTACTAAAATTAATTAATTAAAGCCCTTACTAAAGCTTATCTCAAATTTTTCATGTCGGCCTCCGCTGTGAATTGCGGCAAAAAAAGGAAAATGACGTCCTGCCTTTGAGTTTCCTATTTACCTTTGAATCCTCAATTTTAGTTTCTTGGGGGCAATCATTGGCGAAAGACCCGGTGTATCAGGACACGTTCTGCTGAAACGAACGACTTCTTACGCACTGAAGCATGAGAATAAAAAAATTAAAAGGAGGAATATATTTAGTCCAGATTTTCAAATCCAGTTAATACGCGAGAACGGTTCGCAGTACTGGCGTCGAGAAGTAGTGACTCGTTGATCCGCTGACGGCAATACCAAACTCAAATAGTTTATAAGAATAAAAATGTTGAGAGTTGTTTATAATTGGGAGGGAGAGAGAGAGAGAAAGATTGCGATTGCTAACTTTATTCTAAGGGCACGCTCTGCGATCCAGTCAAGATCGTCTTAACCTTACACCCACTCCCCGCCCCCCCACCCCTCTCCCTAGTGACTGAGCCGTGCACCCACAAGGGTGGCAGAAGCCAGTGACCCTTCTCCTTCCATCAAATCACGGTATATCCAGCCAAGCTCTAACGTACGGCCTGTGTTATGTTTATGTGACTATTGCAACATAAGGGAAAACACGGGGAATGCGGGAGATTGAAATTCAAGACAATGAGCAAAACGTGAACAAGGTAAATGCAGCATAACATAACTTTGCAACATAACTAACATTGCAACATAACTAATTTTTGCCGTTTATGCTTGTGAACCTGAAGTATGATTCCCGCTTGACCTGTGCGACATAAGCTGATATTGCCTTTCTGTGTATAAATTTTGTCTAGCATTTATGAAGCACTAGTCATGTGCGGCCTCGCTGCTGTAGCCGGGTCAATCGCTGTTGTGGCCGACGGTTTTATAGGATGCGGCGCCTGTGGCTAGAGAATTTTGTCGCTAGCCTAAAACTACAACCAGCTCACGTTCGGATGTCCCTACCAACAATGTTTGCGCTGCACAAAAACGAGAAGAGAGAGACATGTATGTATATATTGAATTCCAGCGGTTATGGCGTCCACTTTTGACTGGTGTCATCAGTGGACAGGCCGGTGTCTTGTGGCTACGCATCCTGAAGCATTGCCTGGTCGATAAAGGCCAGGACGGTGTCCACGACAATTAATTGTCCTCCTCCGATGGTGGCCTTGAGTAACTCCTCCAGTCGAGACTCTCAGGTCGGGTTCTCAAAGGTCTTGATGAGCCTCTGAGCGGTGGGTCGGTGGCCTCACACTCCCATAAAGTGTGACGGGCGCCTGCATTTTGAAATTAGAGAAGTGAGCTGTCGCAGCGATACTGATTGTTTGTGCTGTAAACGCAGCTGTACAATTGGTGTGTCGCATTAGCACGACTGCCGTTTCATTCAATAACATCTAAGGGCTCTGCAACTTCGACATTCCTTTAGATGGTGCGAACATCATGCCTTATCTCTAACATTTATGAAGTTTACTCCCATTGTGCCTTAAAACTACAGCCTGCATACTTTCCACTTAGTCTCTTAGAGACACGCTCTAAATTCTGCGCCTAAGTTTTGAGAAATGAATTATTAGCTTTACTCGAAGGTTGCCGAGTTACCATGTCGTGGGGCGTAGGAGGAAGATTGAAATTGAGAAAGCTGCAGGACGATTATAAAACGTTGCTACGGGAAGAGTCGTGGTGAGGTCTCACATTTAATTTACGCATAGTTCATTATGGATTTGTCCCTTAACATAGTGGCTGCATTTATAGGTTGCTCCAAGCGAATGAGCAGCTTCGTTTAGTCATTTCGCTTTGCTTTTCTCGCCCTCTCAACAAAAATAAAAATTAAAAAGTTATGAATAAGTAAATAAATAAATAAATAAGGCTGCTGGATTGTGTCGCTTTTTCGGCTTGCCAACATGCCAGTACTGTGAGTTTCGGATAGATTAGAGTGTCAATGCTATTTATTCGTGAACCTTGTGCACTGGCTTAAGTCGGGAAAGGGAATCGGGGATTACGAAGATTACGCAGGCGGAGGTCTAGCTGGGGACTTTGAAAGAGCCCGCGCTCACGCATGACGCTTCTGTCGTGCGGACAACCGCTTTTTCCGGTCACGTGACCCAACATGTCCGCCTTCCATTTGCCCTGATCGGATTGCTAGCCGCCCTGGGAATATTTTTGAAGTAGGAAGGCGCGGATCAGCAGGTGTTTGTCGCCGACGCAGTGAGCGTGCGTCGCCCGTGAAGGACCATGAGCGACGACGACCACTTCGACTTTCTCTTTAAGATCGTGCTGATCGGCGACTGCGGCGTCGGCAAAACTTGCGTCGTCCACCGATTCAAGAGCGGAATGTACGTCGAGCGTCACGGCAACACTATCGGCGTGGATTTTGCCATGAAGACGCTCACGGTCGAAGGCAAAAAAGTCAAGGTAAGTGCGAACCCCTCTCTACGGAATGTCGTTACCCTGGTGACAGCGATTTTTTATTATTACTATTCACTTACCTTACTGCGCACGCGTACGAAGCACCTCGTAGTGATACGGCGATCACCCTTTCTGTGTGCTGTCATTTCCAACCGAGAAAGCGACGCAGTTGTTGTTCGGGGGCATGCGATTAGACGTCTATTTTTAATATGCTTCGCGCTGCCGTCGTTGATCGTCGGGCAATTGTTGCAGAAAGCGGGATGACTCACCCCCGCCACGGTAGCGTCGTCAACAAGCCGACACGCTTCAGCGCGTTTCCGGAGCAGAGCTTAGGAGGAAAACCGAATGCCATCCTTTATCGTATCCTTGAACTGGCCTCCCCCAATAGTTCGAAAGGGACCGTTGAATTGGTTGGATCGTCTGTAGCGTATATCGTAACTCTCAAGAGCATTGCCGACGCCTGCGAAACTAAAGGGCACTTTGATACGATACCAAGAAAGGAAAAAAAACAATATGTGTACGCATTTACAGCAATAAAGCTGTGGTTTTTTACACGCGACAGTTTCGTCTGTGTTTTGTGTTTGAACGTGAAGCCGAAAACATGCACCTTTTGGTTAATGATGTACTTAACAGTGAAATAGAGTAGCAGAAAAACCTGCCGTATAGCCTAGCCGCTTGACATCAGACGTACGTTTCTCTATCGTGACCCCGACTATATCAATGCGCAGCTCCAGATATGGGACACGGCAGGACAAGAGCGCTTCCGGACAATCACCCAGAGCTACTACCGCAGCGCCAACGGTGTCGTCATTGTTTACGACATCACGAAGAGGTCGTCATTCCTGAGTCTACCGCGCTGGGTCGAAGAAGTGCGGAGGTACACGGGTTGTAATGTGCCTCTGCTGCTTGTAGGTGAGTATTTCAATAACATTTTGTAAAATTTAGCATAGGACCGGAGAGCTGCATTATTACCATATAGTACTTTTGTAAAGTGTCATCCTGGGAATTTGTGCGAATTGTTTTTAACGAGACCACATTCTCCACATACAGTAAGAATGCAAGGAAATTTGGAGAAACTTGGCATCACTGGTAAAAGAAAGAGGGAGGTAGGTTGTGTGCTCTGATGAAAACACTCAATGTTCTTGCAAAATTCACCGTATTTATGGAAATCTTGATAGAAGCAGAAGGAGTGTATTATAGAAAAATTAAGTGCCACATGTGATACGTTTTCCTTTGCACTCATTTTTAGCAGTGCTATCAGTCCTATAACACTTTTGTTCTTGTATATAACATGCTGAGGTGACTGTTATGTCAATAATGTTGTAGCTGCTTACAGATGGGCAGGCCTGTCTTATCAGATTGTGTGCAATGCACAGTGGAATAAGCTGAGGATGTGGTTCCATGGGCTGAATCTCTCCTGAAATGCTTATTCATCCAGGTGACGGTCATGAAATTGTGGAAGGCCCCTCTCACAGTAAAAGCCTGGCTATGCCACTGGCAACAAATTTTCATTTCCAAACTATCTCTATGATGCCCAGTTTATTTATATTGCTAGCCTCAATCAGGCACTGACAAAATCCATGACTTTGCGTGGAGCAGCTCTGGGAATATTTAGTTGCCTTTGCCACCTGTCTTACTTTTTGAATTCTCACTCAAGCCACAGCTCATTATTAAAATGACCTATTCGGTGTTCTAAATTAGTAATCTACAAGCCTAGGTTAACATAACGCTTGCTTTGAGTACTCCTTTGAATCCACACCAAGTGTAAGGATTGTCTCATGTTGAAGATAATTTGTGCATAAAAAAAATAAGCTTTCCCGGCTGATGCATATCTTGGCACACCTTCTCTCCCTTGATGGTAGCAAAACTATCTTGGATGTATGCAAAGGTACGCTCAACTTCTATTAATTTGACCATGAAAGGACCATCTATTGATCGAGATTTTTTATTTCTGCACCGTACTCACGTACGGTGCAGAAACCTGGAGGCTTACGAAAAGGGTTCTAGTACTTAAATTGAGGACGACGCAACGAGCTATGGAAAGAAGAATGATAGATGTAACGTTAAAGGATAAGAAAAGAGCAGATTGGGTGAGGGAACAAACGCAAGTAAATGACATCTTAGTTGAAATCAAGAAAAAGAAATGGGCATGGGAAGGACATGTAATGAGGAGGGAAGATAACCGATGGTCATTAAGGGTTACGGACTAGATTCCAAGGGTAGGGAAGCGTAGCAGAGGGCGGCAGAAAGTTAGGTGGGTGGATGAGACTAAGAAGTTTGCAGGGACAACATGGCCACAATTAGTACGTGACTGGGGTAGTTGGAGAAGTATGGGAGAGGCCTTTGCCCTGCAGTGAGTGTAACCAGGCTGATGATGATGATGACTGTATAAGAATTTTTATGTGCTAGCCATCACAGATCTTGCCATGGCCACATTTGTGTGATCACAGCAGTCTGTATTTGATAGCTGATTCAAATAAATGCTATTGGAGGTGCAGCACTCCATTCTGTCCTTCCACTTCATCCCATCCGTTGTGTCTGTGGACTGTTTCATGTGAAACTATGTGAAGTCAAAAAGCCCAAACAAGGGCTAAGCTATCAGAGGGGCACTCCATTTCGTACATAGCAGGCAATGCTATGAAGGCTAGAGAGACTTCTCTCACTTTTTGTATTCGCGACCAAAAAATAGTGCATCGTATATGAAAGGAAGACATAGGTATGTGTCATATAATTGGATTTAACATTGAGTATCATACTCTTATGTTGCATAATTTGATGGATTATTATATGAAGAGTGTCGCAGATCTTAAGGTATTTGTCAAAGGAACAGGAAAGCGACACATTTCTGTGAGCAGTGCCCATTAGCACACTGCTTTCACGTGCAGCCAAAACATAGTATGTTGCATACTAGAAGCACGAAGGTGCACTAGTCCTATGTAACTTGAGCTAACATTGCATGTACAAGTTGTAGTTGTAATAATATACATGGTTATACTGTAGAAAGATTTCCCGCTCAGAAACAACTCTAGTGCAAAATGTGTGAAGTGAGACTTTTATGACTGGATACCTGTGTCCGCATCCGGAGCATTGCCTGGTAAGTATGAAATGGAGTATAAGGAGTCCAGCTGTATCAGTTAATTACACTCCAGCAATAGCAAAATGGCCAGCCTTACTGTGACAGGATCCTTGGTAAGCCAGTAAAGACGTGACAACAAAATACCAGTGGTGACGTCCTGCTGAAGTTTTCGTACTGGCTTGCCATAGTGTCATGAATTTTTACAGCATCTGCTCGGGTTTAGTTAACTGCGTAATTGATATGGTAGGATCATATTCTAAATTCATTCTAAAGTCATTCTAAAGGAACCAAAGACTCAACATACCAAGTTTCAAGAACTGGTGCCAAAACAATCCATGTACAAGAATATTAGTTCGAAATCCACATCCTCACATAGGAGGCTATAGCGTGGGGTTGAGAAAAGAGAGGCATAGCCTTCAGTTTTCCTTTTTTTTTTTTGTTACTGAATGATCTTCTGCTACATGAGGAATGCATTGACAGTCTAAACTGATTTAGTGTTATTCGTTAATGTCTTTTTAGTGTTGTTCATGCTGCTACTGATAGTTTAAAAGCATTACTGCAACACAGGGACGGATTTTTGGCAACCTTTATAAATGTGAGCCACAGAAAGTGTGTCAGGGCACAGAAAGTGTGTCATGTTGCGTGAAGTTATTACAGATTTGCTGCATACGGTCATCACCAATTTAAACCGAAGGGGTGTTTTGCTTTGGTGTTCTGGTTGCTAGAAGATCTGTACCTCATACTCAAAAGAATACTAAACGAAAATATTAAGTCAAGCTATATTAGGTTATTTGTCTTGAAGTCTTATCATCATTTTTTGCTTGCCAGTATATCACTTTGTTGCACATAAAATTGTCACCGGAGGTGCCACTGCTGCTTCTCAATGTGAACCACCCACAGCACAATGGATGAGTTGATGTAATCTCCACGTGACCTCCATCTATGCCATTCTCTGTGAATCAGCCAGTGCTGACGTCACATGAGAGATACCATAGTCCACAGCAGGTGTGTCACTCTGTTCTGTTTCCATAATTTTCTCACGTACAAAAACTCTGTTATAATGAATTCGTTATTACAGAGGCCTAATCTTTTAATCTAGCTTGATTTAATGTGTTCCTTTAGTGTCCTTTTAAAGGGTCACGAAAGAGTAATGAGAAAAGCTGGTGGATCTGTATTAGTAAATTGACCTTAAACAATATAATCAAATGGTGGTTTGGCATGTAAATCCTGGTAATTCAATCTTTTTTAAATTGCTGATGGAATGTGGCACATCAGCCATGCCATCAGAAGATGCAGTGCCTTCAGCAAAGTAGTTATATGTAGAAATATTCATCACATCGGAGTGAAATGGAGGGACACTGGGTATGCAGAGAGTTCAAATTTAGCTGGAACTTTATGTTCATGGGTTTTTTTTCTTTGCCACCACTAGACAGGACTGACAAAAACAAGAGATGTGCCAGCATTTATGATTTGATTATAAAATTCTTAACATTTAGAGCTTACTTACAATTGTCGTGTTGACACCAAATATGCTACAATTATTTATTTGCATCTAGCTTATGGCAAAACTGATTTCAAGAAAGACGCAAATACAGGTGCCGAGTGATTTTTCATTGCCCAGTTTTTGAGACCTGTCGATTATAGAAACGTACCCTCGCAGTATCGACATCAGCCTATAGAACCAATGTATAACAGTCACCAAATTTTCTACCACTGTTACGTAGATATTTCATGAATAAATTCTACAAACATTTCTGCACAGATTATTCTTGTGGTAACTGTAGAGCACCTGCTCAGAGCAGCCTTAGAAAACAAAGTCTGCGAATCTTTATCAAACAGTCAACACACTGAGTAATCAAACAATTTTCAGTATTTCTCCAGATTTCTGTACTTTTTCTGGCCTACACTGTAGCATTTTCGTTTATTCCAGGGATGGAAAGTGTGAAGTTGCATACAGAAATTTATGCACTGTAATTGAAGAGGATCAAACAGAGTTTTGAAGGGACACATTATCAACCTAAACTGATTTAGAGTTTGTCTCTAGTGTCCCTTTAACCAGGGCCACCTCAATCTTTGATGACAGCCCATTCTCCTTGTGGCCTTGCTTGCAGGAAACAAATGCGACTGTGAGAGCTTGCGGGAAGTGACACAGGAGGAGGCACAAGCCTTGGCCGACCAGTACCCAGAGTTCATGGCCACCATTGAGACAAGCGCCAAGGAGAACACCAACATTGAGTCCGTGTTTGTCATGCTCGCCACCGAACTTAAGAACACCCACGACCCCGTCGGACACCTGACCGACGAGGACCTGCGCCGAATCTCCCTCAACACGAGCAAGGTCGGGCCCAAGGCGGCATGCTGCACAAAACTGTGATGGAGAGAAAATTCCTCACTCGACGAGGGGAGGGGGCAGGCTCTAACATTTTTTTCCCCTCCTTCCATCCTGGGTGCTGCCTGCAGAGTATTTTTTCCACATACCCTCCTTCTTTCACTACCAGAACAATGCAATTTGGGAGCCACACTACAACTTGTGTCTCCGGTTTAATTTGCCCATCATACGTGGCAGCTTCCAGCGAAAAAATGAAAAATTTGCGACTTGGATAGTTACCTGACAATGCTGGGTAGAGAATGCACTGTGCTGCAGGAGTCAACGGCTTGCACCCATTTGTTGAGTGGGCTCCGAGGTTGAACAAACATATCAACTTTTTGAATGTCTTTGCGGTTGTGAACACCCGCCGTCTTCTCAGAACTGCCTTTTGGCACACGGTCACACACGTGCAGTGTCCCAGCAGTGCAAAGTCCTTTTTTTTTTTCACTTTGTTGTAAATGCTGTGTACGCCCTCTGAGGCGCAGAACCAAACATCTTAAAAAAAGGACTATAAAAACACTCCGTGCCTTTTTAGCCTTTTGGCAATGCCGAAGTGCCCCACAAAAACTGCACTCTTTATTCTGCTTTGTGAGTGGGGAGTGCTCATGGGTAGTTTCACGTGACCCACGTTTCTAATAAAGGTGTCGCTTTTCAAGTGTGATGCGCTCGCTCGAAGGCCTGAGTGAGCCAATGACAGCACATCTTTTCATAGCCTTTTAACAATGACTACTCCAACTAATGAAGCACTCAGGATACATATTTGCGAGTTTTACTCAGTGTTTTTGCCCACTAGTCAGACTGTTTGTTTATTCATGGCCATTTAATCTTACAAAGTCTCTTTCCTAGTTTTTGAGCATGCAAAGATCAACATATGTAATGAAAAGTTAAGGATTCCATGACTGCTTGCTGACGCAGGCATGGATTGATTAGGTCCATTCTATTTGTCTGCACTGTGTAATCTAGTTGAGGAACTAGCTGTGATGGCTCAGTTGCCATAGCCTTCTTCTGCTGAGCATGGTATCAAAGTTTGGTTTCTGGCTACAGCAGTGGTCGCGCTTTAGTAGGGCCAAAATGTAAAAATGCTTGTGCACTTAGATTTAAGTTCATGTTAAACAATCCCAGGTGGTCAAAATTAATTGGGAGGCATACGCTACGCCACCCCTCATACCCCAGTGTAGTCTTGAGACATTAAACCTCATGAGCCGATCAATCAATCTGTCTAGTTGTGATGTAAGGAGGATAGCAAAGTTCTGTGCTATTGATATTATCGATGCGGTGTTGCAGCATCTCCACATCGCCATCTTATTGCACAATCCGAGTGTCGTGCAGAATCAGTTTACAGCATTCTCCACACTTTTTAAAGAGGTGGTGCAGGCTTCATGCAAAAGGTGTTAGCTCATTCAGCAGGTGCACAGAACTGACGTAAACAAAGCTAGAAGTGCAGGGTGAATAGAACAGGTCTTAGGCTTTTCCAGGCTCTTGCACAAGTTGAATAAAGCAGCAGCTAGACTACATTGCTTGTAGTCATAGATTACCAAATGACTTGTGACAGCTTGCGTGACTGCTTGTGATAGCTGTCACTACAATTAGCATTGTCAATAATGTAGGAGCTAGAATAGCTGTAGCACCATTTTCTTGATTGCTGTTCGTGGTAGCAGCGCTGCCAAATTCCAAATGCTGGCCTGCATAACCAGGTTGCCGCAAGTTAATTCATGTAAAAATCTTTCGCTGAAGAATGTTGCTCTTTTGACATGTCAATGTTTCTGTGTGCAGCAGTGGTCTAGGTGTGCTTTAAACACGTAACAAGGGTCAGGTTAGTGACAAGAAAACAGGCAAAGCGAAGCACGATGAAACTGTCTAGACAAGGTTTGTCATGCTTCACCTCATCTGTTCTCGTGCTGGTGTGTGTGGTTCTTTTTTTTTTCGTTTTTGTCGCTAACCTGTCGCTTGTTATGCCTTTAAACAGTAGCCTTGATGTTTAATTGCCATTGCAGTATTACTGGCAGTGGTCTGCTTAGCAAATGGTTGCTGATTTTCCAACTTCACAGGTGTGGTTTACTCATCCAAAAGCTACTTTGTGTGAGCTGGTCATGCCACTGTTGACTTCCATCCACTGTCATGCAACTAGTATGCACTCTGACATCTTTTACTTCAATCAGCCATGCTACTAATATGCACTGACAACTTTTTGTGTACATTGCTTAGTGAATTCCTTTGAATCGCCCGGAAAGTGCTCTCGCAGTTGCTTGTGCTGGTTTTAACAGCATTCATTAACAGGGCACTGCAACACTTTTTAAACACGTCAAGAAAACACTTCCGATCTGTAGGACAGTGCTGTTGTGAACATGCGAGCTGGTGCACGTACCAGGAAGGCCACAGTCTCTCATGATAGATAGTTTGCTGTCTCCTGTGACTTTTGAGCTCTCTTCTCTTTTGCCACCATTGAAGGCATCATAGCCTGCAAGACAGCCCATAGACACCAGGCATTGAGAAATTGTTCATGGCCATGAGCTAATGATTCCGTTACTTCTGAGTGAAAATTCACACACACCTGTGCACCCCTCCTATGTCCTGGCAAACGGAGATTGCTGATGCACCCTGGCCATCCTGTAAGTGAGTCTTTGCTGCTCTCTGGCACCTTTGTAAGATGTCAACCTAGAAAAGTTCCATAAGTGCACTGTGGAAAGAAGGAAAGGGAAAAATTATCAATAGCTAAGGCAATGCTATCAGAGCTGTCCCAGTCGACTGGAAATGTTCAGTTCAGGGAGAATGGGGTAAAATAGATATCGTGCTCCTTATGTCCTATCCATATTAGGTCCTTTTCAAAAATTTCTGCTGTGATATATTCTTCCTCAAAAAGAGGTGTGGCAGGGCTCCTTTATTAAAGCCAGCATGAGCACTCAAAAGTACTCTTGTTCGCTAAGTTGTATTCACTATTTGTTAAAAATGTTTCAGGAGTTCACTTGCATTGTATTCTTAGCCAGCAACATTTGTTGTTGCATCAGATTCACCTCACCAAGTTGTTCAAATACGTTGCTACATTTAAAGCTACAATGCAGGCACTATGTAAAAATGGGCCGACATGGGATGCTGTATGTTTAAAAGCAAGAACACAGCTTTGACGTGTATAGGATCTCAGTGAGCTGCCATGTGAGGAAATGTTTACTTGTGTAGATTTTAGTCGTTTTGCTTTAGCCAGGGCAGGTGCACTTTATTGAAGATGCAATAGATTCCCGTTAAAACTAACTTCAAGGGACCGTGAAAGCATGTTCATTTTATCAGAAGTATACCTTAAAAGTGATCCAGCAAGCTGAAAATCTATTACTGGTGCATCCAAATGTCCACAACATAAAACAATAAATGAAACAGAATTAAAGCCAAAATGCAGATGTGTAAAGATTGTTGCTTGCTGGTGTTGTACAACACTGCGCACTGTTAGAAAAGCTGAAGTTTGACCTAGCTTGCTGAAGAATTGTCCTTATGTTGTTGATAAAAATGCACCAAAGTATTCAGGACATTATCAGCTGAGCATGTGTGGACACTGCTCATTCTTGTAACTCCTGGGCAGTCCCTGCACCATAATTATCAGCCTGCAAAGGAACGTTGAGGACCTAATTAATCACTGTTTCTGTGGTGCCAGCCCAGCAGTTTTTCTCGTCATTGTCAATACTAGTGTAGCCGTTTGCCTCCGAAAACACCATTTGCTTGTCGTGTAGATAACAGTCGCCTCCTCCAAGTCCACTGATCAGAGTCTTTTGATGAACCAAGTTGCTGGTATCTATGGCATCTGGCAAAGATTGGCTTAACCAAATTAGAGGTTCATGTTAAGCAAATTTCTTTGCGTTAGGTCTATGGGAAACCAACCAAACATTCCCACATTTATCTTATACAAAAGTTTGGTTTAACTTGGTTCATCTTAAAGGGAGTCTTCTGTATTGTTACTTATATTCATTTTTTCTGCAGCTGTAGTATTTATCTTGAGCGTGAAATGCAAATATATTCACAAACTTTCTTAAACTGCAGAATAGCAACAGTTTGCTATGGCAGTTTTCCCACTTAGCTGGATCACTTCACAAGAATGCCATATATTGATATGCAAGTACATGCATATTGTCAGTTGGTGCTAGACACTGAAACACCTGTGTTCAAGTACAATTAGCTGGGAATGGGTTTACATGTATCAAGGGCCTTATGACAGAGAGAACCTGCACTGGTGTATTTGGACATTTCATTCATTGACTTCTCCCTGTGCAGATCACCAGTTTGAAAAATTGCAAACAGAATGTCTGGCTTTGCATTCCAAAGCAGGCAGTGCCATACCCTCTTTCTTGCCTTCCCTGTGACATGCTCTACAGGGTAAATGAAAATATTCATGCTGTTGTTAAATGTGTAAGCAGTCTGTAATGATCCTTTGAATCCTAATCCTGCTTGCAACTAGAGTTGGACTTCTGTTTCTTTGGCATCAGCAGGGCGTAAAACATTCACAAATGATTTTAGTGACTTGGAGGTCAGTGCAGCGCATGCTTTTGTAATTTCCACTAAGTGTCCCTGCGTTCATTTGAAAAAAAAAACTTAAGTGCATTAGTATTTGGAAATGAACCTGGCACAAGTAAATTTAAATTATTAAGCTGGTGTCTGATTTGTTCTTGGTGATCTCTAAATAGCTGAAAGACAGCAGTGTAAAGCAATGATCTATTTTGTTTTTAGCTGTGGCAATCGATACATGCTGAAAGAACTGGAAAGCTGCAAAATGCTCTGACGAGTTTCTGTGGCATGGAGGCAGAAGAAAGCACTCTCATCCCGTTACATGTGCATAAAGGTTGTGGTGTTATCTGCAAGAAAAACTGACATGCATCTGCAGATGCTAGGCTGCGTATTTGTTTACAGCTGTTCACATATTGTGCATGTTGCTGCGCTGTGTTACAATAGACAGCTATAGGAGAGCATTGCTTACAGTCCACTCTCTTCACGTATTGTGCACTGCAGAGAACTGTGTTGATTTCACATTTTTTTATAAGTGCTCCTCCCAGAGATGCAAGCAGTGAGCAGTCAACTTGGCTGCAAAATGACACAGAAGCCGATTGGATGCTCCTTCCATTCACTGAGCTTGGCAGTGTAGCGAGGGCAACATTATGAGGTGGTATTCTCGGGCCACTTTGAGATAGTTGCACTTTTGCATTCATGCGACTAGCGCTAGATTCGTAAGCATCTACAGGCAACATCATTCCTGGCACAATGCCAAGCGCACTGTCTGGAACAGTGCCAGGAACACTGTTGTCTGAAGATGCTGCAGTGTTTAGTGCTAGTAGCACGAAATTTCGTGAAAAGCAAACTACCCCTGGAAGCAATTGCCAGAGAATACCAACCCCACCTTCCACTGCGGCAGGAGCATTGTGTGCATTTGCACTTGAGCAGCTGCATGCAAATTGTGAGGATATGCTAATCGGAATGAATCGGACTGTGAGCACTGAGCTAAAGCCTGCTGATCTTGTGTTCGTATAACTGACATTGGACACTACAAGTTTGTGTTCACAAGCCTTCCCTCACATTAGAAATTTACATCCCTCGACTGGGTAATAAGTTGTTTAATATAAGCAGATACCATTTTTGCAGAGTTGCTTTTAAAGTTCTCCAGTTGCTTGTCAATGCTTTGTGCAGTTGTAGGTGTTCAGTGTTTTGTTACAAAAAATTGCTTCACATGTATCTTGATATTCATTTGTGTTTTCTGCGTGGTCAATATTGCCAGGTAGCCTGGTTTGGTGCATTCGTTCAGATGTGCTACTCTTCAGAATTGCAGAGCAGCCTAATATTCTTCTTCCATGCAATTTAAGATTGTAATGAAAATGCTTGTTTATGGAAGTTTTTCTGCAACGTTCATAAGAGATATAGCTGTCTCCAAAAATATGTTTGGAAGTGCAATGTACCAGGCCCGTTTCCAACTCAAACAATGTGCATGTTTATATCACTATCATATGAAATGTTATAATCAAAAATGGGAGAAATATGTACAGAAATATTTGGTTTTAAGTGGACTATATGAAATACTGTGCTCCTTTAGGGCTGCTTTTTGTGCAAGTTGTGCTGTGTGTTTGGGCTTGTTTTAAGAATCTATTTGCATACCACCTGATCATCCCAGTCTGCCACATTCATCTAGAACATGACAGCAGTGTGCTTAGAAATGTATGTGCACATTCTATCCAGGCCACTGTTTTGAGACAACCTTCTTTAAGCATGCATTGCCTGTTGGTCTGTCCACTAATCCACATGCTTCTGTTTTTTAGTGCTGTCCGAGTTATTTTTTTTTTAAGAATGTTCCTTCAATAACTAGCCAGACTTGCAATCATTCCCTCGTGCGCCTCGTTCTTTTTTTTTTCAATACCACAATTTCATGACAGGTGAGCCTCAGCACTCACCTAGCTGCAAAGATAGCCATCTTTACTGCACAAAAAGCAGCTAACTAGCAATGGTGTGACAGTCGGGCAGTGCTTGCTCAGAGGCAAATGGTCTCAACTCAGCGGTCAATGGTGGCGAATGTTAAAAACATAGCCCGCAACAGTGATCCCATTTCAGACAAGCCAAGGGCTGCGCGAACAATCGTTTGGGCCCTGACAGGATGATAAATTGAACTGAAGATTGAACAAACTGGTGCCAAATAAACAGAAGTTGACTCTAGCATCACTTTGCTATGGTTCCCACAAATGATCACAGTGTGTCACACACATCTGTCGTAAGACTTGCATGTAGACTATTTGAAATGCCACCCATTGAGTTCTGTGCACTGGCATGTTCTTTCCTTTGTATGTGTGTGTGTGTCTGAACAATGTGCAATGTTTTAGCTTAGCCAAACAATCACATGCCAGATGTGGCACAGAGAACTAATTAGGAGGAAGGAAATCTCGGTGCTGGTGCTACCGTGTACTTGTTTAAAGAAGTGTTGGAAGTTTCTTTTTTTTACCATTTGTAAGCTCAAAGATACTTGTATTTGGTGCTTCAACAGATTATATTGCACCCCATTTGTGCTTGCTAATGCAAGTGTAGTTGGCAGCGTGTTGAATGCCTGTTTTTAAATGTTAGGGCTGCTTTATAAATAATGGCACTCTCGAAACATCTTAGTGCAGAATATTTTCATGTTGGCACGCTCCTGGAATAAATGGAAGTTGTTGCGATTTTGCCTGAAATGTGTCTTTTTTTCTGTTCAAACAAGGGCTGGAGGGTCTTGGAGCGAAATCTCCTTGTTGGAACACCGCTGTCTCCATATTCCTTTGAATATCTGTCTTATTTGGATTTTTGTTTGCGAAGCATCTGCAGGTTTGCTTTCAGGTTTTATGTTATCATTTGTCCAGGCAGCCTCCTTGACTCTCAGTGCTGCATGTGTTTCGTCATTCTCTCAGGAATGTGCCGTGTTCCACTCCAGATTGCTCCGGATAATCTACTGCAGGTTTAGAGGCTATGCATTAGTCCGATTTTGACGCACTAATTGAGCCCAAACAAAGTGCTGTCACACCATTGCCACGTGTTGTTGCATTACCACTGAATGTAAACAGTATTGAGAACGGGAATTAGAAGCAAGACGAGAACGAGAGTACCCTCTTGTCACTGCAGAAACCACCGAGGTATCACAATGTCAGTTAGAAGCTAGGTGAAAATGCAACACGGTTAAAAATAATGTGCCAAACATGTTGTACTACAAGTGTCGTCTCTCATCTCAATGAGAGACGACAACATGACTGCATCAACATTTCGAGTTTTCACATTTTAACCATTGCTTAAAACCACTGTCTGTGTTTCAGCAATTGCAAAGTGCACAGGCACAAACAGTGACACAAGCAAGCAGTGGGCAATACAGGAGCACACACAAAATGAAAACTTTTTAGCATTTAATCACATGCATTGTGTCACTGAATGCTTGACATTAACATAGATTTCCATTACCATGGACTGAATGGGATCTGTATAACTTGTTCTATTTGTGTTAGTAAAGGCATTTCTGTAATGATTTGACTGTGGCCATTGTATCAGGCCAGCATTTTACATAGCCTAGTTCATCTTTTGGCAACTTTTTGTTTTATGCCAAACTATTAAAGCACAGAACAAAAAATTACAGCAGAAACCATCCTTGATGATTATCTAAGTCAACACTTAATATTTGTCCCCTCCAACTAGCACAAAGCCTAAACGAACTCTCGTCCTCCAGGGAAAACACAAACTTGAGGACTGCCACATGCACGGGCCACAACACCCTGACGATGTACGATCGGAACCAGAGGCGGTCATAGGCACTACACACCGCACCATCTAAATTCAAGTGCTTTTGAAAGTATGTGTCTGCATCCCGCAAGTGGCGCTCCTGCAATTAGCGTCACTTGGTCTTGGCAGCCCGTTGTGCAGCTGTCTGCTTGGCATGCCACTGTTCTTCGGCCGTACGCTATTTCTCTTGTTACTTGTACTCCACGGCCACATGTATCTTGGTGGCTCATCACTTTGCCTCCTGCCTCGCCACTTTAGTATGCATCACATACCTCTAGTCTCTGCAGAGCCTTTACGCTCGTACGCTTCTCTTCCACTTGATACTTTCGACGACCCATTGCTGTATCTGCTAGTAGAGGCTTACATGCAACATTGCACAAGCGAGCCACATCCATTTGTGGCATACACACCCACACCGGATAGTGGAGCAAGGAGAGGAGATGCCAAGCTAGTAGCAGTGCATGAGTGGTGCGTGAGAGAGCGCGAGCATGTACGTGGAGCAAGGAGCGGCAGAGCTAACAGCGGTCAGCAAGCGAGCTCATGGACAGGTGCACACATCGGTGAAAAACTTTGCGACGTTTGACAGCCTTGCGCTTGCCCTTGGCTCTGCGTAAGTAAAGAAATGCATCGCATTTAAAAAAATCAAGTCTTTTATTTTGTATTGATACCCACAATGCAAGGACATTGGTGACAACCTTTATAACTGGAAACGTTGGTAGGCACAAATGATGAGAGGAATGGCATCAATGTGTTGAAGTTTATGCTTCTTAGCTTTCAGTATCAAAATATACCCTTCACTTCAATCAAACTTGTAGCCCCGTTTCTTGAGGTCCTCTCTGGCTTCCACGATTTGCTGCAGCAAAAAGAAAACACACGAGGTATGTTACAGCACCAAACCTCATGTACCAACCACCCTGCACTGTTTTCACGCTTGGCTTGTAAAGCCTTCTTTGTACTTAAGAACTGCAGAGTTCAACATCACGAAGCTGCACACAAATGTTGTACTAGTGGAGGGCTCCAGATTAATGCCGATCACCTGGGAATCGTTAATGTACACCCAAAGCACGGTATGCAAGCGTTTTAAATGATCAAATTGAAAGTTAAGAAAAATAAGTGCAGATCCCATGCACCTTGGAAATTGGTCTTTGTGAAGCTTTGGTGACCCGACAAGACGAAACAATGCAACATGATGAAAGCATAGGCATGCACAGGATGCAACAACAGTTGTCTCTTTACAGATCAGTGAAATCTTTTTCCCTCGTATCCATTGGATAACTAACCTAACATGGCTGTGTGCAGCGATTATAAGATAATTTTGCATTCTTTTACTCGTACACGAAATACTCTTCGGCCCTGACTCTCAATGAACACACAAAATTGGGTCACGCTTTTTCAGTAGATTGACAATTTCTAATATGAACTCCTGCTCTCCACTTTCCTCCCCTTCAGCGTGCCTTCTGAATGGCCTTCATCCTTTTGCGAGCAGGACTACGACTTCAAGTAGGCACTTTAGAACATTGCAAATTCATTGGCGTTGTTCCTTTGCTTGGAACTCTCATCGAGCAAGGCCCTCATTGAGGAGAAAAGCAAATGACTTAGTATTTCTTTTGGAACTATTCCACGACAAGATACTGTTCACATGACCCTCAGGTTTTTCATGCTGGCAGAATGCTTGCATCGCATTCTTTCAAGCACGAAAATTCAGTCGATACAAATGACAGGTCCTAATGCACCTTCAAAACACCACCTCCCGGTGGAAACGCCCGGCAACAAAAGCAAAACACTGTGCCCTTTTCTGGACTGTACAGAGTCGGCTAAACTTAGCAAGCCACTGTGCACAAAAACTGCATTTGTGATTACTCCTTTCTGTTTGAGGACAGCCACTAAGGTGCGGTTGGAAGGCACCACGTGCTTGGCTGGCCTGCTTCTATAGGTCGTTAGTAAGCAGTGGCAAGGAAGGGTTATCACCAGACATGTGGCTCTGCTCACCAAATGACGTAAAAAATTCCCCAGTTTGTTTTTCCTGTTGGTCGCTGCCATTGCTTGGTTGGACATCACTCCCGCAACAGGAAGCTTGGGCCGTGGCACTGAGCGTCAATCTGAACACACTTTTCTTGCCTGCTGCTTATGCTGTGCTGTTCCAATGCACTCACTCTGGAAACAGAGCTTCCCATAATGGAATACAACAGGCGCGAACCATAACACCATATATGTGCTGGGGGATAGGGGGCCGTTTTTGTTGCAGACAGACAGCTCAAAACAGATGTGTGCCAATTCAGGAAATTTTGGGTTGCGCAGCTTTGTTCACGCCCTAGAAACAGCATTTGTGAAGTCACATGTGCCCCTGTCCGCCAGCATTAGCCTACAACTTAGTATCTATGTGCATGGCGTGTACTGCCTTTTTCAGTCTTCTCTTTAGTGCCGTTTGAGACGCATGCCATATTTCCTGCCTTCACAGAATTTGTGCCCCTGCCCAGGCAACGGTGGGTGGTTAAGGCCACCCTGGCCCCCCTTGTGTACGCACTTACGAACGAGAGACGTGAAGCGGCCTTTCTTTGCATGTTGCACAGTGTATTTTGGCAGCGAATATGTCCCACAGCTGCCCTCAACCTGAGTGCACCTTGCAGACTCTTGTGGAGAAACATGGCAGTCCAATACCCACCAAAGCACCTAGCCTCACTCAGAGCCTCTTAATGTAGCCCGTTTTGTACCGATGAAACAAAAATACTGGCACAGCAAATATGGTTTCGAATGAATGCAGCATGGCTGCATGGGCTTCTTTTTCAGGTGTGAAACTTCTGTAATCATTGTCTGCTAGCAGAGTCCACATTCTTACTTTTTAGAAGTAAATTGTTCTATGCGATGCGGCACATGTAGCAAACATCTCAAAGTGCTAGCATGCATGAGGAAAGGACTGGTAAGATTGTTATCTAGCCATTCTATGCATGCATCTGTAGCCTAACATGTAGAGCTGCTGCACTGGGGGACCCCATGGAGGATGAAGCCACAAGATGCCAGAAGAACAGAATATGAATGATAAAGCATGACTTTCGGGTATTAACTACAACATGTGCGGTGCAACCTACTATATAGAATGAGCTGATATGTTGCACTCGCCATTATTTTTCATGTGAACTGCTTCCCACACAGCCTTGAAATTAGTTTACAAGAACATATCAATAAAATGAAATATTTTTAGATTATCTTACAGATCGCAACTACATTGCTTTATTCAATCAGCAAATATGCATAGTCCTACTATTTTCATTAGCTGGCAGTCTCATTGGTGCTGTTAGACTTTTAAAGCTTCATTCACAGTCCATGCCATGTTAGGTTTTAGGCAATTAGGTTTGTTGTATGTGGCAGCAGTCTATGTTAGTAAGCGCTTGCACCTGAGGCAGCAGTTATTGTTTGGGATACATCAGAATGTACTGGGTGGCTTCATGTGTCACAGATGCCACAATGGCATACATGTCGTGGTTTGCACAGCATTGGTTATGACATGCAGACAGAAGCCTGCAGCCTCCCTAACGAGCCTGCGCTGGACAAGCCTGCAACCACTATGAAAATACAACCAATGAAAACAGCACACTGCGCATTGAATGTGACAAACAAAGGCTGTGTAATGCTTCATAGTAAGAAAGAAAGGAACTTCAGTCAAATCGCAATGGCACATACCTTCTTGAGCTCTGCTGCTGCTGCTTCACAGTTGTTAAATGTGAGTACTCTATAGATGACAACTGAAGCAGCATACATCTGAAAAGAGAAAGGTCACATTTGGGCTAAATGGTGTGACACAGCTGGATACAGCAGAAAAGTTACACGTGGACAAAACAATAATGAGTTGAAAACTGAGCTTGTTGGTGCATATCTATGGGAATACTCAGGGACAGCATGAAAAGATGGGATGAGATTAAACAACCTGAGCACAGACTAACAAGTTTTGTTTGAAAAGACAAGCATATATATTCGGTGAAGATGTGCAAACAATCAATTTGGTAAAGTGTGACACCAAACCACAACCACAGTTTGGGCTAAAAAGTGCAACCAGGTGACAGGTATGTGTGCTCTAGCCATCATTCTACTAGGTTATGAATAAACTTTTTGGTTTTGCACTTGTCTGAATAACTTGACTGTCTGCACATCTTCACCTAGGATACATATATATGTCTCTACAAATAAAAGTTGTCAGTCAGCACTTGTGTTGTCTAATCTTGTCCCACCTTTCTGCACTGTTCCCAAGTATTCCTGTGCAATGAAGAGATATGCCCTACAACGCTACATCAGCATAGACCTCCATGTTCACACTATGACACGCCTGTGTTGCTCTGTTCTTACGTTAGCACATGGACATACCCACCAGTGTTTCAGTTCAGCACATTACTCGTAACGGCTGGATGTGCCTGACATGGGAGGAAATGATAAACCAAGGCAGGTGCTTAAATTATGCTCAACAGCTTATTAGGTTGGAGTCAGTTACTGTTCAAGCAATGTATCGCTGCGGCGATGACATGTACGATATACACAGGCACTTGGTTTCTCAATGTGCACGTGCATTTAGTTATGGATAGAATATCTGCTCCATACAAGTATTATGCACAATCCTAATGATATGTACATGCATTCTGTTAAGTTCTAATATGGCTAGCCTTGAAGTTCGAATTGTTTTGACAGGCTCGCTGTTGAATCGACTTTAATGAGACGGTAAAACTTTCATTATTGAGTGTTTCGCGCTTTGAGCGCTTCAGTTATGATCGGTCGATGCGAAATGCGTATAGTGTGAACACTAAGCTTAATCAAGAGTATCCATTAATCCTGGCGACGTTTCTGTTTACACGTGCACTTTAAGTACAAGGCATCTTGCAATCACGGCGGCCACAAGAACACTATGAAATTTGTAATATTGAACAAACTTACCCCAAAGACAACGCAGGCGTACACTGGAAGCTGGAAATATATGCATAAATATAAGCGAACTCAACCTTAATTTCTAACGAGAAAATGAAGTAACGAGATGGTTCATTCGTTTACCAGCCAAACGTGGGTCTCCGCAGCGCCTAACCTTTGCGAAAGAAGTGCGGCCCATATTGCCATGAATATGGAGAGCCCTAGCAACCACTGCATCAACTTAGTCATCGCCGGTTCCTGTAAGAAGCAAAAACAGACGCCTGATTTAAAGACACGTCGATCACAAAGTAGCGCTGCCCCTACGTGTGGACAAAATATCGTGGAAACGGCAAGCACTTGTTTACACACGGAAGGAGTGGGCAACTTCGAAGATGTTCTTGCGCTTACCTGCCAACGCAGTGCGTAAGCGCGCACAATTGAAATCAGTCTTTTGACCCGCCGAAGATATCCCACGAAAGCAAGTACGGTACACACACGCAAATCCGGCTGCTTGACACGAAGGAGCCGGAGGTACCGGAGCGCCACTAACGGCAGTGTCTGTCAGGCACGTTATCACCATCATTGATCACCATCATTCTAGGGCCTCCGAGATCGGCAAAGAATTTATTCGTATGCCACAGCAAATTGTATTATAAAGTAGCCAAACTATTTCAATCAAAAAGTTGAATTCGCATCCTTATGCATGTAGTTACAACGTCAGTTTAATTGGAATAATTAATTTGCGGCGTAGTGGGATTACCTCCATTACTAATGCCTACCTAGTAAGCGGAAAACCAGCTTCCAAATTCTTTTTCTTTTCTCCTCTCCACTAATGTCAGTAGCGAGCGCCACGTGTCACTGGTGGAACCACTGGGCACTACCCCGCATGGCTTCCGAAATCTTTCTCAGACGTGAGTACCACCAATCTCGAAGGCTATTAACCTTCATCGTAGCTCAGCGTATGTTTGCGGGAATTACAGGCGACAGCTGTTCTTGTGCAAGACACACAACCTTGAAAATGCACACCCAAAGTATTGTGCCGACCATGCTTTCACCGTGGTACCGACCACGTAGGCACCGTGCGCTGGGTCATCAGCCGTCGTCACCGCCCGCCGCCCGTGATGATGGATGGATGGATGCTATGAGCGTCCCCAAATCCCCGCTGAATTCCCATATTGTGAACTTTTTTTTTTGCACGTCCCCATTTTTCCCCCTACTTTTCTTCCACCAATCTTCCAATCGCCTCTTACTAATCTCTATTGCGGACATGTTTGCTTTCCCCCTGCTCTCGCTAAACCCAAAGCTTTCAAGGAGGCCAGTGGCGCCTAAATCGACCGCAGGGCAGGTGTCTTCACATTCTAATAAAACATGCTCCATCGTTTCCCTAGCTTTACCGTAGCAAGCAGAAGCACATGCTTTGCAGGCTTCGTGAAAGCCTGCAAAGAGCTCTAAACGCTACTTCGGAGTACTTGGGTGTAGGCCTGCTCATATCGCCTGCTATATCACAGCACAGGCACGTACCCAGGATTTTTTTTCGGGGGGGGGCCCAACCCAAGCTAACTGTTCTATGCAAATGAGGGGGGGGGGTACCTTTACTAGTACAAATGTGAATAACGCCCACCATTCGCCATAAAAACACGTAAACCCACAAAAGAGAAATGAAATAAGGTGTATCTTACAGGTACGCCTGTGCGATACACGTCTCCTTTACTTGGCAAACAAATAACCACGCCAAATGGACTCGCGCAGGAAAGAAGCGCAGGAAGAACACTGCCAAGTGCAAGTAAAGAAGCGAAAGTGTAAAATAAAGATTACTTTAGTAGAATCAAATTTTAAAAACAGTAGTTGGCAAAAAAGGCACGCGGATCACGCGGAGTTGTGTTACTCCGCCAGCCAATGACAGAAGCAAACAAAGTCGTCGTCATGCGGCCTTTTCAAAATGGCGTCGTACTTGATACCTCCGGAGCGTCTGCTGTTCTTTAAAACTCTTTTCATCGGCGGAAACAATGAGCTGTGCAACAGACATGGACAAAATGTAGCGAGCCTGAGCATTTCACTCTTCAAAAGTCTGCTGTGCAGTTCATTTCACTGCTGAAACCGTTTTACTCATGACACTTCACTGCTAAATGAAGTGAAACTTCCAAACAAATAGTTGTAGCGAAGCAAGCATGCTATTTCTGTTCAATGATGAATTAGGCACTCACCATTCCACTATAATAGGCAAGGGGAAAGGTATAAAATTATGCTCTAATAATTTTATTTTTGTAGTTACCGCCTTATTTGGGTAACAGAAGAGGTTTGAAATACGAATTATTTGCAGCCTCGCGGAGGAACAGAGGCTGGCGGTTATGAGGGCGTGGGCGGGGCCTAATTGCAGACTTAAGAGGAAGCTTTAGCTCGGGTGCTCATATCTAAATACATGTAAAAGGAGAATTCGTTTTTCTCAGCAACAACTGCACCAAATTTGACGAATTTTGTTGCATTTAAAAGAAAAACGTAAACCCTAGTGACAGCATATTTAGCGCCAGCAAACAAGGACGGAAGGGAGACGACAACACAATGCGCAATCCTTGCGACTTTTGTTTCCAGTTGGCAATCTTGCACGAAAATTTAAGAGCTGTACAATTAGGGAAAGACCAGACGAGTTAACAGGTGACAGTCATATTGCCTATGAGTTTCAAGGTTATTGCAGGGATTGATGATGGATGCTATCTCGCATTATTTTAGTTTCCACCTTGTCTAACCCATATCACGGGTATATGATTCCGAGGATCTGTCAGCGTCGCGGCGAGCCATCACTCGAGGAAATAATGAAACAAAAATAAAAGTTAAACGCAATTGGCATTTTCTCTGGCCGCAACTCGTTCTACGTGCCTACAGACCAGCTGACCACGAACTGAATCACTTTCCTGGTCCCTGAATCAGTCTAAACGAAGAAGGTTGAATTTACGAAGCAACAACGATGGACGTGACCGTTGAATAGACGGTAACAACTGAATGCATCTCGAGTTAATCGCGCGGGCACCGAATTGATGAGGAAGCTGGCCATCACATCCCAGGAGACGCCGATGACTACCGCCATCCAAAAGGAGTGAAAAAGGCAGCAAAATGTTGACCGCTCAATAGCTGTCAAGTCTCAACATTGATTTGGTGGCGCTTTAGGAATGTGTGTGAGAAATGGTGGCGTGGTCGGGGAGCGGGGGGGGGGGGGGGTGTATGAGTCTTAATTTCGGGGGGGGGGCCCGGGCCCCCCCGGGCCCCCGCTTGGGTACGTGCCTGTCACAGCATATATCACTCTAAACAACGCGCTCGTCGAACAATGAGCCGACTGCACCTTGACGAAACGCCTACAAACTGGGTGTGACAACACTGTTATTTGGGGTTAATTGTGGATGATCGCATCTGTTGGCGTCCTGCCGTTAAATCTGTACGACGCAAATCACACTCCCTCCTTAAAATATGTGGCCGCCTTGACTGCTCGAGGTGCTGGACCAAACAATGGCTCTCCAGGTGTGCCAGTCATCTGTACTCTCAGGCATGATGTACGCGTTACCAGTCCCACCTAGTTTGATGGCCCAACTGGAACACGATCATCGCATTGCCCTTCGACTAATGCTTGGACTACCTCGTGAGGCGCAGTCTGTTGCAGATGGATGGATGGATGGATGGATGGATGGATGGATGGATGGATGGATGGATGGATGGATGGATGGATGGATGGATGGATGGATGGATGGATGGATGGATGGATGGATGGATGGATGGATGGATGGATGGATGGATGGATGGATGGATGGATGGATGGATGGATGGATGGATGGATGGATGGATGGATGGATGGATGGATGGATGGATGGATGGATGGATGGATGGATGGATGGATGGATGGATGGATGGATGGATGGATGGATGGATGGATGGATGGATGGATGGATGGATGGATGGATGGATGGATGGATGGATGGATGGATGGATGGATGGATGGATGGATGGATGGATGGATGGATGGATGGATGGATGGATGGATGGATGGATGGATGGATGGATGGATGGATGGATGGATGGATGGATGGATGGATGGATGGATGGATGGATGGATGGATGGATGGATGGATGGATGGATGGATGGATGGATGGATGGATGGATGGATGGATGGATGGATGGATGGATGGATGGATGGATGGATGGATGGATGGATGGATGGATGGATGGATGGATGGATGGATGGATGGATGGATGGATGGATGGATGGATGGATGGATGGATGGATGGATGGATGGATGGATGGATGGATGGATGGATGGATGGATGGATGGATGGATGGATGGATGGATGGATGGATGGATGGATGGATGGATGGATGGATGGATGGATGGATGGATGGATGGATGGATGGATGGATGGATGGATGGATGGATGGATGGATGGATGGATGGATGGATGGATGGATGGATGGATGGATGGATGGATGGATGGATGGATGGATGGATGGATGGATGGATGGATGGATGGATGGATGGATGGATGGATGGATGGATGGATGGATGGATGGATGGATGGATGGATGGATGGATGGATGGATGGATGGATGGATGGATGGATGGATGGATGGATGGATGGATGGATGGATGGATGGATGGATGGATGGATGGATGGATGGATGGATGGATGGATGGATGGATGGATGGATGGATGGATGGATGGATGGATGGATGGATGGATGGATGGATGGATGGATGGATGGATGGATGGATGGATGGATGGATGGATGGATGGATGGATGGATGGATGGATGGATGGATGGATGGATGGATGGATGGATGGATGGATGGATGGATGGATGGATGGATGGATGGATGGATGGATGGATGGATGGATGGATGGATGGATGGATGGATGGATGGATGGATGGATGGATGGATGGATGGATGGATGGATGGATGGATGGATGGATGGATGGATGGATGGATGGATGGATGGATGGATGGATGGATGGATGGATGGATGGATGGATGGATGGATGGATGGATGGATGGATGGATGGATGGATGGATGGATGGATGGATGGATGGATGGATGGATGGATGGATGGATGGATGGATGGATGGATGGATGGATGGATGGATGGATGGATGGATGGATGGATGGATGGATGGATGGATGGATGGATGGATGGATGGATGGATGGATGGATGGATGGATGGATGGATGGATGGATGGATGGATGGATGGATGGATGGATGGATGGATGGATGGATGGATGGATGGATGGATGGATGGATGGATGGATGGATGGATGGATGGATGGATGGATGGATGGATGGATGGATGGATGGATGGATGGATGGATGGATGGATGGATGGATGGATGGATGGATGGATGGATGGATGGATGGATGGATGGATGGATGGATGGATGGATGGATGGATGGATGGATGGATGGATGGATGGATGGATATTATGAGCGTCCCCTTTGGAACGGGGCGGTGGGTTGCGCCACCAAGCTCTTGCTACTATACTGCCTAATATCCTACCTAGGTTAAACAATGAAAAAAGAAAAAAAAACACTCTGAACTACCGAGGGCCCAAGAACTGGCGGAGCGTCACCACGTTCCCGTCCTGACTTGGGCGTCGCCTACGGTTTCGGCCCGAGGAGCTCCCCGTATGGGATCTCTAACGGCTTAAAACTCTTCAGGACCTCACTGAAGTTCTTGACTGATTGACTGACTCTGAACTACCACGTCCAAATTTTCTCATCCCCTATTGCGAACTCTTCTTTTGTGCGAACCCGTCTTTTGTGGTTTCCCTACTTCCACCAATCTTCCAGTCGCCTCTTACTATAATGTCTATTGCGGACATGTTTGCTTTACCACTGCTCCCTCTGAACCCAAGGGCTTCAAGGAGGCCAGTGGTGCCTAAATCGACCGCTGGGTAGACGTCTTCACATTCTAATAAAACATGCTCCGTAGTTTCCCTAGCTTTACGGCAGCAGGAACATGTTTCTTCTTCCTTCTTATATCTCGCTTTATAGGTGCGTGTTCTAAGGCATCCCGATCTCGCTTCGAAAAGTAATGAGCTTCCCTTTGAGTTATCATAAATCGTTTCTTTCCTGATTTCGTTATTTCCTCTTAAGTATAGTTACTTATGGCAGGTTTCTTTTTCATTGCCGCCACCCACGAGATTATTTCAGCCTCTCTGACTTTCCGCTTGACCTTCTTTGTTGCTGTGTTCCCCACCATACAGCCCGCATACTTGCTCGTAAGCTTCCTAGTTCTTTTCCTCCACTGTGAATCAATGTTTTTCCTGTACAGATACCTGAACACTTTCCCAGCCCAATAACTTTCTTCCATATTCCTCAGTCGTTCTTCATACTCAACTTTACTGCGAGCTTCCCGCACTTCAAAACTAGTCCAGCCCATATCACCCTGCACAGCTTCATTTGTAGTCTTCCCGTAAGCGCCCATTGCGAGGCGTCCCACTGACCGTCGCCTACAAAGCCTACACTGTACATCATACCTACACTCTTAAAAACGCAGTTTACGCGCTTAGGGGCGTATCTTTGTAGCATAGCTATAACCGCCATGTATCTTGCGTGCATTTCCATTGACTAATGCTGCGCGCCTAACACTTCCAAGTCACGAACACTCTAAAAGGTAGCGTATCTTCTCCACAAACAAAGCTTATCGTGTCCCACAACGATAATCGTCATCTGTTTTGCTTGCGTTTTCTTCCCTGAAAAATCTGTCCTGGCTACTTTCCTGTCGAGAATGCTATGTCAGGCTGACTAACTAGCGCGTCGTTCGTGACCTAGAAGTACCGAGAAAGCAAACGCACGCGAGACAGATGACGATTACTCTGGGGGAGACAAAGCCCCAAAGGGCGCGTACTTTTTTTTTTAGAGTGCACTCTAAAACAGTTTATACCCTTTGGGACGTATCGCTGTGGAACACAAAGATAATCGTCATCTATCTTGCGTGTCCTCCTCTGACTCTGCGCAACCGCTACTTCCAGGTCACGAACTGCATGTGCGCGCTACCAACGCGATATTTCAGCATCGCATTCTTGACGGGGAAGTAGCGAGCGCAGTTTTCAAGATAGGAAACGCAAGAAATAAGATGATTGTTGTGGTGGGAAAGTATTTCCAAAGAATCTACATCTACGCAACAAAGACACGCTCAAAATGCTTTAAATGCTTTCAGAGAGCTGACTAAAAGCACACACCAAGCTTCTCAAAGCATGAGGAAAGCACTAGCTAGTAAGGGCGTTGTTATCCACGACGAACCTTTTCTCTGTACAGACAGCTTTTAATGCGGTTTGCTTTGAAGTATGAAAAAAATTTAATTATGGAGTTTTACGTGCCAAAACTATGATCTGATTATGAGGCACGCCGTAGTGGGGGACTCCGGAAATTTGGACCACCTGGGGTCCTACGTGCACCTATAACTACACGGATGTTTTCGCATTTCGCCCCATCGAAATACGCTTCGAGGTTTCCTCTACTACGTGGTTCAAAGCTTAATTACGACGCATTTCTCGTTTTCATTGAATTTTTTATTATATATATATATCTTTCTTTTGAATAACGGCTCTATGTAGATAGCAGCGCTCTTCAGTTCGTTTTGATGCAATTTGTTTTTCATGTTTGAATTTGTTTAGTTGGTTATATGCTAGTTCTGTTGAATAAGGGTTTGATTTGGACACTGCCGCTCTTCAGTGCACCTTCAGTGTCCCGTCAGAAAACGTAGTCTTTTGGTTATGTCTTGCGAACAAGACAAGAAACAGATGAAGGGAATGTCATAGGCAGGCACCGTCGCGAGTTCACGGTATCCCTATATAGATGGTTTGCATTTACGTGGTCGCCATCTTGGAGTACTATAGCAGGTCGAGAATCATGCGTAAGCAAGAAACGCGACAGCGCGACGGTACGCAAGGCGCGTTGCCGAGCGACAATGATAATCCGGTGAAAAACGGTCACCGCCACTGTACTAAAGCTATATTTAAAAGAACTGCGTAAGCGAAACCGCGTGACTGCATTAAGACATGTTCGTAATGACCCAACACTTAAAGCATTGTGAAAAGAGAAGCTGAAATAGAAGAGTCATATAAGATGTTAATGCGACATTTGTTGTAGGTGCTAATAATGCAGCATTAACATATTCGCTTACTGCGACTACATAAGCTTGGCGGCAACGTTTCTTTCGCATGTATGTAAATAGGAACATACTTTAGCGTCTTGAGTTATACATATGTTTGTAGTAGACATATATAAATGTAAATCAGAAAATCGTTGACGTAGCGCGCGGGCCATTGCACATATTACGCGCGTCATTACTGTCTGTGAATCCATCAAAATTGTTTGTGGAAGCAGCTTCGCGACACATGCTAGCAGAATTAGGACATCGCCGACTTAGAAGAACGCAGACTTGAAAGAATGTGTCTATTGGCTCAGAGTGCAGTTCATAAGAATTGTGTTAATCGATTAAAGAAAGCCAACCCAAAATGGTTCGTGTAGGTGTCCAAACATTCTCTTGAGCGCTTCGATCAAGCGCGGCTGATCAAAGAGTGATGCAACATCTCTGGGGTTCAAGGTACCCGGATTAATAAAATTTGGCGTTTGCATCCAGTGGGCTGCAGCCCCTCACGAGCGTTGTCTCCCAAATCGCGTATAAGCAGTGCAACGTTTTTGTTGCTTCGCGGTATCCCGATATAGAAAAGTGAACGTTCTGTATACGTACTATCCATCCGGGCTTCGTTAAGTTAATTTTATTTTTTACACATTTACAGTGAAGACATCGAAAATTTTGGGTAGCTGAAAGTCAGTGCCACCTACGAGCCGCTTCTGCCGCGCGTCCTGTGTTTTTGTACCGCACGTTGTTGTCTTTCCCAAGATGTCAATCGAATGCTGTGATCGTTCGGTATTAAAGGTCGTCGTCGCAGGAACGCGACCGCACTCCGCCGCGTCCTGCCGTGTTTCTCGCGATGCGACCGCACCGAAACTCTGCGGGCAGTACGGCGATGGGGTCGCTAAGGTAGCTGTCGTCGTCGCTGACGGCTGGGTCGCGCTGGGCGCTGCCGCCACTGCGGTACCAGTAGACGAGGAACCCGACGAACCAGGCGAGCATGGCTGCCATGACGAACACCAGGATCATGGAGAGCTTGTTAACGAGCCCTACGAAGAACTCGGGAGCAAAGTAGCCTTGCTGCGCCACCTTGACGGTGACGTCCTCGCCGGCAACCTCGTAGAGGTAGACGTTCATCTTGCGGAACAGGTAGCCCGAGTAGGCCTTGCGCTTCTCGACGTTCTCCACGTAGGACACTTCTACCTGCAAGCGAGCGAACATTGAAGGAAGGCTTGGGGGGTGGGGTATATAAAAGTGGTTCTAGAGAATGGGAGACCGGAAAGAGAGTTAGAAGGGCTGAAAGTTGCTCAAGTTGGGGGGGGGGGGGGGGGTATGAATTCATGTCATTAAAAAAGCCGCGTGTTGCGCAAGATGAGCACTGTAGCTACAGCATGCATGTTACGCGTTCGTTACACGCAGTTTTTCCTCGGGTTACCATGGCCATTGTTTCGGAAGGCTTCAAAAGGTACATTAACGTCTTCCAGTGCGCGCATGGTTGAAGAAAGCCTTGAGAGTAAGTAGAGCAGAGTCCTGCGTACGTTCACTCTCAGTGCCCGAAAGGAGAAACACGAATGCAGGCATACAAGGAAAACGCTAAAGAATATCCGCATAAAGCTTACACACGTACACACACACACACACACACACACA